>NW_026652286.1:74690257-74980111 GCF_009828535.3 Hylobates moloch | reverse complement strand
TCCTATATTTCTTACCTTCTTTGTTTAAAGGCTTTCTTACAACACACTGGTGGACATCATCATCTTCAGAAAGACTGAAAAGTTTGCAGATTCTGCTAGCTCTTTTGGGCCCGATTCGACAAGGCACCATAGTATCAGTCAGTCCAGGAATATCCGTCTCTCCTTTTTTTACAATAACCAAGTTGAGAATGCTCAGATTGGCATCCACAGTGCAACCACGTGCAGCTTTTCACTTTCTTTTTCCAGTTCTCCTTGGTCTGTAACAGGAATGCCTTTTATTCAGTAGCAGGTGGACATGGCCATGGGTCAAGACACCCTGATTCATAGGGAAACCTTGTTTGTCATTCCCACAGCTGATTCAGACCACATAACCCTTCTATTCTTTACCCAGAGCATCAGCAGCAACTTCTGTGGCCATACACTTCTCATAAAAAGTATGAAGTTTGTGTTCATTGTCCACTTCAGTGAGTTTCTGGCAGCCAGTCGCCGGGAAGGAGATGTTCAGCTTCATCTTGAAGCAGCTGATCGCTTTCGAGCCACCATGAAAAAGAGCTGTAGCCTGCATTTTTAACTTCATAATATGGCATCAGCCGGACATGGTAGCACATGCCTATAGTCTCAGCTACTCAGGAGGCTGAAGGGGGAGGACTGCTTGAGCCCAGGAGTTTAAGGCTGTAGTGAGCTATGATCACACCACTGTGCTCCAGCCTGGGCAACACAGCAAGATCACATCTCTATTTAAAATAATAACAACAATAATATTGCATGGATAGCTTTCCATGGCAATAAACACAATCTTCACCATCATTTTTATGGCCACAGTGTTCCACTATATGAAGTTATGTAATATAGCCATTATATAGTACTTTAAACAATGTTGAGATGAACATCTTATCCATTCATTTTTTGTCACTTGTCTGATATTTTATCTTGGTACAAATTTCGAGAAGCATTGTCACTAAATCCAAGAGAACGTATCAGTTTATTTTGTATACTTGAATCTAGAGATAATTGTATTTTTTAATGCGTTATTTTTACCACTTTTCTAGACCGAATATTAATAACAAAATGGATAATTATGTGCCTTCCCATTAGAGAGGAAACAGATTGCTATATGTTATTTTTTCAAATCAAACTACTATCAGTAAATTTGGCAAAAATAAACAGATGAATATATTTCCCCATGAGCTCACTGGGCTTCTTCTCATAGCTTGTCACACTGGAAACATTTAATGGTGTTGTTAGCATCTTCTAGTGGTGAGAAAGCAAAATCTGACAGTGACGGCTTGGTTCGTATGGGTTGTTTTAAAGTAAAAAATCCAAACAGGAACAGAAAACCAAACACCGCATGTTCTCACTCATAAGCGGGAGCTGAAAAATGAGAACACATGGACACAGGGAGGGGAACGTCATACCCGGGGCCTGTCGGGGGTTGGGGGTCAAGGGGAGGGAGAGCATTAGGACAAATACCTAAGGCATGCGGGGCTTAAAACCTAGATGACAGGTGCAGCAAACCACCATGGCACATGTATACCTATGTAACAAACCTGTACATTCTGCATATGTATCCTGGAACTTGAAGTAAAATTTAAAAAAATAAAATTTAAAAAAGAATGGAAAAAAAAAACGCAAACATAATCTATAGCTGCATGGTACTTTTACTTTTACTTTTTACTTTTCTTTCGTTTTGTTAATATGACTGCAAAGACTAGGAAAGTCCAAAAAATAAACCAGATATTTTGATGTTAATATGAGCATAATTTCATCTTAAGTATGAAACCATATATTGTAGTTCAGCTCTAAAAGGTCAAGATATTTCAGGGAATGTTAGGTTTTTTTTTTAAAAAGGTCAACTTTTCCCACCATCTCAGACTCATAAACACCTACGTAAACTGTAATTGTCTTTGTGGTTAATTACTTTTTTTTGTTTTTTTTGGAGACAGAGTCTCACTCTGTCACCCAGGCTGGAGTGCAGTGGCCAATCTCGGCTCATTGTAACATCCACCTCCCTGCAACCTCCACCTCCCGGGTTCAAGAAATTCTCCTGCTTCAGCCTCCCAAGTAGCTGGGATTACAGGTGCCCACCGTGCCCGGCAAATGTTTGTGTTTTTAGTAGAGATGGGGTTTCGCCATGTTGGCCACTGATCTCAAACTCCTGAACTCAGGTGATCCGCCCACGTTGGCCTTCCAAAGTGCTAGGATTACAGGTGTGAGACACTGTGTCCCCCCAAAGTGCTGGGATTACAGGCATGAGCCACCGCGCCAGGCCTGTGGTTAATTACTTTATAGTTAACCTCCAGCTCAGCATAATACTACTGACTCATATTTACATAGAAATGCTAACAGGATAGTATTGTGCTACATCACATTCATCTGGCAACAAGAATAGAAGATGTGACGTTGTACATTTAGTAACAAAAGAAAATGCGGCCCTATTAAGACTAGAAAGTACTGAAGAAGATTTATCCTCCTGTTTTTTCCAATTGCATTCCCTGCACTGAACAGTACAGCGAATCTTTGTCCTCATCTTATGGTGAGAAAATGTAAAACGCCACTATGAAGATTATCTGTTTGACATGATTCAGAACTGTGAACATCATTAATTTGGCTCTTCCCTTATATGACAAGTCTTCCTAAGTTTTTCTTAGTTTCTAAGGACATTAAGAATGTCCTAAGAGTGTTTCATAGTTCTGAGACTCAGACCTAAGACTATAATAGAGTTACGACCAAGAGTACAAGATCAGTTGTAACTCCTTCTAGCTGTGTCCTTCTGTTTCCAGAATATTCCTCCCCACCAGAAGCTCGGGTAGCCTCACTCACTGCTGTTGGCACCACACCTTCTGTAAGAATAACAAGGTGGTGTGCTGAGCAGGCAGTGAGATATCACAGGACACATGAGAAATTCATCCAAGTTGGGCTCAAAAGAAGCCCTTCCTGGCCGGGCGCAGTGGCTTGCACCTGTAATCCCAGCATTTTGGGAGGCCGAGGCAGGTGGATTACCTGAGGTCAGGAGTTTAAGACCAGCCTGGCCAACATGACGAAACCCTGTCTCTACTCAAAATACAAAAATTAGCCAGGTGTGGTGGGCACCTATAATCCCAGCCACTTGTGAGGCTGAGGCAGGAGAATCGCTTGAACCCAGGAGACAGAGGTTACAGTGAGCCGAGATCATGCCACTGCGCTCTAGCTTGGGCGACAGAGCAAGACTCCATCTCAAATTAAATTAAATTAAATTAAATTAAATTTTTAAAAAAAGCGCTTCCTAGCAGAGAAGATGGTAGCAGCATTTACTGGAGAAAATTGGACCATTTGCCCCTTCCTTTCTGAAGGCAGCTTTTTAGAGGGTGGACAGTTGTTGCTGCACAGAGGTTGCTCATCCTTATCACTCCTGCTGTGTACCTTTCTCTGTGTTCCAGAACTCTTCACTCAAGAGTCTTTACCAGAGGCCCTATTCTGGGGGCTGGGGATGCCATGAACAAGACAGGCAAAGTCCTGCCCTTGGTAGGCAGACATTGTAGTTGGGGAGACAGTGCACAAGTGAATAGTGGATATGCTCCAAAAGAAAAGACAGTGGGATAGGAAGGAGACAGCAGTGATGATTCTAAACAGATGCTCAGGAAAGCCCATCTGGGCTTTCTGTAAACCAGGAAGACATCTGTAAACCAGGAAGATTTCATATTTGAGCTGAGATCCGAAAAAAGTCAGCCATGTGGGAAGGTCTAGGGGCAGAGAGAACAGCAAGTGCGGGGCCCTAGAGGGGACTGATCCTAGTGCTTGTGAGGAACAGGAGGACTGCCAGGGTAGTCAGGGGGAGTATGGGAGGCGGGTGGGCAGGTGGGCAACAAAGGCCATCGAAATAATGAGGTGTTCTCCATGGCAAAGCAAATATTATAAGGCAGTCTCTGAAAAAATGCTGATGGCCAAAAATCTGGATAATCAGTAATAAAATAAATGATAAATGCCACACTGTAACTAAACTGCAATGAAATTTCCCTCTAAATGCATCTGGAATTTAGCTTCCCCATACCAAGGCATTTTCTGGAAAATGTTATTAATTCACTCAAGTATGTTTTGAGCCCATAGAATATGCTTAGCACCTACCAATGGATGAAAATATAGTGTGTGGAGTTCATAGTACAGCAAGAAGGAAGCACAACAAAGTTCAAATAAATCTGGATTTGTGAATCATGGTGGGTGTCATGGAGAAAGATATCAGGGGGATGGGAGCAAAGAGAATAGGAGAGGTTGGGAGGAACATGCCTTGAGCAGGTTGCCAGCCTCCTGTCTGGGGAAGTTGCGTCTGGGGAAGTTGCACCTGAGCTGAGACCTGAGTGAACATGAGAGGTGCGCTGGGAAGACAAGCTTCTAGCAGTCGAGGCCTGCACTGAGCTAGCGGCTGGAGTGGAGTCAATGAGGAGAGAGAAGCAGTAGGAGAGGAGGGAGCCGGGCTTTTCAGCCTCGGCACTGCTGATATTTTGGGCTGGACGGTTATTTGTCGAGGGTTGTCCTGTGCATTGTAGGATGTTAAGCAGCATCCCTGGCCTGTACCGCTAGATGCCAGTAACACCTTCCTCTGCTCCACCCCAAGCTGTGACTACCAAAAAAGGCCCTAGACATTGCCAAATGTCCCCTGGGGGACAAGAGAAGCACTGGGTTAGAGGCTCAGGCAAGACCAGGTCAAGCAGAGCCTTGAAGGCCATGATAAAGCACTTTATTCTGAGTCCAATGGTGTTATAGAGGAATGTTATGCTCCCCAAAATTCATATGTTGAAGGCCTAACCACCACTGTGATGGTATTAGGAGGTGGGGCCTTTGGGAGGTGATTAGGTCTTGAGGGTAGAGCCCTCATGAATGGGAATTAGCGGCCTTATAAGAAAATAAAGGAGAGAGTTTGCTTCCTCTCTCCCTGCTTTCTGCCATGTGAGGATACAATCAGATAGACATCTGTAAACCAAGAAGCTGGCCCTCACCAAGTTCCAGACCCGCCAGCGCCTCCATCTTGGACTTCCCGGCCCGGAAAGCTGTGAGAAACAGGTGTTTGTTGTTTAAGCCACTGAGTCTATGGCAATTTGTTAGAGCAACCTGACGTGACTAAGACAAATGGAAAGCCATGGAAAATTCCAAGTAGGGGAAATACGTGATCCCAATTACACCATAGGTAATTGAACCATGTATTATTATCTTTGCAAGTCCTCTTTCAAGAGTATTGAACCATCGTGGTCACTATTATTTTGACTAGAACCTGCCAGTTCCAGTTTACCCTCAGCTTGTGTCTCCTTGCATCCAAATCTTTTGTTAGGTTCACTCCCTGGAGTAACTTCTGCTGGTTGAGACAACCACCACCACTGACGTTGTTTTAAGCAGGCAACTGGGGAAGAGTATAGACTGAAACACACTTTGCCTATCTGAAACGTGGGGATCTTATCCATCTCAAAGAGCTGTTGCAAGAATAAATGAAAAAAGTGCCTGGCACAGCATCTGGACATACTAGCACTCTATAAGTCTCAGAAGGAAGTAGAACGAAATACTGTGGCAGACACAGAGGTGTGCCCCTCAGATCTCCTTTCAAGAAAAAATTTTGCTGCTCAACTGCCCAGAATACAGTGAGCTGACAGCCTCTGCTGTTACTACCTCCAGAATCTGCCACTTTTTAGCTAAGGTCATGTTCTTCCTGGAGGGGCACCAGGGCCTGGATATTTCTGCAAAATGCAGGACTCCTCTAACAGGCAATATTGCTCCAGAGCTCTCTGTTGGGTGGGTGGAGACTCAGATCTGCAACATTGTCTGAGCTTTTCCACTCAATACCACTTCTCCAGTCTCTTTCATTTTTCATACGCATTACTTCCCACTAAGCCTCTTGCACTAACTCTGTCTCAGATCTGACCCAGCTTATGCATCTCTCTATTTACTTTGCCCCCTGCCTACAACTTTCTTCTTTTTCTGTGCTTCAGATTGCAGAGTTTTCAGAAAACTCTTACAAGCTTCCTCTTCTGTGTTCCCACAAAATTTTGTTTATACCTTTATTATAGAGAAGAAGAAGGGAACAGTACTTATTGAACACCTGTTGTAGGCCAAGAGCTGTACTGAGGAAATTTTATGTTTATATATCCACATTCACTCTGAGTTTTCATATTAGCCTGGGAGGTAGAGTTTAGCATTCTTATATTGTAGATAAAAACTCAGAGCTGCAGTGGTCTGTATTGAAGAATAATATTTCATTTCAGTCTAATAAAGGACCCTGCTATTTATTTTCATTATACTACTAAGCATTTAATGTACTTGATTGTACTTTATCTGATTACATGTCTACTTTTGGGGAGCGGAAATCCCTTATTTTTATAAACAATGACAGAACCCGGTTCTATGTAATATACATGTAGTAAATGCTTACTGAATGAGTGAATGAATTATGGCTAGATTGGACTTGGACTTACTCTTCTTTATGTGAAAAGGTGCATTTTGAATAATTGCTAAAATGCATGATAATGAGACTACCACAGGCCCGGATATAGCAGAGCTGCCCAGTTGCTGTTAAATGCTGGGATTAGATAAAATTAAAACCACTGGATTCTATGGAGGCAGTAATGGGATTTGCAACTAGAATGTTTCAGATTTTAAAAACCTGTCACTTATGATGAGGAAAACAAGGCCAGGTCAGCTGGGCCTGAGGCCAAATGGAGAAGGAGGTCAGGTTTAAGGATGAAAATGGCAGACCTAGTCGATTTGCAGAAAGCAAGGGATACTTACAGCTTCTGGGAGTGAAACAAATATTAGATGTAAGTCTAGGGAAGGACCTTCTGGGTCTGCTACAACAGATGGAAGTCGGGGGAAGTTGGGGGGTAGGGGCATGGTAACTGCAGGGGCTGGATCATGGTGGGTGCAGGATGCAGGTGTTAAGTCCGCTGCAGGAAACTCTTGTTTTTTGGTTTTTGTTTTTTTCTGAATGAACAAATAGCTCAGCATATTATCGTTATTTTTGGCTCCTAAGTTTGAGACATCTGAACTAAATCAATTGCTGACAGCTACTACACTCCCACTGCAGTGCTTCACGGCTTGCCCCCCCCCCCCATTTTGTTAGCCTGAAAATTTGGGGAGTTGCAATAGAATAGATAATACCTGAGATTATTTCCCAGGAGAAAATTTCATGATTCTCAACCCCCTTGAGGGCTGGTGGGGGATGAAGGAGCAGCCATAACGGGGCAGGATCAGGGGAATTCAGACATACGTGGCTGACGTCATCCCGAAGAATAGCCACCACCTTCCCCTGGACTGTTCAGATGCTTGTGAAAATTTGCAACACAGATCCAAATAAACAGTGCCATCTAGTGGCAACTCTCTTGAACTCATCCATCCATTTATCCACCAGCCATCCATTTAATATTTGTAACATGTCTACTATGTGCCCGCTACTATTTAACAGTAACAAGAGAGATTCTGAAATCTCCTCCCTAGTGAAACATTCTAACCAGGGACAGACAAGTCTCAAGCCTCATAGCAGTAGTGTAGACCTCATTAATTGACAGTTCAGTGTTTCAAACTTGGAGGCCAAAATTAAATACAATACACTAAGCTACTTGTTCCCTTTATAAATGAAAATTATCTTTTAATGTAGAAAAGATGAATCCAGGAGTTCCAAAATTAGCCTGGGCAACATAGTGAGACTCCATTTCAAAGAAAGAGAAAAAAAGTAAACAGGAGGTTTTTCAACTATTTTATTCTCATAGTCTGACTCCATTTTTGATGTTTGCTGACAGTTTTCAAGCCCCGCCCCCTCCCAACTTTCTTCTCCTTGCCCCACCTCTGGGCGAGGTGATAAGAAATCCTGAGTGCTTCCTCCTTTGGCACTGAAAGTGAGTTCAAATCATGCAAGCCTTGGCCAAGTAAGAACTCTACCCTCTAATCACAGTAAAAGCAGAGTCAGTCTTCTTTCCCTGCTCTCTCAAGCCATGCTTGGACTTGCTTGGGAGCCACCCTGTTCTCCCCAGAAAGCCTCCATCATGTGATTAATAAAATTAATAACCCTTTTTTTTTTTCTTGAGACAGAGTCTCGCTCTGTCGCCCAGGCTGGAGTGCAATGGCGCGATCTCGACTCACTGCAATTTCTGCCTCCTGGGTTCAATTCTCCTGCCTCAGCCTCCCAAGTAGCTAGGATTACAGGTGCCCATCACCATGCCCAGCTAATTTTTTATATTTTTAGTAGAGATGGGGTTTCACTATGTTGGCCAGGCTGGTCTCCAACACCTGACCTCAGGCGATCCACCGGCCTTGGCCTCCCAAAGTGCTGGGATTACAGGTGTGAGCCACCATGTCCGGCCCATAATTCCTATTCTTACATACGATAATGGAGGTAGTCCTATCTGTTTGTATGCCATTTCCAAGTTCTTTGTCTCACCCACCATAAGGATCATGGCCAAAACTCCTATAACAAAAGACAGATTAGCAAGAGAAAAGCATAACACATTTATTTAATCAAAGTATTTTGTGATGACACAGGAGCCTTCAGAAAAGACCCACAAAAAACTTTCTATTTTTATTCTTAGGTTTGACGAAGAATGGACAGCCATGTAGAAATGTGATTGGATGAAAGTCAGAGACTGGGGAGCGAAACCCAGCAAGTCCTGTCCGTTCAGATTCTTCTTGGCCTCTCTGTGCAGCATTCTTCCCTCCCGGGTATGAGGCAGGACCCCTCTGGAATGAGGGTGTTCGAGGGAGAAGGGAGAGAATAACCTTTCTAGATGTTATGGCTCACTTTGCAGGGAGAGGGATTCTAATTTCTATGACCCAAAGTGGGGAAGAGGAATTATGGTTTCTATGACTCACTTCAGGGAAGAAAGGTGGATGGGAAACAGGCAGGTGGGAGAAGATCAGAGAAACACTTTGCTTCTTTGTTTTGGGGGGTTTTTTGTTTGTTTTTGAGACAGGGTCTTGCTCTGTCTCCCAGGCTGGAGCTCAGTGGTGTGATGAGGGCTTACTGCAGCCTCAACCTCCTGGGCTCAAGTGATCCTTCTGCCTCAGCCTCCCAAGTAGCTGGGACTATAGGCATGTGCCACCCCATTCAGCTATTTTTAAAAATTTTTGTAGAGATGTGGTCTCACTATGTTGCTCAGTCTGGTCTTGAACTCCCAGGCTCAAGCGATCCTTCTGCCTCGGCCTCCCAAAGTGCTGGGATTACAGGCGTGAGCCACTGAGACTTTGCTTCTTAAACTGCCTCTGAGGATTTCCAATCTCCTTTAGTTCAAAGTACTCAGAATACAAAAATTAGCCGGGTGTTGGTGGTGGGCATCTGTAACACCAGCTACTTGGGAGGCCAAGGCAGGAGAATCACTTGAACTTGGGAGGTGGAGGTTGCAGTAAGCCGAGATCACACCACTGCACTTCAGCCTGGGCGACAGAGTGAGACTCCATCTCAAAAAAACAAACAAAAAAAATCAAAGTACTCAGCAGGCCAAAGTGCCATATTTGGGGTATTGTTTCCTGAGCCCCAAGAGATGCATTCTCAAGAACACTAGAAGGTGAAAAAGAACTCCCATTCCTCATCTCTCCCCATGCCAGAATTTTCTCAGATCATCTTCCCCTCACTCCACTCTCCAAGATACCAGAACAAAATAGGTTGCCAAAATACAAACTGCCTTTAATTCTATTTTACTAAAAATATAACCAACAAATATCATATTAAACAATTTGAATAAGTCAAAATGCAGTGACAAATTTTTAAATACATATGTTCAGGAAAAAAAAAAAATACCTCGTGTGGCTTTTTCTTCTTTAATTTACTTTTCTCTATTTCCAAACAGAGAAAGTGTCAACCCATCCCCTTGGAATAGATTTTTTACTATAAAAACTGGCCATCTTAGCTTCCATTCTGTTTTGTCTTTCTTATAGTCTGGGCCCTAGATTTTTCAAGCCAAATAATAGATAGTAAAGGAACATGCAGAACTGAATAGAAATCCTAACGGCTGTGCCAGCTTCATTGGCATCTTTCTGGCTATTTAGCTCCATATTCTTGGAGTTCAGAACAACCAAAGTCTTGCTATTTAAAGGTCCACTGACCCTCTTAGGAAGATTTGGTCCCATTGGCACTTTTTTTTTTTTTTCTTTTGAGACAGAGTCTTGCTCTGTTGCCCAGGCTGGAGTATAGTGATACAATCTCAGCTCATTGCAACCTCTGCCTTCTCGGTTTAAGCGATTCTCCTGCCTCAGCCTCCCGATTAGCTGGGACTATAGGCCTGCACCACCACGCCAGGCTAATTTTTGTATTTTTAGTAGAGACGGGATTTCACCATGTTGGCCAGGCTGGTCTCCAACTCCTGACCTCAAATGATCTGCCCGCCTTGGCCTCCCAAAGTGCTGGGATTACAGGTGTGAGCCACCACATCCAGTCCGCTACTGGCACATTTTAATGTGCTAATGTTTATCCATAAAATGAAAGGTTGCTTTAAAATCAGGTTTGTGCCGTTAGTCAACGATTTCAAGATCAAAAAAATTAAATAGAAAACATATGAAAGTAGATATATCTGTTTACTATTCTTTGTGTTTTGGGTTTACTATCCTGTAACTTCAGTATTTTACTAATTAAGGCTCTCTGAGTTGCAGAAAATGACCTGTGCCAGCTTCAGCAAACCCCAAAGCACAAATTAATCGGAAGGATGTAGGTTTCCTTTGGAGTAAGCAGGAAGCAGAAACAGGAGGTTGCATCAAATAGCCTCAGGCCCCGTAACCCCCTATTTACATCTGTAGTTCAAAATTCCAGTCTGTTTTTAAAAAAATGATCTGATAGGCCAGGATGAGGATTCATCCATAGACCAATCACCTATGGCCTCTGGGCAGTCTGCTAGGAGTGTCCCAGCTGCTGGCAGTGCCTAGAAAGGGAGGAATGATTCTGAGCAGGGCGTGCAACCCAAAATGCAACTGCCGCATGCACTTTGACTCATTTTCCTAACATTCCTCATCGCGGTACAGATGAATGATGTTGCTTAAGTCCAACACCTACTTTTCTCCAAATGCAATCCTCAGGCTTAACTCAGTTAATGGAACTAAATGCCTATGATATGTGCAAGAAGCTACATATAAACAAGTATAAAAAGGCAGAAAAAGCTATCCCCATTTCATGCTATAACTTCCAAAAAGAGTTTTGTGATTTACATGTAGTTTCATACTGACTTCTCAGTAAAAAAAGATCTATTTTCCTGATATGACAGACTACGCCAGTACTTTATACCCAGAGTCTTTGATTATCATACTAACTCCATGTAGTACACTGAATAGTATCCCACAGAAAGTCACGTCTACCTGGAATTGCAGGATATGACTGTGTTTGGAAATAGGGTTATTGCAGATGCGATTAAGGTAAGAATGGAGAGATCATAATGGAGGCGGGTGGGCCTCAACTCCAAGGAAATTGTCACTGTAAGAGACAGAAGAACACACACAGACACAGATGAGGCAGATTGGAGTGAAGGGCCTATGAGCTAAGGAAGGCCAAGGACTGCCAGAAATCCCTAGAGACCCAGAGAGGCCTGGAGTGATTTCTCTCTCAGAGCCTCTGGCAAGGAGGCAACCATGCTGATTCCTTGATTTTGGATTTCTGGCCTCCTAAACTGTGAGAGAATAAATTTCTATTATTTTAAACTACCCAATTTATAGTAATTTGCTATGGCAGCCCTGGAAATCTAATACAATCCACAAGGTAGATATCATTAAGTAATTTGCCTAAGTTAGGCAGCTACTATGTCAGTGACTACTAGTCATCTACCTATTACCACCCTTTCCTTTTTTCTTACCAACAGAGAAAAGTTTTATTTGGGTTGGCAATATGCCCACCCTAATTACTACATTTCCCAGCCTACTCATAGTCACTGAGAGAGAAGCAGAAGTCACTGGGAAGACTAAATAGAGGAAACTGAGTTTTTTCTCCCACCCTAACACAGACATCATGACTGAGCTCCCATATCCAGGAAAAAACTTGAGAATGGAAACCATATTCTATTTTTTTCATACAGGGTCTCACTGTCATCCAGGCTGGAGTGCAGTGGCATGATCACAGCTAACTGCAGCTTTGACCACCTGGGCTCAGGCAATCCCCCACCTGAGCCTTCCGAGTACCTAGGACTATAGGCTTGTGTCATCACTGCTGACTAAGTTTTATTTTTTATTTTTTTTGAAACGGAGTTTCACTCTTGCTGCCCAAGAATTTCACTCTTGAGCAATGGCGCGATCTCGGCTCACTGCAACCTCCGCCTCCCAGGTTCAAACGATTATTCTGCCTCAGCCTCCCAAGTAGCTGGGATTACAGGTGCCCATCACCAAGCCCAGCTAATTTTTCATATTTTCAGTAGAGACAGGTTTTCACCATGTTGGCCAGGCTGGTCTCGAACTCCTGACCTCAGGTGATCCACCCGCCTCAGCCTCCCAAAGTGCTGGGATTACAGGTGTGAGCCACTGTGCCCGGCCTAATTTTTTTTTTAATTTTGTAGAGATGGGGTCTTGCTATGTTGTCCAGGCTGGTCCTGAACTCCCAGGCTCAAGCAATCCTCAGCCTCAGCCTCCCACTGCTGGGATTACAGGCATGAGCCATCATGCCTGGCCATTGGAAACCATATACTAAGGGGTGTGGAACAAGCTTGGGTCCCTGATGACTGTGGAGTTGCTCTATCAACGCTGGACCTCTTTATCACAAAAGAATAATAAGAATAAACATTTTCCTTGTTTATATCACCGATATCTGGGTGAAATCTACTCCAAATTACAACAGCTACTAAAGGCTGGGATTAGAATCTGAACCCAAACACATATGATGCTAAAATCTCACATTCATTCCATTATCTTGCCAGCTTCCCTGACCATGGAAGCAGGTCTGCAACAAGCCCTGGCTCAGCCACTAACACACACAACAAACAAGTACTGACTACAATATATAGGAGTCATATGCTCTTCTAGGTTCCAGCATACAACAGTAAACAAAGACAAAAATCCCTGGGATTTAATTAATATTCTAATAAGGAGTGATATACAATTTTTAAAAAATATGTAAAATGTAGGCTGTGTTAATGAGAAATACTATAAAGCTAAATATGCAGAAAATGTAGATAGGGAATGCTAGGAAGAAGGGTTTCAGGATTTGTTGATTTGTTTTTGTTGTTTTTGTTTTGATTTGTTTTTGAGATGGAGTCTTGCTCTGTTGCCCGGGCTGGAGTGCAGTGGTGCGATCTCAGCTAACCACAACCTCCACCTCCCAGGTTCAAGCAATTCTCCTGCCTCAGCCTCCCGAGTAGCTGGGACTACAGACGTGCGCCACCATGCCCAGCTAATTTTTGTATTTTTATCAGAGATGTAGTTTCACTATGTTGGCCAGGCTAGTCTCGAACTCCTGACCTCATGATCCACCCTCCTCAGCCTCCCAAAGTGCTGGGATTATAGGCGTGAGCCACTTCACATGGCCTTGCTAATTTTCTGTATTTTTAGTAGAGACGGGATTTTGCCATGTTGGCCAGGCTGGTCTTGAACTTCTGACCTCAGGTGATCCACCTACCTTGGCCTCCCAAAGTACTGGGATTACAGGTGTGAGCCACCACACCCAGCCCCTGAAATGTGAATTTAAGACAATTTTTAACATGTCATGAAATGTTATTCTTTTGATTTTTTTTTTTTGCAGCCATTTAAAAATGTATCAACATTCTAGTCAAAAAAAAACAAAAACAAAAACAAAAAAACAGGCAGTAGACTGGATTTGACCTGCAGGCTGTACTCTGCTAACCCCTGCTTTAGACAGATGTACATTTATTCTATTTTTTTCTTAATTTGGTACATTTTTTTAAATGCATACTAATGATGAACTTCTTAAAGTCACAGTGCTGGTATCTTGACCCACCAAAAAAAAGTGGTTGCAAATCATAGATCCAAAATGTATATGAGGCAGAAGATTGTTCAGAATAAAAATCACTGAAAAGATACATTTTTAGACATAACTCCTTTACAATTACTTCTTGATAGACAACGGAATTTAACTCTGCACTTATATTCTAATTCTACTTTGACAACGGAACCATTGGAAAAATGTTGACATATATTTCTCTAGTTTTGGTTTTATATTTTCTTCATAACTTAAAAAATCTAGTTATCATTCTTTTTTGAGAAGGCACTCAATAAATGCTTTTTGAATGAATGATCCAGTCTGTTAAAAGTGAAACATTTGCATTCATCCTGGCTTAGGCAAAATTGTAATGAAAGTTATCTTGAACATGCACAGCCTGCGTTTTTCTCTCTATATGCTATGTCTTCTATTAATATTGTTTTTAAACCAACCTTTTCCCTTTCCTTCTCTTGCTGAGATCTCAATACCCTTGCAATCCCTTCCACTTTTTATTAAAACCTGTGCTTAGGGTGAATAAGAGCGTTACTCTTACTATGTTGTAAATAACTTCTAGCAGCAAACTGTTTTACTACTCTGTTGGGCTCATTTGCATTTTAATAGAATGAATGAAGCTTTGCATGTGAAATGTTAATACTCAGGGAGCCAACAGGTGGGGAAAACATTTCTTCCAGGAACCTCAGGTAAACTTCTGCTTCAGAAATCATGTCCCATAAGAAGTCATCTCCTTCACCTATGAGGAAAGACAACCACGCTGTCACTGGGCGGAATGGTCACAGCTGGCCTGTGGTGGAATCATGCATTGTAACAGGCAAAGGCTCCAATCAAGGCTGTCCTCTACCCTAGATCTGGGGCTGATAGCATTCTGCAAGAAGAGCCACAAAATAAGAACAGGAATCATCTGCACTTTGGAAACACCAACACACTGAGACCTGTTTTGGAAAAAAACAGTGTCTGAAATGGAAAGCTTAGGGGAGAAGCTTCAAACTCAAAGAACTCCCTGCTGAGATTTTAAAGCCCCACCACATGAAGAAAAAACCTTGAAGTGTTTGACTAGCAATTGACAATTTATGTAAAATATCAACTTTCATATCACCAATATTTATATTGCCTAACTTTTATAAGGAACATAAAATATACACATGATTATTCAACCTGCCAAGAAATGATAGCTCGGTATACTGTCATTGGCCTTGGATCATCGCTTGAATTGAGCAACATAATAATTCAGAGCACAGACGGAGTCTCAGACTCACAGGGAATATAAAATTCTTATCCAAGGACAATGTAACCCGCTTGCAAATATAATAGCGCACGTGCAATTCATCGCGTCTCTCTTTCCCCTTTTGTTCATTTGCTCTCCACTAGGGGATGTGATCTCTGAAACTTTGCTCTTTATGCCGATGGTTTGCAGGGGACTGAGTGAGAGTGGGAGCTGAAAGAGAAACAAGACCTTCGAGTTCTCACATTATACTTTCCAACCGTTTGAAGTTAGTGTAACCCTTCGCTAAGTACTTGGCAAACTTTAAACTATACATCTGTGAAGCTGGGTGTTTTTTTTCCTTCACATTACCTTTCACCTACTTTAAAATAAACCACTCATTGTTCAAGAGGGAAAAATCAAATTTGTTTTTCTGAAGTAATCTATAATGGAGTAAAACATTGTTAGAAGGTTTGCAATTAACTAATTTACTGTGCAATAAATCTCAGAGGGAATGTAAATTAATCAGGATATCACTTTTTACCTTCAATATTTAGGCTTGTATTTTTTTTATTAACAAAACATAAGCTTTTTTAAATTGCAAAAGTATACGAACTTGATTTTTAAAATGTTTACACCATGGAGAAACATAAAATTAAAGTGAAAAACTAATAGCTCATTTTCTTGTATATCCGGATTTGTTTGGGTATTAAAATAATGAAAGCAAACACATGGAAATAAGAAATTTGTTTGCAAATGTATTAGATTTAACTTTAGTTTTAACTCTTATTTTCTCAGATTTTATCACTTAAGAGATGACAAAAACTATTTTAAATCAGTTTAGAAAGCGTAAAGAGGAGGCCTACTGTGTTCCAGGCATGATGTTAGGTATCAGAGGTGATATGAAGATGGAATGACCTGGAATCCTTAACTCTATAATAGACATTTGTATAAAACAAAATGGAAACTTCATACCTTGGCTGGTAAGGCCTTTAATGATCTTCTTTACCTGGTTTCCACTGCTTTATCATACACACCCTGTCCTATAGCCATACAAAATTATTTTTAATTCTCCAAATATGCCAAACCTTCCCAAGCCTTTATGCCTTTGCAAATACAGTTGTCTCTTGGTATCCATTGGGGTTTCGGGACCCTCTGCAGATACCAAAATCCAAGGATGCTCAAGTCCCTGATATAAAATGGTGTAATATTTGCATATAACCTACATACATCCTCTTGTATACTTTTGTTTGTTTGTTTTTGAGACAGGGTCTCACTCTGTCTCGCAGGCTGGAGTGCAGTGGCATGATCTCGGCTCACTGCAACCTCTGCTCCTGGGTTCAAGTGATTCTTGTGCCTCAGCCTCCTGAGTAGCTGTGACTACAGGTGTGCGTCACCACGACTGCTTGCCTCAGGCTCCCAAAGTGCTGAGATTACAGGCGTGAGCCACCATGCCTGGCCTCTCTTGTATACTTTAAACCATTTCTAGATTACTTATAATACATACTATAATTTAAATACTATGTAAATTGCTGCTATACTGTTGTTTAAAAAATAATAAAAAGAAAGGCCAGGTGCAGTGGCTCACGCCAGTAAACCCAGCACTTTCGGAGGCCAAGGCAGGTGAATCACTTGAGGTCAGGAGTTCGAGACCAGCCTGGCCAACATGGTGAAACCCCGTCTCTACTAAAAATACAAACATTAGCCAGGCGTGGTAGCACATACCTATAATCCCACCTACTCGGGAGGCTGAGGCAGGAGAATTGCTTGAACCCAGGAGGCGAACTGCACTACAGCCTGGGCGACAGAGCAAGACTCTGTCAAAAAAAAAAAAAAAAAAAAAAAAAAAAGAATGAGAAAAAAGTCTGTACATATTCAGTAGAGATATGATTTTTTTTTCCAAATATTTTCCATATGCAGGTGGTTGAATCCACAGATGCATAACTCATGGATGTGGAGAGCTGACTACTCATCTCTCTACTTGTAAGGCCCTCTCCCTTGGAATACCCCATGAAGCTCTGGTCATCCTTCACAAGTCAACTCAAATCACCACCACCTCTTTAATGACCGCCGGGTCCCTTAAGTAAGTAAAAGTCCTTGGATCTGCCGCACTCAAGACATGCCAATCCTTTTTTTTTTTTTTTGAGATGGAGTGTCCCTCTGTCGCCCAGGCTGGAGTGCAGTGGCGTGATCTCGGCTCACTGCAAGCTCCGCCTCCCAGGTTCACGCCATTCTCCTGCCTCAGCCTCCGGAGTAGCTGGGACTACAGGCACCCACCACCACGCCCGGCTAATTTTTTGTGTTTTTAGTAGAGACGGGGTTTCACCATGTTGGCCAGGATGGTCTCAATCTCCTGACCTCGTGATCTGCCCGCCTTGGCCTCCCAAAGTGCTGGGATTACAGGCGTGAGCCACCACACCCGGCCACGCCTATCTAACAGATTTCTCACAATTGTTTCTTTTTCTTTTTTTTTTTTTAGACAGAGTCTCACTCTGTCACCCAGGCTAGAGTGCAGTGGTGTGATCTTGGCTCACTGCAACCTCCACTTCCCAGGTTCAAGCGATTCTCCTGCCTCAGCCTCCAGAGTAGCTGAGATTACAGGCGCCCACCACCATGCCCTGCTAACTTTTTATATTTTTAGTAGACACAGGGTTTTGCCATGTTGGCCAGGCTGGTCTTGAACTCCTGACGTCAGGTGATCTGCCTGCCTCAACCTCCCAAAGTGCCAGGATTACAGGTGTGAGCCACCGTGCCCAGCCCTCACAATGGTTTCTTTTTTTTTTTTGAGACGGAGTCTTGCTCTGTCGCCCAGGCTGGAGTGCGGTGGCGCGATCTCGGCTCACTGCAACCTCCGCCTCCCGGGCTCACGCCATTCTCCTGCCTCAGCCTCTCCGAGTAGCTGGGACTACAGGCGCCCGCCACCACGCCCGGCTAATTTTTTGTATTTTTGGTAGAGACGGGGTTTCACCGTGGTCTCGATCTCCTGACCTCGTGATCCGCCCGCCTCGGCCTCCCAAAGTGCTGGGATTACAAGCGTGAGCCACCGCGCCCGGCCTAATGGTTTCTAATTAGTGATTTCTTTTTCTGTCTATGGTGAGCTACTTGAGAGCAGGCAGTGGGAATTTGTCTCCTTGATATTCCCATTGATTATCCATCGCACCTAGCACATGGTGGGCAATATTGAGAGTGCTGTGGAAGCAGCGGGGAAGGAGTGACTTCCTTTTTCTGGCTGTAGGGAAAGACTTCCCAGAGAAGCTGACACACGGCTTTGATCAGGAATTTCTCAGGAAATACCAAGTAAAGAAAATACAATGTGCCGAAGTGAGTCGGTGTGGAAGCAAATGAGGCTCTGAAAGTGGGCTGTGACAGGACTGAGAGGTCATGCCTGACAAGTTCCAGGGTTTGGCAGCAGCATGATGGACACATTGGAAGGTGATGTGATTAGACATAGGGAGAGCTGTTAGGAGACTATTCTCGTAGTCTAGGTAAGAATAGATCACGGCCTATGTTAAGATCACAGCAATGGGAACGGAGAAAAACATTAAGATTAGAGAAGTGTTCAGGGCATAGAACTGAGAATTGATTTGATGTAGGGTTCTGGGATGCATTTTAAGCACTAAGTCATATGATGAGGCTTATACTTTAGAAAGATCACTGGCAGCTGCTGCGTGGAGAGCAGATGGGATTAGAGGTGCAGGCAGAGGAGGAGGCCACGTAGAATACTACTCCCACCAGCTCAATTTCAGCCATGTTGTGTGCTAAATAGACTTTGGGGGAACCAGCCAGTTGACTGGACTTTTACTTATTACATCGTTTCCATGGAAGAAGTGATTTGAGTCTTAAACTGATTTTCAACCACGTTTTTGGAACATAGCCCATTTGTAGTTTGGAACTGGCTGTGCTGAGGGATGTGGTATATGGTGAGCCAGGGCTTAAAGCAATGTGGGTGCCAGTCTCAGTTAACTTCACAATAAGGACAAACGAGTGATGCTGTGTGTCTGAAGAAATTACCACTTTGCTGCATCAAATACAATTTGTACTTTTCCACTCCTATTAAGTGATTACTACCAATTTGCTAGTTAGTAGCAACAGAGATCAACTTTCACAATGTTTTCCTTGCCTGCCAATAAGTCCACAAGCTATCCATTTCTCGTAAATAATAAAAAGTATATGATGACAGGGAACATTCATACATGCAACATTCCTACTGTGAGAACAAATGGCTGATGACATGGGAAATGAAAATCAGGTGGAAACAGGTAAAAGCAGAGGTAACTACTTGAAAGAAAAGCCTTCCACTGCCTTTAGGTTTCAAAAAGGAAAAAAATGTCATCAGTGCACAAAACAGTCTTAGGACAGGGAATTTTAATTATATACACTGTTTATAGTTTAAAACTTCAGTTTTCTCTGGAAGATAGATCTTGGCTCAATCATAGGGCAATTAATAGGGATTTTTACATACTGCAAAATACCCTGTTCCACCACAAGATCAGTCCCCACAGAACCTGCTGGCCCCAAGGCTAATAACTAGGTTAAGTCACAATATCACCCAGATGGGGTCATGCTGGGTCTGATAAGGAAGGAAAGGAACTGATACAAAGAAGCTGCAGGTCCCAGCCAGCAAGTACTGGCAGCAGCCAGGAGACTATACGTGGAATTAGACTAAGGAGAGTGAAACATGAAAGGATAAGGGAAAGGATAGTGGATAAGGGAAAGTTAGAGTTTATCAACTCAGAGCAGAATATAGCATTTAAGACCTGGAAAAAAACCCCCAGAAGTGTTGCAGATAGGCTACTAGGATGGCTCCTAGAAGCAGGGAAAAGTGAAAGCCCACACTAAGTGAGGTGGACGTGCTGGAAAGCAGAAGGCATTAAAAGGCTCAGAGAGGCCTGGTGCAGTGGCTCATACCTGTAATTCCAGCACTTTGGGAGGCAGAAGCGGGCAGATCACTGGAGGCTAGGAGTTTGAGACCAGCCTGGCCAAGATGGTGAAACCCCATCTCTACCAAAAATACAAAAATTAGCCAGGTATGGTGGTGCACACCTGTAGTTCCAGCTACTCGGGAGGCTGAGGCATGAGAATCACTTGAACCCAGGAGGCAGAGGCTGCAGTGAGTCGAGATTGCGCCACTGCACTCCAGCCTGGGTGACACAGCAAGACTCTGTCTCAAAAAAAAGGCTCAGAGAAATGAGCATGCAAGTAAGGATAGAAGGCCAAAAAAAAAAAAAAAAAAAAAATCAGAGGACTATGCTCCATGGCAGGGCCATTTACCCAATAGATATATCAATTTCCAAAGCAACAAAGAATGTGCTGATGAGAGTGGCCCCAGTATCACTGCCATGGTTTGAATGTGTCCCCTCCAGAGTTCTAGTGTTGCCAACGTGATAATGTTAAGCAGTGAGGCCTTTAAGAGGTGATTAGGCCATGAGGGCTCCTCCCTCGTGAATGGGATTAAGTCTCTTAAGAAAGAGGCTTCACACAGCATTACCTTAGGTTGCTCTTCAGTTCTGTCATGTGAGGTCACAACGTTCTGCCCCTCTGGAGGATGCAGCCTCACCAGACACCAAATCTGTTGGCACCTTGATCTCGGACTTCCCAGCCTCCAGAACTGTGAGAAATAAATGTCTATTTTTTATAAATTATCCAGTCTTAGGTATTTTTTTGTAGCAGCACAAATGGACTAAGACAATCACCAATAAGATCAGTAGTGGCTTTTCTCTCTAGGCCAGGGCTGCTATCAGGAGGCATCATTACAGAATAGAGGTCATTAACAGCCACAGGGTTTTAGGAGCCTAAAGCAGAGGCCAGGTGGAAGAGCTTAGCTATTAAAAGGTGGGTATATACAATTACCGTAATGAATGGCATGATCAGAGGGGCAGCCAGGGAAGATTGACCCAAAGAGTTATGGAGATAGTTAATAGAACTCAGCCTCCGCACAGGCAGCCAACAAGGGGGAACTCAAGCTGTACAATCCAAAGAAATCAAAGATGGATAAACAGAAGGCTGACAGCAGTTAGCTCAATAAAAAGTCAAAATGCTTTTCCAAGTTTCTGCACTTTTTTTTTTTTCCTGAGATGGAGTCTCGCTCTGTTTCCCAGGCTGGAGTGCAGTGGTATGATCTCAACTCACTGCAACCTCCGTCTCCCAGGTTCAAGTGATTCTCCTGCCTCAGCCCCCTGAGTACTGGGATTACAGGTGCGTGCCACCACACCTGGCTAATTTTTGTATTTTTAGGAGAGACGGGGTTTCACCATGTTGGCCAGGCTGGTCTTGAACTCCTGACCTCAGGTCATCCACCCGCCTTAGCCTCCCAAAGTGCTGGGATTACAGGCGTGAGCCACCATGCCTGGCTCCATTACTGAACCTTGAGCCAGTTTTTCAACTTTGGAACCCACTGACTAAAAGAGAGGGTATGTCTCCAAGAGGAAGGACCCTGCAACACCACGGCAAGTATATATGGTAAAGATTCTCGGCCGGGCGCGGTGGCTCACGCTTGTAATCCCAGCACTTTGGGAGGCCGAGGCGGGCGGATCACGAGGTCAGGAGATCGAGACCACGGTGAAACCCCGTCTCTACTAAAAAAAATACAAAAAATTAGCCGGGCGTGGTGGCGGGCGCCTGTAGTCCCAGCTACTCGGAGAGGCTGAGGCAGGAGAATGGCGTGAACCCGGGAGGTGGAGGTTGCAGTGAGCCGAGATCGCGCCACTGCACTCCAGCCTGGGCGACAGAGCAAGACTCCGTCTCAAAAAAAAAAAAAAAAAAAAAAAAGATTCTCCCAGCCCAAGAGACCAGTGTCCATGTACTCAAATAGCTGGACACTGGAGAAGAGGCATTTCAAGAACCACTGGATGCCAATCTGATTTGAAATTGATACTCAAAGACTCAAAGCAATATTGTGAGTCTCCTTGTAGAGTGAAGCATATGACAATAAAATAATAAATGGAGTTTAACTTAATTAATAAATGGAATGGCTCTGCATTCCAGTGGACATTCCAATGTCCATTTCCCTACTCCCTAAATGTGTTAATAGAACAGACATATTCAGCAGAAACCCACACTGAGTCCTTAGCCAGTGAGGTAAGAACTATCAACTAATGTGGTAGCCTAGGGGAAGCTCCTGAAACTACCCTTCCCTCCTCCCTAGCCAAGATACTAAACCAAAAACAGTATCTCATCCACAGAGAATGGCATACATTTGTGACACTCTTTATGGAAGATGGAAATGAATGCTATGCAGAAGAATAAATCAGGGAAGGGTAACAGACAGTACTTGTAGGAAGAGAGTTGCCATTTAAAATACAGCAAACAGGGCTGGGCTTGGTGGCTCACACCTGTAATCCCAGCACTTTGAGAGGCCGAGGTGGGCAGATCACAAGAGGTCAGGAGTTCAAGACCAGCCTGGCCAACATGGTGAAACCCCGTCTCTATTAAAAATACAAAAATTAGCCAGGTGTAGTGGCATGTGCCTGTAGTCCCAGCTACTCAGGAAGCTGAGGCAGGAGAATCACTTGAACTTGGGAGGCAGAGGTTGCAGTGAGCCAAGATCACACCACTGCCCTCCAGCTTCTGTGACAGAGCGAAACTCCGTGTCAAAAAAATAAAAAAATTAAAATAAATTTTAAAAAATACAGCAGACAGGAAGGACTCACTGAGAAGATGACATTTGAGCAAATACTTGAATGTGAGGGCTGGACGTAAAATAAAGAACTTCAAGATCGACTCCAAGGCTTTGGCTTTAGAATCTAGGAAAGATGGCATTATCATTACTGAGATGTAAAGAGAGGACAAGGCTTTGTAGAGCAGCTAGATATACAAGTCTGTAGTTCAAAGGGGAGTTTTAGGCTGAAGATAAAAGAGGAGATGTCAGCATATATGGGTAGGCAGAGTTTAAAGCCATGAGACTGGGCGATATCAGGAAGAGACTAAATGTACAAGAGACAAGAGGACTGAACGTCGAGCCTTGGTGATAGGGGAAATGAGGCTGTAACCAAGGGAGAAGAGGATCAACAAGGAATTTTATAATGCTAGAAATAAGATGTTTGCGATGGAAAGGTTCCTATAAAGAGAGGAAATTTGATCATGCAGAAGAGAAAGTGGAAACTGATAAGAGTGAAATCCTCAGGCATTTGAAGGGATGGGATCTAGAATACAAGTGGAGGTGTTGATTTTAGGAGTGTGAACAGTGCATGCCTAAAAGCACAAGGAAAAGCAGAGCATATGGGCAAAAAATGCAGGAAGGTGGGTACTCGTGGTATCAGGAGGATATGAACATTCTCTTCTGATTGCTTCTATTAGTTCAGTGAAATAGGAGGAAAGGTTATCAGCCAAGAGGGCAGAGATGTTCAGGCTTTATACTCTGTGGGATAGAGAACCACTGAAGTATTTTGAGCAGGGCTATAACGTGATCAGATATGGGTCTAATGATTTAGGACTCAAGGTAGTAAAGGGCGTGAGATAGTTAGAGCCATCCAGACAGGGGATGATGAAGTGCCTTAATAATGTCAGTGGAATGGAAAGACATGGTATGGAGGCTTTTAGGAGATTAAGTTAACATATATAGTCAGGTTTCCTAAAATAGCCCCCCCACTCTTTATCTCCTAACCCTTATTTATTTTCTGTATAGCACTTACCAATATCTGACAATAAAATCTATACTTGTTTGTAGGTTGACTGTGTCCCTCACTAGAATGAGAGAGAATGTGAGTTGTGTTAGGGTGAAGACTTTGTCTGGTTCACCCTTCTATCCTTCCACATACAGAAACAGTGATTGGCACTTACTGGAGCCTTAATAAATACATATCGAAACAATGATTGGATGGAAGGGACAAAGTAGAGGTAAGAGTCAAGGATAACTTCAGAGTTCTGGCTGGGGTCACTGGGGAAATGGTGGTTTGAAAACACCCAAATAGCTGGGATTACAGGCACCGGCCACCACACCAGGACTAAATATGCTAGTTTCATCATTACTGGGAAAGATAAGTCTGTGAGTCACTGATAAAGGAAAAGAGGATCTATATCTAGACAAAAAAGATAGATGAAAGAAAAAAATTTGCTGGCGGCCAGGCGCGGTGGATCACGCCTGTAATCCCAGCACTTTGGGAGGCCAAGGAGGGCAGATCACCTGAGGTCAGGAGTTTGAGACCAGCATGGCCAACATGGCGAAACCCTGTCTCTACTAAAAATACAAAAATTAGACAGGTGTGTTGGCAGGTGCCTGTAATCCCAGCTACTCAGGAGGCTGAAGGAGGAGAATTGCTTGAACCCAGGAGGTGGAGCCAAGATCGCACAATTGCACTCCAGCCTGGGCGACAAGAGCGAAACTCCATCTCAAAAGAAGAAGAAAAAAATGCCAATTAATAGGCAAAATATATTTTTAAAATGAGAACCATTAGAGGTATTAAAAGTGGATTTATTTGGCAACAGAGTTTAGAATATACTGGTATTCAACGCAGAATGTTAGACCTCTTAAATCCCTTTTGAAACAAGATTGAAGATTAATAAAGGAAATAGTGATATCCCAAAAAGCCATTTAAAATGGACACAAAGGGGAAACCAAAATTTCATAGAAAGAAGTTTGGATTTCATTTTGAAAAACATAATGAAATTATAAAACAAGTATTATTTATAATTCCAATAAATCAAGTGTTTATGGTTTTATTGACATCGCTTTTCAGGTATTTTTCACCATGTTTGACTTGTCATTTTTATAAAAATGTAAATAGGCTTCACCAAGTTTTTTCAAAATGTCTCTATTAATCTTTTGCTAATCTAATCATTCTCTTTTGAAGCACTTAGATTGTCATCATTCTTGTTGATTTTTTTTTTTCTTCAGCTTTTAGGTAATCTCCCTAGCAAGATCCCTGTTTGTGCAAAGAACTTGCTATCTCCATTATTACTTTCATCAGCTTGATGTAATCCTGTATATTTGACAAGATTTGCAGTTTCATTTAGAAATCAATTTGCAATGACAAAGAGACTGCTTGCCAGGCAAAGACGTAGACCCAGAGGAGTGTTTGAGGATAATTCTTTATAGTTTCACGCTATGCCTTTAAATGTAGGAATTTGATATTGACTATCAAATTTGATGACCAGGACCCTCCTAGAGCTGGAAGGAAATTTCCACCATTTTATCAAACTCTTGTTTTATAACTAAGCCTCAAAGAATGGAAACAGCAATTCCAGATCACTGAACAAATTAGGAGCAACTCAGGGCAAAATTTCAGACCTACCTTCTGCCACACACAAAAAAGGAGTTGGTGCTGACAAGACTCACTCTTTTAGAATTTGCCCACCTGGAGGAACTCTGAGGAGGAGCCAGTTAATTCATCCCCACACCAGCTCAGTCACCGATCCCATGCAATGATAGGACTAGACAGAGAGAACCTGAAGCCTGCACTGAGCACATCTGAGATTAAATCACTGTTCACTGGGTTTAAATAGGGATGACAGCACGGTTATTCGCTAATCCTGCAAACTGCTGTTTCAAAAGCAATGTTCAGGGGTGAATCATTAGAATAAAAACATAACCAACTCACATATCAACTAACAGGAAATGATGGGAGAGGAACAACCCAACTAACTTGTTTAGGCTTTTAATCCCCCAAACCAGCCTGCAAGCCTGAGCCTGAAGCCTCAGCCCTGCCCAACTCCACCTGATTAAGTTCTGTCTCCAGAACATCTTTAAGGAGGGGCTGGTCTTAATGCAAGTCTGATAACACTTTTCATTGCCTCCTGGCTTCTTGATCCCAGAAGCTAGGCACGTGGAGGTGAGGGAGAAAGCAAGTTTACAAAGGGGTAGTTGATTAATGTAGGTATAAAAGTTTTCTTTTTCCAACTGAGTAATAAAATTTGGTTTGAAATCAAGCCTGGTTTATAGAGGGGATATTAAAACCCAACTCAATTCTAGTTATAAAGAAAGAACTAACCAATCCTAGTCATTTTCTGGAATTCAGAATTACATGGCCTGACCTGAAAAATTCCAAATACTTTATTTAGACTCTAGGGGAATTATTTATGTGACCCTCAAATGAAGCTGCTAATAATGAGCTTAGGAGCTAAATTGTGCCTTTCATCGATGTGATCTGTACCCAGAGGAATCTTTCTAAAATCCAAATCACATCATAGTCTCTTGCTTAAGATACTTACATGTTTCCTCTTTGCTTCAAGATAAAAATCTATAGCCACTAGAATTTATAATTTAGGAATTCTTTCACGATCTGGCCCCATGATCCAGCTTCACCTTTCCAGGGGGTCTGTACTACTTCCAGTTTCTCCCTGTCCTTGCTCTCATCCTGCCTCTCTAACTAGCTGCAACGTGCTCTTCCTTCACAGCCCCTTCTACCTGTCCAACACCCAGCAATTCCACCCTCACAGCACTTCCCACTGCCCGTTTACCTGTTGGTCTTTTCCACTAGACAATAAGCTTCTTGAGGGTTATTTTGCCATTAAATCCCCAGTGCCTGGAAACAAGTAGACCCTCTCGGTAGCTACTTGCTGAATCAGACTGAATTTGGAAAGAAAAAGGAAAGAAGCGAGCACTAATGAATACGTGTCAGTGCTTGGCACACAAACAACACAGAGACGTCATTCTTTTAATCCTCAAACAGCTGTGAAATTTAACGATCATCAACCCCATTTTGTGAATAAGGAAATTGAATCTCGAGAGTCCAGTCACTTGAGCAAGGTATATGGAGGAGGTAGTACAAAATTGTCGCTTAGTCGGGCAACGCCCTCTGCAGCAGCCGAGCGGCGCTGCCTCCTGATTGCCGGGGATGGCTGGGGCTGCCGGAGTTCGCTGGGCAGAGATCCAAGCTCCGGGCCCAAGTACAGGCAGGTGTTCGTGCAGAGGCCCCACCCACCCTGGCTGGAGCCCCGCCGCACCCGCATGCCCCGCCTACTCTGAGCGCTCCCCCGTTGGAGAAAGCAGCGGGGCCGCAGGGCGTGCAGGATTGACAGGGCATGCCCTGGCATTCCGGAAATGCCGTGGAAAACAGCGAAACATCAGCTCCAGGTGGCCTAGAGGCGTGGCAAACGAGAATGTGGGGGAGGTGTTCACTGCAGAAGGGTCGTCCCAAATCTGGGACCCACCGTTCCCCCCAGCCCCGCAGAAGTCAGGCGGTGGTGCTGGAAGCTTCTCTGACTTGCCTCTCATTAAAGTCCGAGGGTGGTTCTAAACTCCAACTGTCACGGCAAGTTGTGTTTTTGGAGACTCTTCCAACTCCGCCAGGCTGTAAACAATGACTTTGCCTTAGAAGTTGCAGTTGAATAGGAAGAGCTTGGAAGAGCCCTTTGAGTTGAATTGCCAAGTCGGAGCTTTTGAAGCTTCTCCGAAGTTTACTTGAATTGCAGCCCGAACTACATCTTTTCCACAAGGGCTGGACATATTTCAGGAATCTAGTATTTCCTTGGGGAATGTTTTCCTCCCCCTGCGCTGGAAGCTGCTCTCCATGTTTTCCCCCTCTTTCATTCCCATGGGTTGAAACTGACCCGCCCTGTGTGGAGCAGGTCCTCTGTAGGACTCTGGAGATCCGACCAGGACATCCACCTGGGCATTTTGGACCCCAACGCCTTGCTTCTGTATCTGATCTGCATTTGCCTTTCTGGACACCCTCTTCTGTGCTCCAAGACACCCTATACTTTTTTTTTTTTTTTTTTTTTTTTTGGAGACAGAATCTGGCTCTGTCCCCCAGGCTGGAGTGCAGTGGCACCATCTCGGCTCACTGCAAGCTCCGCCTCCCGGGTTCACGCCATTCTCTTGCCTCAGCCTCCCGAGTAGCTGGGACTACAGGCGCCCGCCGCTAATTTTTTTTGTATTTTTAGTAGAGGCAGGGTTTCACTATGTTGGCCAGGATGGTCTCGAACTCCTGACGTCGTGATCCGCCCACCTCGGCCTCCCAAAGTGCTAGGATTACAGGCTTGAGCCACCGCGCCCGGCCGACACCCTATACTTTTCAACCTTCACAGGGAACTTGACATTTTTAAACTTACCTATTTATTTGTCCGTCTCCCCTATTAGATTGTGAATTCCTTAGGTCAGAGACATTCTATCCTCATTTCAGTACGTGACACATTGAACCACGGTAGTGGAGAGAATAAGTTCCCTTAGCTGTTACGAAGGGAAATCTCCCCAGCTTGTAAACTGTCTCCTTGACTTATGGAGGACTGTTCCAGAATGAGTCAGAGGGGAAGATCCATCCAGATAAGTCGGAGGCATTTTAAACAAGCAGGTAAAACTCTCTTCATTTGATCTTTTATACATTGGAGCTACTCACACAGATAGATTTCTGAAGCAAATAACTGCATTTTGCACCTACCATCCCTTTTTCCCCCACATTTAACCCACACATATATAGATATAATTTACATGGGGAATTCTGGAACTGTTAAATTGTTTATATTCAATTAAGAGATTTTTATCTTTATTAATCCCCTCCTCCTCCACATGTTTTCAGGCAAAATAATTATCGGGTAGTATAGGGACTTTGGGATCGTTTTAATGATCAAAGAGGCCTGACGTGATTTTTCATTTTTTGAAGGAAGGAATTCATGCTTAACTCTGACGTTCATTTAGTTACTGATGATTTTTAAATTTTAACTTGTATATTCGAGTGAGTATTGTCTTTTCTTGTTTTATGTTTATTTAACAATGCCATCATTTCTTAAAGCATTTTATTTTACTTTAGGCCATAAGAAAAGCAAGGTGGGCATGGTGGCTCACAACTGTAATCCCAGCACTTTGGGAGGCTGAGGTGGGTGGATTGCTTGATCCCAACAAAGTGAGATCCCCTGTCTCTCTCTCTCTCTCTTTTTTTTCTTAAATAAGAAGTTAAAAAAGAAGAAAAAAAAAAAAGAAAGAAAAGCAAAGCATATTTGTGGTAGGACGCAGTGGCTCACACCTGTAATCCCAGCATTTTAGGAGGCCAAGGTGGGAAGATCCCTTGAGCCCAGGAGTTAGAGACCAGTCTGGGCAACACAGGGAGCCCCATCTTTTTTTTTTTTTTTTTGAGACGGAGTCTTGCTCTGTCGCCCAGGCTGGAGTACAGTGGCGTGATCTCGGCTCACTGCAAGCTCCGCCTCCTGGATTCACACCATTCTCCTGCCTCAGCCTCCTGAGTAGCTGGGACTACAGGCACCCACCACCACACCCTGCTAATTTATTATATTTTTTAGTAAAGACAGGGTTTCACCATGTTAGCCAGGATGGTCTCGATCTCCTGACCTCGTGATCCACCTGCCTCGGCCTCTCAAAGTGCTGGGATTACAGGCGTGAACCACCACGCCTGGCAGAGCCCCTATCTCTAAAAAATAAAATAAAATAAGATACATATATATTTTAAAACAGACTTGTATCTTTATAGTAATACCTCATATACCCCAGAATTCTGAAGATAAGATGGTCAGGCCAAGTACAGACTTAGGGCCACACTCCCCCTCCACGTTTTTTAGGGCCACACAACCCCTTCACATTTTTTAAATTCACAATTAGTGTTCTTTCAACATGAATAGACTAAAATATCTCAGTTTTCTGAAACAAAAAGGAGCACGATTTATTGACCTTATTTAACCAGAGGAAACATATGGTGTCATTTAACACTAACTCCAGATTTGGATCAAATTTTTAGAATGAGCAATGCCTCTGATTTAACTAAGCATCTCCTGCAGGAAAGCAGTCATGCAAAGCTTCGTCTGCTCAACTGAGAACAGAACAGGCCAAAGTTTAACTTTATATTCCCTGAGATTCTTCAGGTTATTAAAATATTTGGCTAAATGATTGAATACACTTTACAAAAGTCACAATATTTTCATATACAACATTTGGAAATGAGCTAATTGCTGTTCGTGTGCTTCTCAAATGACAGACAGTACAGCCCCCTCAGAGATTCCCATAGCAATGGCCTATAGACTTTGCAAAATCACAGACTAACAGGGATGTAGTTTTTTTGGAGGATCAATTTTGCTGAATGGTGATTAGCCTAAAATATTTTATATTAAAAACCAAACAGAATGCAACATTTGTACGAATTTTTAAGATCAAACAGCAAATTCTAAAGAAATTTTTGTTTGCAGTGCCAGCATCATCTCTCCAACAGCCCTCTCACCCTCAGGATATATATTCACTTTCTTTTTTTCAGGATTGTTTGGCGGAAGTTTAACATACTCTCTAACCTAATATGTTGACATTAGTCAGAGCTCACTGACCTTGAGGAAAACTAGATAACATTGACTTGTGTTATGGTCTTTATCATTCTGGTTCTTCCCTCCACCCGCCATCTGTCTCCCAGGTAGGCTAACTCTAAAACAGGCACAACTAAGGCTTACTTACATTCCCTTTTTTTTTCCTGAGACGGAGTCTCACTCTGTCACCCAGGCGAGATTGCAGTGGCACCCTCTTAGCTCACTGCAACTTCCGCCTCCCAGGTTCAAGTGATTCTCATGCCTCAGCCTCCCGAGAGTAGCAGGGACTACAGGTGCACACCACCACACCCGGCTAATTTTTGTATTTTCAGTAGAGACAGGGTTTCGCCATGTTGGCCAGGCTGGTCTTGAACTCCTTAAGTGATTTGCTCACCTCGGCCTCTCAAAGTGCTGGGATTACAGGCATGAGCCACTGTGTCCAGCCTACATTCCTTTTTAAAGATTGCCTTTCTTCCTAGGCTGCACTTCAGGACTGCAAGAAGAGTGCTAAACCCTTATGAACTTTTTCTTTCTTTAAAAAAAAAAATTTGTCTAGAGATGCCCAAGTATTGTTCACGAGGCCCATGGTTTTAGACCATACTGGCTTTCTCATATTAGGGGTCCCTTTCCTGAGAGTGCTAATCCATAGACACACATGCACACTAGTCTCTCCCATTCTGCACCTGTACCCCTGACTCACCTGTTCACATGGCTCCATTCCCTCTCTAGCACCTGCAGTTACTTCTTCCAGTTCCTTTCCATGAATACAGACCTGCTTCTGCTGTACTGTAAAGACAAGAGGCAAAGGCGGGAGCTGTCTACTGCTAAAATCTGCTAATGCTGATATGGCATTTCCCACACTAGCTAAAGTTAAACATAGTTGATGATGCTATTTTATATACTTTTTTTTTTTTTTTTTTGAGGCAGAGTCTTGCTCTGTTGCCCAGGCTGGAGTGCAGCGGTGTGGTCTCTACTCACTGCAACCTCCACCTCCTGGGTTCAAGCGATTCTCCTGCCTCAGCCTCTGGAGTAGCTGGGACTACAGGCACACACCACCACACCCAGATAATTTTTGTGTTTTTGGTAGAGACAGGGTTTCGCCATGTTGGCTAGGCTGGTCTCGAACTCCTGACCTCAGGTGATCCACTTGCGTCGGCCTCCCCAAGTGCCGGGATTACGGGCCTGAGCCACTGCACCCAGCATATTTGATATAATTTTAAAGCTTTGTATCTTCTTTAAATTTTTCCCCATTATTTCAGCTCCTCCAGTTTTTGCACAAAGCTTGATAAAATCTCTAAAATAAAACATTCTATAATCAAAAAAAACAGGACCATGCTCTAAAATGCCTGGAATATGAATAGAAATGATATTCTAAATGATATGTTGTATGTTAGAGATATTGTCAAAAACCTAACAACCTCTCCTCTCTTCCATAACACAGAATAAGGCAGGACAGAAATGACTATAGGCCACTGAGAAGATACTTTTCAACTTCTCATTATCCTCTAGGGAATTAAAAGGCAGTGTCCCAGAAGAGAGCAGAACAGAGTGTCCCACCTCTGGACAGATTTACGGTCCCCTCATCCACTGAAAATGTTATTTATGAGGAGCATGCAGTCAGGCTGGTGGAGAGAATAGAGAATGCATGACTATGGACTTGACTCTAAACCCCATCATTAACTACCACACAAATCATGTTTCCCATTCAAGCACACAGTAACTTAATGCTGGGTCTTGAGAGGTGTGCAATTAACTCATACCAGCACTGGGCAGAAGTTTTAAATTAAACAGATGTGATGTATATTAATGGCCTAATGGGACATCAAAGGAGCAGTTTGGAATTATTTTCTTTTTTTCTCTAAATGGTCTTTGATCTGGCTCTCTCGCTCTCATATTGCCAGGATTAGTGTGATGGCTAGAGGCTCCAAGTTAGAAATGGACTGCCACTTAAGGACTGTGTGTGGCTGCAGCGGCCCCTCACTGAACCCAATTTCCTGCGAAGAGATGGGACCATCATTGGTTCTACTTAAAGCAAAACAAAACAAACCCAGGAGGGTTTAGTATATTGTACCAACAAATATTAAGAATCAAACTTTTTTTTAAGAGGCTGTTTTTATTATTCTCTTTGATGACTCTACTATTTTTCAAACATTTTAATATATAAGCCTCCCAAGCACCTGGGACTACAGGCATGCACCATCATCCACAGCTAATTTTTGTATTTTTAGTAGAATCGGGGTTTCGCCATGTTGTCCAGGCTGGTCTTGAACCCCTGGCCTCCAATGATCTGCCCACCTCAGCCTCCCAAAGGTGTTGGCATCATGGGCATGAGCCTGTATCTTTTTTCATTGTTGTTTTAAGAAGGAGTCTCGCTCTGTCCCCCAGGCTGGAGTGCAGTGGCCTAATCTCGGCTCACTGCAACCTCCACATCTTGGGTTCAAGCGATTGTCCTGCCTCAGCCTCCCAGATAGCTGGGATTACAGGCTTGCACCACCACGCCCAACTAATTTTTGTTTTTTCCCCCCAGTACAGACAGAGTTTCACCGTGTTGGTCAGGCTGGTCTACAAACTCCTGACCTCAAGTGATCCATCTGCCTCACTTACCCAAAGAGACAGAGTTTCACCACATTGGCCAGGCTGGTCTCAATCTTCTCCCGGCAAAGAGACGGAGTTTCACCATGTTGACCAAGCTAGTCTCAATCTCCTGACCTCAAATGATCCGCTTGCCTCGGCCTCCCAAAGTGCTGGGATTACAAATATGAGACATCATCCGGGGCCAATAAAAGATCTTGAATGCCTCTTTTCAATGATGAGGAGTTGGAGAGATAAATTTCTTCTTTTGGTGAGTGTCAAATTATACGACTCAAAGTGGCCATTTGTCATTCTTTTTGGTTTCTCAGCATTTAAACACTGCTTTCTGTATTTGGAGAGACCCACACCTCCACTACAGAAGCTGAGAATGCTGGGTATTTGCTTTCCCAAGCTACTTTGCAATTTAGAATAAAGACATTGACATGAAGTTTCCATTCATCAGATGAACTGGAAGCAAGTGATTCAAAAAAGCAAAAACCATACTGCCTCTATTGTGGCACAGGCAGCCTCCCTCCTACAGCCACTTACCAGAGGCAGCAGGAACAGACATTTCATGTCCTTGTCCAAAACTGATGATGTTAGAGGTGCAAGTGGCTGTGTGTGTCTGCCCAGCAGACTCACTCTGTAGCATGAGTTTGGGCACGTGTGATGGTTAATGTTGGGTGTCAGCTGAACTAGATTGAGGAGTGCCTAGATGGGACTAATGAGGCAATTACAAAGTCAGACTAAGGGGAGAGTTTTTGCTACTTTATATTAGGGGAAAAAAAATAGGCTACCTAAGGTTTATTCTGAGGGCGCCAGATTAAGTGGGAAAGATGAAAACTTTAGGCTGAAATCATCAATGTGAATGAAATGATCAGAGATTCTGAAATCGCTAGGCTAGATCAAACAGCTGGGAGCAATTCTCGTTGTATGCTCCATTTCTATTTTAAAAGCTGGCCCATTGGCTGGGCGCAGTGGCTCATCTGCAATCCCAGCACTTTGGGAGGCTGAGGTGGGAGGATCATTTGAGGTCAGGAGTTCAAGACCAACCTGGCCAACATAGCGAACACCTGTCTCTACTAAAAATACAAAAATTAGCCAGGCATGGTGGTGCGGGCCTGGAATCTCAACTACTTTGGAGGCTAAGACATGAGAATCATTTGAACCTGGGAGGTGGAGGCTGCAGTGAGCCCAGGTGGCGCCACTGCACTCCAGCCTGGGCGACAGAGTGAGTCTGTGTCTCAAAACAACAACAACAAAACAGCTGGCCCACTGTGGCAAGCTATTGCCCAGACCTGCAACGACAAAGCCTCAAGCAGGCCTGAGGATGCAGAAAGGCATAAAAACAGCAGGAACCAGATTGTGTCCCTGCAGTGAGCTGAGAAGTTTTCTTTTTTATTTTCTGGAAATAGGTGGGACCCTTGAATAATGGATAGCCTAAAGTGGTGTCAAAGGCAGTCATGTTTCTCAACTCCATTGACCTGATGAATTCATCACTCTGGGAAGGCTGTTGAGACGACCAAACTGAGGGTACACCTCTGTAATTAATGATGGGATCCTGGCCAGGTGTGATGGCTTAAGCCTATAATCCCAGCTACTCCAGAGGCTGAGGCAGGAGTACCACTTGAACCCAGGTGGCTGAGGCTGCAATGAGCCGAGATCGTGCCACTGCATTTCAGCCTGGGTGACAGAGTGAGACTCTTATCTCCAAAAAAATAAAGTGGGGGATCCCAGCCAGGCACAGTGGCTCACGCCTATAATCCCAGCACTTTGGGAAGCCAAGGCAGGTGGATCATTTGAGGTCGGGAGTTGGAGACCAGCCTGGCCAACATGGTGAAGCCCCATCTCTACTTAAAAAAATATGAAAATTATCCAGGCGTGGTGGCGGGCGCCTGTAATCCCAGCTACTCAGGACGCTGAGGCAGGAGAATCGCTTGAACCCAGGGGGCAGAGGTTGCAGTGAGCCGAGAATGTGCCACTGTACTCCAGCCTGGGCAACAGAGTGAGACTCTGTCTCAAAAAAAAAAATAATAATAATAATAAAAAATAATTTTAAAAAGGAGATCCTGGGGTGCTCGTTTACTCACGCCAACACGTATTCTTAATCATGTGTGAAGGTTTTGAAGCAATTGTAAAGTCAAGTGAGAGAAGCCTTAGCTAAGTCTGAGCTGTCATTCTCACCAATGCACAAACCTTGGTCTCCTTTGTGGTCTGCCCTAGCTTACCCATGCTAATTGAAGTTGAGGTGCCAGAAATTCCTTAGTATAATACAAAGGAAGTAATTCGAAGGCTTAGGAAAATAGGAATGCTGGAGTGGATTTTTAATGGGTGAACTGCTCACTCCTCACCTAAATATGTCCCTTAAAGAGCTAGAAGACAGTGTTCACCAATACTTTTTTTCTTTTTTAAAGATGGAGTCTTGCTCTTGTCACCCAGGCTGGAGTACAATGGTGAGGTTTTGGCTCACTGCAACCTCCAGCTCCTGGGTTCAAACACTTCTCCTGCCTCAGCCTCCAGAATAGTTGGGATTACAGGCGACTGCCACCATGCCTGGCTAATTTTTTGTGTGTTTTTAATAGAGACGGGGTTTCACCATGTTGGCCAGGCTGGTCTCGAACTCCTGACCTCAGGTGATCCACCCGCCTCAGCCTCCCAAAGTGCTGGGATTACAATTGTGAGCCACCGTGCCCGGCCAGTGTGCACCAAGACTTTGAGAAACGTTGGAAAGGGAAGCACCAACATCTTTGAATATTGCTATACTGGCCATCAGAAAAATGTCTAAATTGAAATGAGCTTCCTGATTTCTATGGGGAGAAAAACCATGATCCAGGGTGGCGGAGGTTAGGCAAAGGCATGTTGGATGTTCTTACAAAAATAGACAGCATGGTCGAAGTAATTTTCAGAATGGTCTGATCTCTGTTACCTGGCAGTAGGTGATTGATTACGGGTCCCCTATGACCAAATTACAGGGCAGCTCGTGCAGGTTCTGCCTGATCTGTATAGTAATTGAAAAGCAAAGTCTCTAGGATAGGGTGAAGAGAGGCCCGACTTGAACCACCCTGTTGGTGATGTAAAGATTCACAACTGCAGGACATAGCAGATGACCAAGATGGCTTAGTAAGACACTCACCTGCATTCCAGGAGGGAAGATAAATCCCACAAAAACACAAGATCCCAACACCACATCATGTTTCTAAGGGTCTAGAGGTCTGGAGCAGATTGAGAGATTCTCTCCTAAGTAAAGGTTAAAATGACTGATAAGTGCAACCATTAAAAAGATTTCCATCAACATAACATCCCAAGCAAAGTCAAAACACTAGTGACAAGCTGGAAAACTTTTCTACAGCTTCTAATCTCTTATAAAGAACCCCTTTATATTCATGAGAAAAATCTAGCAACCCAATAGTAAAATGAGAAAAAGACCTGAACAGACAATTCTGAGTAAAAGAAATACAGATTGGCGGCCGGGCGCGGTGTCTCACACCCGTAATCCCGGCACTTTGGGAGGCCGAGGCAGGTGGATCACTGAGGTCAGAAGTTCGAGACCAGCCTGGCCAACGTGGTGAAACCCCATCTCTACTAAAAATACAAAAATTAGCTGGGCATGGTGGCACGTGCCTATAATTCCAGCTACTCGGAAGGCTGAAGCTGGAAAATTGCTTGAACCGGGGAGGCGGAGGTTGCAGTGAGTGAGACTCTGTCTCAAAAAAAACAAAACAAAACAGATTGGCCTTAAATATATGAAAGATGCTTAACTTGATTCATCCTAAGTGACATACAAATTAAAACTACTGAGATACCAGCTGGGTGCAGTGGCTCACACCTGTAATCCTGGCACTTTGGGAGGCTGATGCAGGCAGATTACCTGAGGTCAGGAGTTCAAGACCAGCCTGGGCAAAATGGCAAAACCCTGTCTCTACTAAAAATACAAAAAAATTAGCCGGGTGTGGTGGCGGGCGCCTGTAGTCCCAGCTACTCAGGAGGCTGAGGCAGGAGAATGGTGTGAACTTGGGAGGCGGAGCTTGCAGTGAGCTGAGATCCCGCCACTGCGCTTGAGCCTGGGCGACAGAGTGAGACTCCATATCAAAACAAAACAAAACAAAACTACTGAGATACCATTTGTTACCAATCAAATTGGCAAAATTAAGTAAGATGTCACACTCTATTGATAAGGTTGTAGGGAAACTGAGACTCTCATAAATTATTGTCAGGAATACAAAAATAGAACAAACTATATGTTCTAACATTTGTCTATATGCATCAGATTACAAATGCATACATCCTTTAATTCAGCATTCTTGCCTCTGGGACTGTGTCCTACAAATATAGGTATTCTTGCACATGTACAAAATGGTATGTGTGTCACGGTTGCAGCATTGTTTTAAATGGCAAAAGACTGGAAATAATACATGTTTCTCAATAAGCTGTCAAGTAACGTATGGTACAGCTGCACAACACTGTGCGGCTGTTTAAAAAACTGTGAATTTTTTTATGTACTGGCTATAGAAAATACATATTGTGAAGTGAAAAACTGAGGTACTGAAAAGTGTATATATGTTATTTGTGTAAGAAAGATAAAAAGGAGGGTTGGGCATGGTGGCTCACACCTGACCCCAGTACTTTGGAAGGCCAAGGAGGGTGGATCACTTGAAGTCAGGAGTTTAAGACCAGCCTGACCAACATGGTGAAACCCTGTCTCTACTACAAATACAAAAATTAGCTGGGCGTGGTGGTGCATGTCTGTAATCCCACCTACTTGAGAGGCTGAGGCAGGAGAATTGCATGAATCCAGGAGGCAGAACTTGCAGTAAGCCGAGATCATGCCACTGTACTCCAGCCTGGGTGACAGAGCAAGACTCCATCTCAAAAAAAAGGAAAAAGAAAAAAAAAGGATAAAAAGGATATTTGTTTATATTTGCTTGTATTTCTATAAAGGAACTTCAGAAAGATGCTGAGGATGCCTATATGTGGAGAAGGAACTGTATTAGAGGAGGACATAAAAAAGACGAAAAAGAATGAGAGTGATGAGGAGTGGGGACAAAGCTTGGTGGCCCTTTAGCTATTGGAGGTAACACATATTAAATGTGTAATTTGTTCTCCAGTCCATTTGTATTGAATATGTTAGTTAAGTTATTGGTTTGGCTGCTAAACAGCCGACACTGAAATTATCAATGCATTAAACAAGACAGAAATGTATTTGCCTCTCACAAGACAATCTTGAGGTAAGTGGCCCAAGCCTGGTAGAACAGCTATGCTCCATAGAACATCCAGGGACCCGAGGTCCTTCAATTATGTGGCTGTGCTATGCCTGGGGTGTTATACTTGTTCACATGCTTCATTTAGCATGATAGACTGGGCATTCATTGCCCAGCTAAAATTCTATTTTAAATTTTAACTTCAGATTTAAAACATAATGGGAAAAAGGAAGAATGGACATTTTGGGTCAACCCACATCACTCTCTGACATGCTGAGTGACCTGAAAAGGCTGTCAACTCCAACGGAGCCCGGAGCATCGGAAGAATCTCCAGCTGGTTCAGGTTGGAGCGCAAGATAGCTCTGCCACTTGGCCCTTGTGAGCCAGTGGATTTGATGGTGTGCAAAGTGTCTGTGGCCCTTCAGGAACCTGTGATGTCTTTACTGGAGAATCACAGTGAAGATCCCTAACAAAGACACATTTTTAAAGCAAATTACTGTTCTTACTATTCTTTCTTTTTTTTTTTTTGAGACAGAGTCTTGCTCTGTTGCCCAGGCTGGAGTGCAGTGGTGCACTTTCAGTTCACTGCAACCTCCACCTCCCAGGTTCAAGCAATTCTGCTGCCTCAGCCTCCTGAGTAGCTGGGATTACAGACACCTGCCACCACACCCGACTAATTTTTGTGTTTTTAGTAGAGATGGGGTTTCACCATGTTGGCCAGACTGGACTCGAACTCCTGACTTCAAGTGATCCGCCTGCCTCAGCCTCCCAAAGTGCTGGGATTACCGGCGTGAGCCACTGCACCCAGCCCAAATTACTATTCTTTTGAGAAACAGACCTTGTTTTACTACTGGGTGCTTGTGGCAAATAAATGCCTTATCACAGGACACTGGGAGGAGCATAAGCAATCTGAGCTCTTTCATCAAGTTGATGCTCTCTGACCCTCTAAGCTATATGATTGGGCATGTCCAGGAAGATTCTATCATTAAGATGAAGTAGTCTGTACAAGACCAGACATGAGCAGGTCCTGAAGGCACGAGCAACTTATGTGGGCAGCTGAGTCACACTCCCACCATTCCCGCCCCTGCCACATCTCCTCCCTCAACACGCAGTAGGAGACAGACTAGGCAGACACAAAATGAACAAATAGATCTGAAAGGCCGGGATAGGCGCCTGTAAAAGGGAAATTGACATGCTTTCCTTTCTAAACTACTGTTAAAGAGAGCATCGGCCGGGCACGGTGGCTCACACCTGTAATCCCAGCACTTTGGGAGGCCAAGGCGGGCAGATCACTTGAGCCCAGGAGTTTGAGACCAGCCTGGGCAATATGGTGAAACCCCATCTCTACAAAAAATACAAAAAAAATTAGCCAGGTGTGGTGGTGCATGCCTATCGTCCCAGCTACTTGGGAGGCTAAGGCAAGAGGATCGCTTGAAAGCCTGGGAGGCAGAGGTTGCTGTGAGCTGAGATGGTACCGCTGCATTCCAGCCTGGGTGACAGGAGTGAAACCCTGTCTCAAAAAAAAAAAAAAAAAAAAATGGCATCAGACAAGGTAAAGATGTCTTACAATTACTAAAACAGCAATAATGATGGACATAAAGAAGTCTAACAGAGAAAGCAGGGTATCAGAGTGCAGTCTAGAATGATTCTCCCAGAGGGGCTAACAGCCAGGGAATGATTTAAGGTGGTCTCCTCAAGTTAAAGAAAAAATCCAAAATTATTATAATAGAGACACCACCTCCTATTTACTGGGACAGCCATACTAAATGGTGGCAGAATGTTAGAGCCAGTGATCAAAATCAGTGTAACACCAGTACACTGATTGACCAGTAATCAGTGAAATTACTGGTAAGTTTCATTGTGCACACAATTATTGTAGTGAGTTCAGAGTCACTGTCCTGAGGGAACCTAAGAATCCTTAGGAAAGGCCCTGTAAACATGAGATTAAGGAGGAGCATGAAGAAAAATGATAAATTGCATCCAGGTCTGAACTGGATGATGGCCTGACAGGCAAACATGTTTCCCAGATGGAATTATCCAACCGAGGGAACTAAAGGTAGACAAGATGTATTTGAACAATGGCTGTTTTTTGTAGACCAAGAAGGTATTGATTTTGTATCTCTCACCATAGGATACTTCATGAGACAAAGCTAGATGAATGTGTTAGATAAATAAATAGGCAAAAAGGGGAGTGCTGGATTCCAGGACCATGATTTTGCCTGGGATGCTCTAGGGACTAGAGATAGCTTGTTTCTTAAATTGGTTGGATCTGGCCAGGTGCGGTGGCTCATGACTGTAATACTAGCGCTTTGGGAGGCCGACGCGGGCAGATATGTCTTGAGGTCAGGAGTTCGAGACCAGCCTGGCCAACATGGCAAAACCGCATCTCTACTAAAAATACAAAAATTAGCCGGACATGGTGGCACGCACCTGTAGTCCCAGCTACTTGGGAGGCAGAGGCGACAGAATCGCTGGAACGTGGGAGAATCACTTGAATGTGGGATTTGCAATGAGCCGAGATCACGCCACTGCACTCCAGCCTGGGCGACAGAGCAAGACTGTCTCAAAAAAAAAAAAAAAATTGGGTGGATCTAGCACAAGTGTTCTGATTGCCTTGTGTATATGGTAACTCAGGTTCTTTGAAAAGGAACATTCATGAAAGACTTGGCACTGAATTAATGCAGCTTCTGAGGCCATGAAGGAATGATGTACTTTAAAATAAGAGAAACTTCAGGCTTTCCCGGTTGAAAAAAGCTTCAAATCTCACCCAGACTTGAGAAGCATGTAACTGAGGTTGAGCAGAAAGAGCAATTGAACATTTAGAGTGCAATTTGTTTCGGGCTTGAAAATTTATTTGGATTTTAAAGCCGTTGAACTTTAGCATGCAAGGAGACTTAGGTTTTTGGACTTTAAGTTTTCCCTGGGAATTTCATATTGGGAGGGGGCTTCTATTCACATTTGGGACATTTTAAAAAATATTTTGGACCTTTTATTTTTGGAGTATATCTATGCACAGTACTATCAGAGGACCTTCTTTTCAAGATTTACTGTCATTGTGGAACTTCCAGCATGCTATGTTTGACAACATAGCTAGGTGTCTTGGACTAGGGACTGAATTTTAGCCTTAGGAACACAGTGGACTTGAACCATTTGGGCCCTTTTTTAGTGCCTTCTTGGGAGACATTTATACTGCCCCCTAGCGATTCCAGGAGGACTCCCAAATAAGGAGTAGTAGTTTTGGACGAGCCATCGCATGAAGCTGGAAGTTAATAGCCTCACTTCTGTGAATGGTGAAACCACAAGCGTTAGAAAAAAAAAAATCTGGGCCAGGTGCGGTGGCTCACACCTGTGATCCCAGCACTTTGGGGGCCCGAAGTGGGCAGATCACTTGAGCTCAGGAGTTCAAGACCAGCCTGGGCAACATGGTGATACCCCGTCTCTTTGAAAACTAAAAAAATTAGCCAGGTGTGGTGGCGCATGCCTGTAATCCCAGCTACTTGGTGGGGCTGAGGCAGGAGGATCACTGGAGCCTAGGAGGTCAAGGCTGCAGTGAGCCAAGATCACGCCACTGCACTCCAGCCTGGGTGACAAAGTGAGACTCTTTCTCAAAAAACAACAAAAAACAACAAAAGAAACCAAAATCTGAAAAATTTGGGAAAAGTTAGGCAGAAACACTTTCTCCCTCAATCCTGATTTCCAGGAGGTGGTGGGATTTATCTTATCTACTAATCAGGGAAGCATAAGCTAGGCTGGTGGCTTTCTCCTTCCTCCTTCCTCTTGAGTGAGAGCTGCAACCCCAGGAGTGCTTTTTATCTTTACTTGCATGTCTGAGTCTTACCTTGAGAGGGCCCACCCATCAGGAAGCTTGCCCTGATCCAGAGCTGCTTGCAGCTGGGTGTGGAAGTCTGCTTAATTCTAGGCCTCCAGTGTAAGGCCTGTTTGTCTCTCTCTCAAAGCTACAACATCCAACTTAGCCTTTAGCAGAAACAAGGGGATGTTTTGGCTTTCATACAACTTCCTTGTTTTATTTCTCTCTTTCTCTCTCTCTCTTTTTTTTTTTTTTCCCAAAAACCAATTGGGAAAGAGATGCGCTATTTATCGGCCCTCCTATGGTTTGAATGTGTCCCCTAGAGTTCACGTGTTAGAAACTTAATCTCCAATGCAACAATGCTCGGAGGTGGGCCCTTTAAGAGGTGATTATGTCAGAGGGCCCTGCCCTCATAAATCAGTTAGTTGTCTCTGGAGTAGGTTCTTGATTAAAGGATGTGTTCCACCCCCTTGGCTCTGTCTCTCAGCTCTCTCTTGTCACTCTCTCAGCTCTCTTGCCCTTCCACCTTCCACCATGAGATCACACAGAGAAGGCCCTCAGAAGAGGCTGACACCTTAATCTTGGACTTCACAGCTTCCAGAAATGAGAGAAATAAATTTCTTTATAAATTACCCAGTCTGTGGTATTCTGTTATAGCAACACAAAATGGACTAAGACAGGCACCCTTGAAAACTGCAAACTATTTTTCATTCCAGGGTGGCTGGGTACCAGGCAGATTGGGGCTGCATAACGTTTGTTGATCTTGCTTGAATTCAAAGAAAATGACCAAAAAAGGAGGCAATATACATTGTTTTTGCATAAATGAATAAAAATAGCATTTATATTTTAAATCTCTATTTCCTTGGAAATTAGGAAAGACCCTTTTGAAGTTAGCAGGAGCCACCAAGAACTCCCAGGACAACTTCCACTTAACAGCTCCTATGAGTCCTGACATCTCCGGATGATGGTCAGGAGTCAGAAGGAAACAATTCAGTGGCATTTAGTAGAGAAGTAAGAAGGTTGGAAGGCGAAAACAACAGCTGAGTCAGGGTACAAAAGTAAAAATCATTTCCTCCCCCTCCTTTATACAGAGGCACACAGTGGGTGCGTTTTATTCCTCGGATTTCTCGCTTTCCATTCACTATTCAACCCACTGCAATCTGGCACCCACCCACACTGAAACTGCTTTTGATGACACTTTCAGTGACTTCCTAGCTGCAAAATGCAATGGACAGTTTTCGGCCTTCATGTTGCTGGACCTTTTCGCCTTATTTGAAAGTCTTGATTTGCTGTCTTCTTTGTGCATATCTTTGACATCAGTTTCTCTTGGTTCTTTTCCTGCCTCCTGACTGCTCCTTCTTAGCCTGCTTCATTCATGTAAGGTCCTATGCTAGGTGCTGGATATAGCACTAAACACAACAGACACGGTGTCTTCCCTTACAGGGAAAAGCAGACATTAAATCAATAATTATACATCAATATTTTTGTTTGTTTTGAGACAGAGTCTTGCTCTGTCATCAGGCTGGAGTGCAGTGGCACATTCTCAGCTCACTATAACCTCCGCCTCCTGGGTTCAAGCAATTCTCCTGCCTCAGCCTCCGAGTAGCTGAGAAGACAGGTGCGCGTCACCATGCCCAGCTAATTTTTGTATTTTTAGTAGAGATGGGATTTCACCATGTTGGCCAGGATGGTCTCCATCTCTTGACCTCGTGATCTGCTCGCCTCGTCCTCCCAAAGGAGGGATTACAGGCGTGAGCCACTGCATCCAGCCAATACATCAATTTTTTACTTAGGGTTATGAAAAGTACAACAAAGAAGAGTACAAGGGGCTTTGAGAGCATGTGCCAGGGGTCTAGTTTATACCAGGGGTTCAGCGAAGTCTTCCCTAAAGAAATGATATTTAAGCTAAGACCTGAAGGATGAGTGGGGAATTGGGAGAACTGTCCTCCAGGCAGAGGGAACAGAATGAGGAAAGGCTGTGAGATAGAAAGGAGTTTGCAGGTTTCAGGAACAGAGAAGCCAGCATGGCTAGAGAAGGGGGAGTGAAGGGGAGAACTGGAAAGGACAAGATTTTACAAGGCCCTGCAGTCATGTAGGGTTTGGGACTAAATCTTAAAAGTAATGAGAAGCCACTCAAGTGTATAACATAGGAAAGTGATATGATTAGATCTGTGATCTAAAGATCTCATCAAGTCTATTGAACTTACCACATCCCCGAATCTGTTTCTCCTCCTGTCTCCCTTATGTGGCACCACCATCCATTAGAAACCCAGAATCATCCTAGATGACTTCATCTCTCTTAGCTTCCACTTCCAATCAATTACAAGTTTGTGAATTTACCTGCTAATTATTTCTAGATTCAAACCCTTTCACCATCTCTACTACCACGGACCCACTTCGGTCCTTATTATCACTCTCTTGGCCTATGTAACAGCCTCTTAACTAATCTTCCAGACTTGTCCTTCCTTCAAGCCATCCTCCGCACTGTAACCTGTGTGCCTTTGCCTATCCCCAGCCACTGCTGCTTCCAGCCTCTCGCTGGACAGCCCAGAAAAAAATCCATACTGTTTCACCGTACTCACTCTTTGCTTATGTTTCCCTTTTTTTTTTTTTTTTGAGACAGGGTCTCAGTCTGCCGCCCAGGCTGGAATGCAGTGGTGTGATCATGGCTCACAGCAGCCTCGACCTCCTTGGCTCAAGTGATCCTCTCACCTCAGCTTCCTGAGTAGCTGTGATACAATGCTTGGCTAATTTTTGTACTTTTTGGTAGAGACAGGGTTTCCCCATGTTGCCCAGGCTGGTCTCAAACTCTTGAGCTCAAGCAATTCACCCACCTCAGCCTCTCAAAGTGCTGGGATTACAGGTGTGAGCCACTGCACCTGGTCTTATATTTCCCTTCTGCCTAGAATCCCCTTACAATTTTTCTTTTAGTGGCTATCTCTTACTCATCCTTTAAAACTCAACACAGGTGGCCGGGAGGGGTGGCTCACACCTGTAATCTCAGCACTTTGGGAGGTCAAGGCAGGCAGATCATGAGGTCAGGAGATCAAGACCATCCTGGCTAACACGGTGAAACCTCGTCTCTAATAAAAATACACAAAATTTGCTGGGCTTGGTGGCGGGCGCCTGTAGTCCCAGCTAGTAGGGAGGCAGAGGCAGGAGAATGGCGTGAACCCGGGAGGCGGAGCTTACAGTGAGCTGAGATTGCGCCACTGCACTCCAGCCTGGGCGACAGAGTGAGACTCCATCTCAAAAAACAAAACAAAACAAAAACAACAAAAACAAAAAAACTCGACACAGGTGTTAGCGCATCCCTCAGTGGTTTTGGGTCCCTCCTGAATGGTTAACAACTGGAAATTCTGATAAGCCCCAAACACAGGTCTGTCATGCTTCTGAAGCTAGAGAATATCTACAGGCCAAGGGAATATAAATGGAAGTCTGGGTAGGCCAAGGGGGTATTGACAATGCACCAACAGTACAGTTTCCACCAGAAGGGACATAACATCACTTCTGCTCACATTCTGCAGGCCAAAGCAAGTCACATGGCTTCCAGAAAGGCATAGAAGTCACACCCACCATGTGCTAAAAAAGCAAAGAGCTGAAAATATTTTATGCTTAGCACTAATGATCACCACCAAGCAATGTCAAAATTAATAAATGATAGGAAGGAAAATATTGGACCAAAACCAATTTTCATCTATACAGTTATCTACTAGCCAGTTTGGGGGCACTTTCTATGTGTCCTGCAGTGTATTAGGCTTATAATATTCAGCTTATATGTTAACCAAGAAGACCAGAATGATTGATTAAATATTGAAATATTATTGTATCAATTGGTAAAAAGTGTAACTTCAGTAAGTTATAAAATGAAATAATAGAATAAATTCTAATGTAAACCATTTGTTTAAACTAATTATTTAGAAAATTGCAATAATAAATCAGTGAGCTCCTGTCCTTGAAACCCCTGAAGAACTCAAGCACTTTACTTTGGAGTTCAGCCTGTGTCAAGGTGGGCACCATACAAGGTTCTCTGGGTGCTGGTGGGCTCACCAGTTTAGAACTATCCTCAAGTGACACGGTTGTTGTTATTTCTTTTTTTGTTTGTTTGTTTGAGATGGAGCCTTGCTCTGTCGCCCAGCCCAGAGTGCAGTGGTGTGTTCTCAGCTCACTACAACCTCCCCCTCTGGGTTCAAGTGATTATCCTGCCTCAGCCTCCTGAGTAGCTGGGATTACAGGCGCCCACCACCACACCTGCCTAATTTTTGTATTTTTAGTAGAGATGGGGGTTTCACCATCTTGGCCAGGCTGGTCTCAAACTCCTGACCTTGTGATCCACCCACCTTGGCCTCCCAAAGTGCTAGGATTACAGGTGTGAGCCACTGCACCCGGCCTCTTTTTTTTTTTTTTGAGACAGGGTCTTACTCTCTCACCTAGACTGGAGTGCAGTGACGTGATCTCAGCTCACTGCAATCTCTGCCTCCCAGGCTCAAGTGATTCTCCTGCTTCAGCCTCCCAAGTAGCTGGGATTACAGGTGCGTACCACTACTGCCTGGCTAATTTTTGTATTTTTAATACAGACGAGGTTTCACCATGTTGGCCAGGCTGGTCTTGAACTCCTGACCTCAAGTGATCCAGCTGCCTTGGCCTTCCAAAGTGCTGGAATTACAGGTGTGAGCCATGCATCCAGCCTGCTATTTCTTAATAGTGTAGGTTTTGTTCTGGTTTTATTAAGTTGTAATTCTGGTGTAAGTAATAAGTATGTTGATAATTAGGATTTTGAGGATTTATAATAAAATGTTAAAAACAAACAGTATGAAGAGAAATGACAAAATGTGGATATGTTTTTTTATGTTTATTTTAAATGTCATACACACAAATCTTCTGAATCTGTGTGAGAACAAAACAGAAATGATACTAAAATGAATTATACCTTGAGCTGGCTGTTCAAAGAGGGAGGCAACTTTGGGACCACTAAGAGGCTCCAGAGGTGGCAGAGGGGTTCCTGCACAACAGCAGGCTGTGATTCCCGTAGCTCTTGGGGCAATCGTTGTGGCAGTGTAGGAGGCAAGAGAAAGGCAGATGTGGGGGCTGGGTGCAGTGGCTGATGCCTGTAATCCTTGCACTTTCGGAGGCTGAGGTGGGAGGATCACTTGAGCCCAGGAATTCAAGACCAGCCTGGGCAAGATGGTGAGACCTCATCTCTATAAAAAAAATTTTTAAATGAGCCAGATGCAGTGGTATACACCCATGCTCCCAGCTACTTGGGAGGCTGAGGCAGGAGGAGCAACTGAACCCAGGAATTCAAGGCAGCACTGAGCCGTGATCCCGCCACTGCACTCCAGCCTCGGTGACGAAGTGAGACCCTGTCTCTAATAAAAAAAATAAAAAAAAAGAAAAATGACCAACACCAGATAAGGAAAATAAAAATTACATATAATTCTACCAGTAAGAGAGAACCTCTGTGATTAGTGCATGTAATTCACTTTCAAAAATGTATTAACGTATTTTTAAACAAAAATGAGGATATATTATCTGGGCATGGTGGCTCATGCCTGTAGTCCCAGCACTTTGGGAGGCCGAGTTGGGTGGATCACTTGAGGCCAGGAGTTTGAGACCAGCCTGGGCAACACGGCAAAACCCCATCTCTACTAAAAATACAAAAAAAAAAAAATTAGCTGGATATGGTGGTGCATGCCTGTAATCCCAGCTACTGAGGAGGCTGAGGCACGTCTCATGCAGGAGGCAGAGGTTGCAGTGAGACAAGATCGTGGCACTGCACTCCACACTCCAGCCTGGGTGACAGAGCAAGACTTGGTCTCAAAAAAAAAAAAAAAAGGGATATATATAATATTATTTTGCTACTCAATAATATTTATTGAGTTGCTGCTTTGTGTTATGCATGAGGTTTTTCCCTAGGAACATGATTTTGTACCCTGCCTTTTCATAAAATAGTGTTCAATATTATAAACATCTTTCCATGCAAATCAACCTGCTTTTTTTTTTTTTTTTTGAGATGAGGTCTCTCTCTGTCGCCCAGGCTAGAGTGCAGTGGCATGATCTCAACTCACTGCCCTCTGCCTCCTGGGTTCAAGCCATTCTTGGGCCTCAGCCTCCCGAGTAGCTGGGATTACAGGTGTGCGCCACCATGCCTGGCTAATTTTTGTATTTTTAGTAGAGAGGGAGTTTCGTCATGTTGGCCAGGCTGTTCTTGAACTCCTGACCTCAAGTGATCTGCCTGTCTCAGCCTCCCAAAGTTCTGGTATTACAGGCATAAGCCACCGTGCCCAGCCTCAATATGCATTTTTAACTTTTTTTTTTTTTTTTTTTTGAGACAGAGTTTCACTCTTGTTGCCCAGGCTGGAGTGCAGTGGTACAATTTTGGCTCACTGCAAACTCTGCCACCTGGGTTCAAGCGATTCTCCTGTCTCAGTAGCTGGGATTACAGGTGCCTGCCACCATGCCTGGCTAATTTTTGTATTTTTAGTAGAGATGGAGTTTCACCATATTGGTCAGGCTGGTTTTGATCTCCTGACCTCAGACAATCCACCCGCCTTGTCCTCCCCGAGTGTTGGGATTACAGGCGTGAGCCACCGACCCTAACCTTAATGTTGTTTTTGATAGTTGCATAGTATTTCATTTTGTGGATATAACAATCCAATCAGTTTCCCTTAATTTTTTTTTTTTTGAAATCTAGGTTATTCTCAGAATTTTTTTGCTATTTTGCTTAATCTTTGTACACACCCTGAATTCTTTTCTTAGGATAATGTTCCAGAAGTGGAACCTACTGGCAAGCTTGTTAGATAACTTCATATTGGGTGCGCCATTGCTTTCCCCTATAGATACTGGGACATCGAGCTCCCTTGCAGTGCTGTAGCAAAAAGGCCTGCTAAGCTCTGACCCCTGCCTCAGAGGTCTGTGGATGCTACATTCTGTACCTCCAGGACTATAGACTGCCTCTAGTAAGGCCAAGGGGTCCCATCCACTGTCACTTGTGTGTAGTTTGCTTTCAAAATATTCTAAATATTTTAAGGAAAAGAAAGCTGAAAAAATTAATGTTTTAGTCCATTTGCAAAATGTTTTCAAGAAAATTTTTCATCTAGCACCCCCTCTCCCATTTTATTGCATGTGTTAAATAATGTTGTAGTATGACACATTGAGGTACTTAGGTCAATTATAGGTTTTAAAATAAATGTGTTTTGTACCTACTTTCTTGATCAGATCTGATTATTACCTTGGATTATAATGTATAGTATACAGATGTGTTTTCCATCATTGGATTATACTCTAAGAATTTATTGCCAGTTGGTTGTTTGGAACCTGAATGAATTTAACCATGAAAAGCAATGTTATGAATAGTTCCCAATCTTGGCTGAGCACGTGGCTCACACTTGTAATCCCAGCACTTTGGGAGGTCAAGGCAGGTGGATCACCTGAGGTCAGGAGTTTGAGACCAGCCTGGTCAACATGGTGAAACCCCATCTCTACTAAAAATACAAACATTAGCTGGGTATGGTGGTGGGTACCTGTAGTCCCAGCTATTCAGGAGGCTGAGGCAGGAGAATTGCCTGAACCCAGGAGGCGGTGGTTGCAGTGAGCCAAGATCATGCCACGGCACTCCAGCCTGGGCAACAGAGCGAGACTCCGTCTCAAAAACAAACAAACAAAAAAAAGAAAAATGAGCCAGGTGTGGTGGCGAGTGCCTGTAATCCCAGCTACTTGGGAGGCTGAGGCAGCAGAATCACTTGAACCCAGGAGGCAGATGTTGCAGTGAGCTGAGATCACACCCTCTAGCCTGGGCAACAAGAGCAAAACTCTGTCTCAAAAAAAAAAAAAAAAAAAAAAATTCCCAGTCTCTAAAGTAGCACATAAAATCCATTTGATGTATAGTGCACTTGCAATACTAATCAGTGGTCCTGTGGCCAAGACCCCAACTTTTGACCTAAAGATTATACAGAACTATGGAGGCTTATGCCAAGAAGAGGAAGTTTTTCAAACAAGCCAGTTCCCTTCTCCCTGACGTCCAGCCCTGATGCATCAGTTGCCCTGGGGGACAGAGGCTCCTTGGTTGAACTTCAAACCCAGTCAGAGAACAGGCATCTCCCGTTGGGTGTGGAAACCAATGCCTGGCTTCACGGGGGTACTTTTTAACATCAGGAATGCTAGTTTGACTTTAATTGGCTCAGGGTCCTTAAAACTAAACGTTTCAGCTGGGCCAGGGCCAGGTGGGTAGATGTGAGCCAAAGAAGCATGGTAGGAACAGAGACTCCCTTACATCATGCCTAGAGTGACCCTCCCTCACTTCTTCCTCTGAGCATCTTCCTGACCCTCACGGTCTGGGTCAGGTGTGTCACATATGGGCTCCCTTAGCACAGAGGGGTGACTCAGACTGAGGTACCCTCAGGTGTCACTGCCGCTCGACATGTCTGTCTCCTTGATCCTGGCCTGGTGGTTCTCAGTCCCGGCTGCACACCAAAGTGGTGAGGAGAGCTTTGCAAAAACCCTGACGCTCAGACTCCCCCGATCCCTTGTCCAGTTAAAGCCAAATCTCTGAGAGGTGGAGCCCACACATCAAGGTGTTTAAAAAGCTTTCCAAGAGATTCTAATATTCAGCCAGGATTTAGAACCACTTCCCTTGACAAAGAGCATTTTGAAAGCAAGGAACATGCTTATTCATCATTGGTATTAAATGAGTTAACAAAGCTCTTAGAATAGTGCCTGACATACATTAAGCTCTTAATAGCTTAGCTGCTATTAGTAGCAGTAGTTTTTTTTTTTTTTTTTGAGACGGAGTCTTACTCTGTCATCCACGCTGGAGTGCAGTGGCACAATCTCGGCTCACTGCAACATCCCCCTCCCAGGTTTAAGTGATTCTCCTGCCTCAGCCTCCCAAGTAGCTGGGACTACAGGTGGGCACCACCACGCCCGGACTAATTTTTGTATTTTTTAGTAGAGATGGGGCTTCACCGTGTTGGCCAGGCTGGTCTCAAACTCCTAGCCTCAAGTGATCTGCCGGCCTCAGCCTCCCGAAGTGCTGGGATTACAGGTGTGAGCCACCACGCCCGGCCATAATTAGTGGTATTAACTCCCCATTGTCCATTCCAGTTCCTGACATATAGCAAGCACCTCATCACCCATTTAACATACATAAATTAAACCATTTATTCTAGAGAAATAGAGAGCAAGACAGAAATAACGTTTTAAAAGCCTGGGCGATTCCACTGACCTTTCCACTGAGTAAGCACAGGCTTCAGAGTGAGCCTGAAATGGGTGATCCGGACCTGCTGTTCTTCCATTGCTCTTAGCCCTCTAAGTGCCTTTCAAAGTGTGAACTTTTGGCCGAACTGTATTACAGGCAAGGTCATGGGAGTTTGACAGCAATTTTGACTCTGTGGTTTTTACCAATATAGCTATAGGAGAAATTCACTGGGAGTGAAAAGTGTAAGACTCTGTCCCTTGTTAGCTATATGGCTTTGAGCAAGTCACTTTGTCCTTCTGGGCCTCGTTTTTCTCCCTAGAGTTCTGCAATTCTTTCTTCCTTTCTTTCTTTCTTTCTTTTTTCTTTCTTTCCTTTCTTTCTTTTGCTTTCTTTCTTTCTCTCTCTTCTTTCTTTCTTTTCTTTCCTTTTCTTTTTCTTTCCTTTCTTTTTTCTTTCTCTTTCTCTCTTCCTTTCTTCTCTTCTCTCTCTCTTTCTCTGTCTCTTTCTCTCTTCCTTTCCTTCCTTCTCTTCTTTCTCTCTCTTCCCTTCCCCCTTCCCTTCCTCCTTCCCTTCCCCTTTCCCTTCCCCCTCCTCCCCCCACCTTTCTTTTTTTGAGATGGAGTCTCATTCTGTCACTCAGACTGGAGTGCAGTGGCGCAGTCTCAGCTCACTGCAACCTCTGCCTCCCAAGTTCAAGCGATTCTCCTGCCTCAGCCTCCCGAGTAGCTGGGATTATAGGCGTCTGCCACCAAGCCCGGCTAATTTTTTCTATTTTTAGTAGAGACGGGGTTTCACCATATTGGCCAGGCTGGTCTTGAACTTCTGGTCTCAAGTGATCTGCCCGCCCTGGCCCCCCAAACTGCTGGAATTACAGGCATGAGCCACCGTGCCTGGCCTGCAATTCTCTCATTTCGAGACCTGGCTGAACTCTGCCTCACACCTCCTTGTCTGCTTCTGTGATCCCAAGGGATCCGGCTCCCGAGTCCTGACCATATGGGGTCACTCCCAACCACCCTGCTCAGGCTGCCCTGGGCAGGGTGTCAAGGGTCTTAACCTACAAATATCATGAAGCACTTGTAACCCTCCCCATGCCTGGGATGGTTCAGGGAAGGCTATCAGTACAAGCCCAAATGGTTCACTAGATATGTGAATAAGTGGTTTTGGAAACCAGTTGCCATTTATACCTTAGCTCAGAGGGAAAACACTTCACGGTAGCCAAAGAAAAAGAGCGTAGGGCTGTAAAAAGTCTCCTCTTTCATAGATGCTGGTTCTGGGGATTAAAGAGCTCTAGGAGTCTAGCTCAGGCTTTGGGGCATCTCTCCCCACACCCCACCAAAAATAAAAAAGACCATCTGAACGTTCCTTTTTCTTTTTTTTTGAGACAGTATCACTGTCACCCAGGCTGGAGTGCAGTGGCACCATCTTGGCTCACTGCAACCTCTGCCTTCCAGGCTCAAGCAATCCTCCTGGCTCAGCCTCCTGAGTAGCTGGGACTACAGGCATGTGCCACCGCGCCTGGCTACATTTTTTATTTTTTGTAGAGATGAAGTCTCGCTGTATTGCCCAGGCTGGTCTTGAACTCCTGGGCTCAAGTGATCCGCCCACCTTGGCCTCCCAAAGTGCTGGGATTACAGGCGTGAGCCACCAGGCCCAGCCTCAGCTGACTTTTCAGTCAGCCTGGCCTTTGTTCCAGTTGTCCCAGTCCAGGGAGATTTCTCAGCCTGGCAACTCATCAAGAACAGCTGGACAGATGCCAACAACAGACAGTTCCTCTAGTGCACTGTAAACAAGGTGTGAAGTGCTAATCAAACACACGCGTGGCATTTTGGTCAGTTTTTCAAAGCACAAAGCCAATTGGAGAAATGAGGTCAATTCGTGCTAGAGATGAAATAACAGAATTGCCAACATTCTCTTATTGTGCTTATTAGGCAGGGATTTGTATTTTATCCACAGAGAGAAAGGTTCTAATGGGATTCGCCCTGCATTTAAAAATAGCGATGTAACAAATCATTTAAATCCATGTTTTGTATTTATATTTGGGATGGTTGAATGTTTTGTTTTGGTTTCTTTGATTTTGCTTTATTTATTTATTTATTTATTTATTTATTTATTTATTTATTTATTTTTGAGATGGAGTCTCCCTCTGTCACTCAGGCTGGAGTGCAATGGCACGATCTTGGCTCACTGCAAGCTCTGCCTCCCGGGTTCAAGTGATTCTCGTGCCTCAGCCTCCCAAGTAGCTGTGATTGCAGGTGCACGCCACCACGCCTGGCTAATTTTTGTATTTTTAGTAGAGACGGGGTTTCACCATATTGGTCAGGCTGGTCTCGAACTCCTGACCTTGTGATCCACCTGCCTCAGCCTCCCAAAGTGCTAGGATTACAGGCATGAGCCACTGTGCCCGGCCTTGCTCTTGATTTTAAAGGGGTTGTGGACTGGTCTTGTTATTTTTGGGGTTTCCTGTGTGTTGTGTTAGAGTTTAATGAGATCAAACACACTCCAGAGCTGCCCATTAAGTTCACCATCTAAATCAGTTGTCCTTTATGGTAACACAGGATTGACAGAGCAGCAACCTCTTTTTGGCTCAGGCAGCAACCTTTATTTGTGCTCTGCACTTCACCCACATGTTTCTGTGTGGGATATTTCCCCGATCCCACTCTTCTGTTGTTTTACACCACTTCTTGTCCTTCTCTCCCACACTTAGGTAGTTCCAAGCCTGAGCCTTTTCTCTCCCACTGCCACAACCACCGTCTCCTCACCCCTGCACTGCCACTGTAGTTTCCACTTGGCCCCACCATGCTCACCCCTTCCCTCTAGTTCATGTCACACAGCAGCTAGAAACATCTTTTGAACATACTCACGTGACCACATCAATTCCCTACTTAACACTCTTCAATGACTTCCCATTGCTGATACTAGTGACTCAGCAACACTCCATGACACTGAACTCCTCTGCCCATTGCACCTCCTCCTGCAGGCAGGGGGTCTTGGAGATATTCTAGAACAATGTGTCTTGACATGGCAGCTACCCTCTTCAACAGCAGAATTCTACCGGTGAGCCTGGTCTTTCTGCTGCCACTGGTGTCTAATCACCACACCAGAGCAGGGTTCGACTGAAGAAGTGTTGCTTGCTCACACTGGCTCATGATGTCTGCACACCAACGGCACGTCACTCCCGTGCAAACAACCCACCTCTCCTGGGCATTGAAGGGTTGAGTGAATCTTTGCATTAGCACATATGGGGATCCTACTGACGCTTGCTGGGATGGCCACCCACAACACATTTTGGACTCTGTGAACTTATGCTTCTATTTTCTGACCACTGGAACGTGCATTTTCCCCCAATGATCATGATACTTTTAATTCCTTCAGGTCTGTTTTCCCACTAGACCATAAGATCATACTTTTTTTTTGGCATTGCATTTCCAGGCCTAGCCCAATGCTTGGCATGTGGTGGGTGCTGATGTATTTATTGAAAGCACCTAGCAAACAGTGACAGATATGACTAAACAGAAAATCTAGGCCAAAGCATTTCCCTTTTCTGACTTCAGTTTTGTTCAGGCCTTTTAGTTGATCCATTCCTATTCAATGACCCCTGAATGGGCTTGCCATCTCTGGCTTTTGAGTAGCTGCTCTTGATAGCCTCAAGAATTTAGATTTTCCATAGTTTTTCTTCAGGTAAGTTTCACAAGTCAGGAATCTGCTCAGATGGCAGCTTCCCTAATTTTTATCTCTGTACAATAAATTGCACAAAATTATTTCCATTCTGCCAGGTGTGGTGGTTCACGCCTATAATCCCTGCACTTTGGGAGGCCAAGGTGAGTGGATTGCTTGGGCCCAGGAATTTGAGACCAGCCTGGGCAATGTGGTGAGACCCCATCTCTCTAAAAAAAAAAAAAAAAAAAATTAGCCAGGTGTGGTGGTGCATGCCTTTAGTTCCAGCTACTCGGAGACTGACGCAGGAGAATCAATTGAGCCTGGGAGATTGAGGCTGCAGTGAGCTGTGACCGTGCCACTCCATTCCAGCCCGGGCAACAGCAAGAGACCCTGTCTTAAAAACGAAAACAAAGTTATTTCCATTCTATAGAACCTACCACATGGGCAGATGAATTATCCTATTGGGGAAACTGGTTCAGTCATACTTTGAAATCATCACCTCTCCTCCTGTCTTCCATTTGCCAGTTAGAAAAAAACAAAACAGATCCACAGTATTATGGGAGCAAATTAGAGGTACTCTGAGTTCACTGTTAATGTCTGGAAAGGTATATGCAGCTTTCTGTGTTTTTTCTCTACTTGTGTGTTCAGCTCATTTTTGTTACCCTTTGGGTAAGTTCAGTCATAATTTCCTCAAAATGTGATGTAATAGCCTGGACTTGAAATAATTTTTGCTATTATTGTCCTCTAGTTTGACAGACCTTCAAAGGTCTTCGTTCTCATTGGATATTCAGATTTCTCACTCTAGAATTCAAGCAATAGGCAGAACATGGTGGTAATAGGTCAGATTCTGGAGCCAGATTCTTCAAATCCTCTACTCAGATATGTGACCTCTGCGTAAGTTTTTTAAAAATTTGTATTATCTTTTAACCAGCAAAACTAGGATACTACCAACCTTATTGGATTGTTGTGGGGATTAAATGAGTTAATAAGAAAGTGCTTGGGAAAGAGCCTGGCATATAATGGGCATTTGAGACATTTATAATTACCTGGTTCTGGTCTGCCAAGAATGTAAACCCCATGAGGGCAGGAATTTTTGTCTGTTTTGTTGCTTACTGTATTCCTAGGGCCTAGAATAGTCCCTGGCAAGTATTACTCAAATTATTTGTTGAATGAGTTAATCCATTATATATTTATTTATAGCTCAGCCAAACGATAATATTCCCTGATATGGTTTGGCTCTGTGTCCCCACCCAAATTTCATCTCGAATTGTAATCCCTATGTGTTGAGGGAGGGACCTGGTGGGAGGTGTTTAAATCATAGGGGCAATTTCCCCCATGCTGTTCTCATGGTAGTGAGGGATTTCTCACGAGATCTGATGGATTTAAAAGTGGCAGTTTCCCCTGCACTCTGTCTCTCCTCCTGCCATGTAAAATGTACCTTGCTTCCCTTCCACCTTCTGCCATGATTGTAATTTTCCAATTCCAGAGGCCTCCCCAGCCGTGCAGAACTGTGAGTCAATTAAATCTCTTTTGCTTGTAAATTACCGGTCTCAGTATCTGCATAGCAGTGTGAGAATGGACTAATACACTCCCCATTCCTCCAACTATTCTTAGTTTTCCTTACCTAGTGGTTTCTCTGCCACTGACCACTTCTGTTGGGTTAGTCATAACCACTCAATGCCCAGCTTAAAAAGAACCCGTACAAGCTTTCCCTGATCATCCTAGGGAAGTAATCTTCCCATAGACTGTGCTCTCTCACTACATTGTGTGAACTAACTTCAGCACTTAACAGTCTTACCTTTACTCTTGGTAAGCTCCCTGACGAAGTTACCATGCCACTTATTACTCAAGTTGGAATATGTTCCAAGTGTGTTTGTTGAGCAAATGTACATGATTTTTTAAAATGGATGGAAGATCTAACCTATTAGAGCATTGTCTTACTGTCATGGCAATTTTCCTAGGATTCCCTCTGTGTGGAGAGCAAAGTCCTACCTGCAGTGGGGCCAGAGGTAGGGAAGCTCATAACTGAGAAGACAATATTGAGCCCCAGGGAATACGGTTAGCCTTGTATACGGAAAGTATTTTCCAGTTATGGGCTACCCCCTCAACTTCTAGTCATCTCACAGCCATAGTGTGGGATTTAAACCTAGGTTTGAGGCACACAATTAGGAATTGTAATAATTACGTCTTATTTGATCTTGGGATGACCAAACAAGGAGGTCATATGTGGGAGCATCTCAGTAATTACAGAATATTAAAATACTGAAAAACAAATAGCATACATATAAAATTGAAGAGGGTGTGCATCTTAATGACAGAGCAAGACAGAGCCTTATGTACTTGTGCAGATGCCCTGGGTAGACCTACTCAAGTTTGAAGGACTATTTTGAATTATTCAATAATACTATGTCTTTAAACAAGATGATATTGAGAAAAGGTCATAGTGATTTTAAAATACAGTATCACTTTTACAGAATATTAATGGTTTACCAGTTGCTCTTGTAACACTTTGATCTTCATCAGTGTCTTGAGATAGTGCAAATTGTAATACGTTCACTTTACCCACGATGGAGAAAGAGTCTGAGAGACTTCAAATCCCACAGTAAGTGATGGCAGTGGGACATCAACTTAATTGGAATAATCTGCATTTCAAATTTGTCATAGTGACCACGATAGAACAAAACTATGAGAACACTGGAGATGTTCAGGTATTCAGAATTTTTCTTCAGTGACTTTGGAAGACTGATAGGGATTTGGTCAAAGTTTTAGCTCAAATCAGTGTAAAATTTCCTCAGCAACATCCTGAATTTGGGGTAGCGTTTGCCACTGAATTCCAGATAAAGATGTAGCCTCGAAGGTGAGCTGTGAGTTGGCTGTTAAGCACCCCTCACCCCTATCCCCGCCCGCTGCCCCTCGATGAAGCATCAGCTGTTTTCTGAATGACACTAAATGGGCTTAGCCTGGTTTTCTGAAACGCCCATAGAATTCCATAGAAATTCCTTTGGCCTAGAATACAGAAAAGCTATGCCGTCTTTGAATGGTTTGGACTGTAAAAAAACAACTAAATCTCAAGTCCACATTCTCCGCTGGGCAGTCCCATTTGGGATTATTTTGCAGGGCTCAAGAGACTTACTAGTGCTCAGGGACAAAACACCTCAGCAAACGGCCTCCCTTTGGAAGATAATGCAACATGTGGTTTTTGTGGTGTAACTTCAAATTACCTAACAGAATGGCTGTCCCTGAATATGAGTCATTGTATCTCTCATAAAATCTAAGGTCTTAATTCATGGTCATCCAAGTGATCAGTCTTATCTAGTTGTGATCCTAGTATCATTTAGAATTCACTGGGCTACAGCCCATGAGGTAGATGCCTCTGCTGAACTCTGCCTGCAGATGTGTTTACCTCCTCTTCCTTTTTTTTTTTTTTCCTGAGACAGAGTCTCACTCTGTTGCCCAGGCTGGAATGCAGTGGCACGATCTCAGCTCACTGCAACCTCCGCCTCCTGGGTTCAAGCAATTCTCCATGCCTCAGCCTCCCCAGTTGCTGGGATTACAGCTGCCTGCCACCGCAGCCAGCTAATTTTTGTATTTTTAGTAGAGACGGGGTCTCACCATGTTGGCCAGGCTGATCTTGAACTCCTGACCTCAAGTGATCTGCCTGCCTTGGCCTCCCAAAAGTGCTGGGATTACAGGCGTGAGCCACCACGCCCGGCCTTACCTCTTATTCAGTAGAAAAAAGTGCCAAATACAAGTTGCTGAGAGGTTCCCTGAAGGAGGAGAAAGTGTCTTTAGCTAGGTTTCCCAATGGCTGCATCACTACTGAAGCTCAGCTTTGTACTCAAAGCTGGCTTCAGTAGCTCTTGGTGATAGCACTGACACACAGGAGATTTTCTCTCAGATCCTGCCATTTCATGCAGATCCTTGAGAAAATTAGTCCCTCTTTAAGTTTGCCAGATATGCTATCATTTTAATTGTGTAAAATCCACTGTAACATAAAAACCCGATTTGAAACAGAACAAATGCTTTAAAAGGAACTGAGATGTGGGGTGCCGCTTGGTGGCTCAGGCCTGTAATCCCAGCACTTTGGAAGGTGGAGGGGGGCTGATTACTTGAGCTCAGGAGTTCGAGACCAGCCTGGACAACATGGTGAAACCCCATGTCTCTACAAAAAATACAAAAATTAGCTGGGTGGGTGGCGCAAGCTACTTGGGAGGCTGAGGCACAAGAACTGCTTGAGCCCAGGAAGTGGAGGTTGCTGTGGGCTGAGATTGCGCCACTGCCCTCCAGCCTGGGTGACAGAGTGAGACCCCATCTCAAAAAAAGAAAAAAAAAAAAGGAACGGAGATTTGGCTTCTAATAATATCCCAAATAAAATCACAACCAAAAGGTGAAGTTTAACTCATATTTTATATAGATTCTATGAAGGTCGTGGGAACTATAATTTCACAAAAGTATACCTGGGACAAGACATAAGGAAACGTGGGGAAAGGTATGTCACAACCCTAAGAAGTTTTTAAAAGTTCCTTTTACAAAAAAATCAAGCCCTGTCCACTAAGTTTGAGTGCAAACCAATACCAATTTCACAAAGTTACAGTACCTCTAGTTCTTGTTTCTTTAACAGTTAAAGTTTAAGTTAACTAGACTAGGTGTTCAAAAATTTTACAGAAGTAGACTCTTTGCTAAGAGGTCTCCAAATAATTGCTTTCAGTGGCAAAGATACTAGGTTTTTTGTTTCTAACAGGATCATAGCAGCTTGTAAGTCAGGTCACTTTGGGAGTTTTGTTTTTTGTTAAAATATGGCAGACTTTAATTCAGAATACCTTTTCACTATCATTTTGTTTTGCTCATGTCTTGATTCTGCAACTGTTTTCATTTGTGGCAGTATTAAGGCTATGTTTATGGTTAAGAAATTATCCATTTTACCTATGTCAGAGCTTTTTGTGTTCAATGTAGCAAAACATATTTTATGTGTGACTTGGAAAAACTGTAGTACTAAATGTCACCGACTTCTCATCTGAGTTTTAATTTAGTAGTTAAGCTTTAAGTCAAAAAAGATTTGTTTACCACAAAGTTCTCATGGCTAAAAAAGACTAAGTGCCAACAGTTTAAAGTTGAATGGGGATGACATGGCAGACAACCTGCCAGAGCTACTGTTGATTCCAACAGGGTTTAGCACATGTGGAACCCCGGAGCCAGGAATTTACTCACAATAAAGCCAGGTTTTCAGTCAGTAAAACTGATGATTACAGAAGCAGGGAGAGTCTGGCTGCCATTAGAGAAGGTAAGAAAACATCATCGGCTCCTTGGGGCTGCCTTTCTTTTGTAACCTCAGCTGTCAAGAAATAGAAATCGGGGTTGGGGAATTAAACAAAACCCCCAGTCTACCGATCACTTCTGCAGTAGTCACCTAGGTTTCCTTTCACTAGTAGTTACTGTTTCCTCTCTCCCTCCCTCTGGAAGACTGTTTTCTTGCTTACTGCAGCTGAGCAATTCACCTACTAGGCTGTTGAACTTTAATTTGGGGTCTAAGAAAAACGTTATGTAAATCAGGTTTTAAGTATGACTACTATACTTCTCAAGTATTTGGAATGTTCCTCCTTGTTCTCGTTAGAGGCTATTCCCAAATCTAAATATATTTTTCTGAGTGTTCTGTTAGACTCAGAGTTAACTAAAGATGGTACAACTCTGGTTCACAGATCCAGAATGAAGGCAGATTCACATTACTGGGCTTCACACCATCTGACAAAGTGTACCACCGTGGAGCAACAAGCACAATGTCTACAGACACAAGGTATGGTTTTGAGCCAAGGTGTACCACCACTATATCTGAACTACAAAAAGGAAATAATCAATTCCAAGCTACACAAAATTAGTGTTCTAACATAAAGAAATTATACATTGTAAAATATGAAGCATTTTCAGATTTGCCTCACCAAAATAGATGTGTCAATAGTGTCAATAATTGAAGCTATTATACACGCAAACACAGAAATCAATTTTTTTTTTTTTTTGAGATGGAGTCTCGCTCTGTCACCCAGGCTGGAGTGTAGTGGCCTGGTCTTGGCTTACCGCAGCCTCTGCCTCACGGGTTCAAGTGATCCTCCCGCCTCAGCCTCTCAAGTAGCTGGGATTGCAAGCATGCACCACCATGCCCAGCTAATTTTTGTATTTTTAGTACAGATGGGGTTTCACCATGTTGACTAGCCTGGTGTCGAACTCCTGACCTCGGGTGATCTGCCCGCCTCAGCCTCTGCCCACAATGCTGAAATTACAGGCGTGAGCCACCACGTCCAGCCATCTTTAAAGATACTCAAATCTACTTCTTATTCAAAGGTCAGGACCTACCACTTCAATTTGTGAATTTTTTTATTTATAAGCCAGTAAGTAATGCTTTTTACTAATATATAATATTCTCTCATGACCTCCAAAATAGAACAGTATATATATATTCTCAGCCTCCCAAGTAGCTGGGATTACAGACATGCGGCACCACACCCAGCTAGTTTTGTATTTTTAGTAGAGACGGGGTTTCTCCACGTTGGTCAGGCTGGTCTTGAACTCCCAACCTCAGGTAATCCGCCTGCCTTGGCCTCCCAAAGTGTTGGGATTACTGGCGTGAGCCACCACGCCTGGCCTGAGAGAATATATTAAAGAAGTAAAACCAAACGCCATTCTGAAAGACAGTGCCACGTTCTTATGTTCTCAGTGTCCTCTGTGCTGTCACATGTAGTGAAGTCATTTAAGGATCAAGCAGACACAATTCTGTTTAGACACTACCACGGATGAGGATGGTGTATGTGAAGAGTAAGAACACAAAGTTAAAAGAATTATATATCCATACTTCCAAAGTTCCAAATGCCAAGCCTAACTTAAAGCAAAACGAACCTGAAGTTCAACCTGTCTTCCCAGTTACTACTGTAATCACCTTTTATTGCCAGTTCTTGTTCTATTGGAAGACCAGTAAGAAGCCAAAAAAAAAAAAAAAAAAAGTTTCAAATATCAATTGTTAAAAACAACAAAGAAGAGTTTAAGGAAAGAATATATTTGAACCACATAAACAAACAAAAAGGTATTACATAAGAAAAAATAATGTAACAATTTATGTAAGTACCTAACATATGAGCATGCTCTTACATCTAAAACAAAAAATAAAAAGGTAACATTGGTACTATATATATATATTTGACAAGTGTGCATTAAAGAATTCTCTAATATAAAACATTTAAAATGTGGAGAATACTTTTTCAAGATACAGAAAACAATTGTTATGATAGGCACACCCACAATTCTTATAAAAACATGCTTGCGAGGATAAAATCCACCTGAGCACTCATTTCTCAGATGTACCAACGCTATAAAAGTGTTAAGCACTGAATATTGCCACCCACTTTTAATGTTTGAGTTTCAACACTGATTGGTATGAATTCTGAATTACACAATTAATTACTGTTATTTTTCAGTCTTTCTGCCATGTTCCATATAGAAGGCATGTATTTAATATGAATACTTGACACAGCAACATTATTTGTAGCAAAGTCACTTCCCTGTGTTCATTTTTCCTTTAAAGGCACTATATTTAGAAAATAGTTATTACAACAAATAGTGCTTTGGAAGATCTGAAACTCCAAATCAATGTGCTCCATCACCCATAAGTAGATCTAAGAAGCCCTGACTGAAAATAACACAAATGTAAAAAGCTGATAAATTTAAAGATTATAAAATTGGTTTATTGTAAAAGCAATTCAAGAATACCCAGTTAAAATCTTATCCCAATGCTACCCAATACAACCAAGAAGCAGTTAAGCACTTTTACATTAGGAACAAGGACATAAAACAAGAGACCACATCAAGGCTATGATTCAAACTCAGAAAGGAAAAGGACTCTTAGGTCTCCTTCAGGTCAGTACAGAGGGCATCCTAAGATCAAAGCACTGTGCCAGGTATCACAGTACTACTACAACACTGAGGTATAACTGGGCAAATTAAAGTTGAGGGGTAAAGGAAGATCTCCATATTCTTTTTTGTGGGTGTACTTAAGTGATTGAAACTCTAGGAACAGCTGCCTTTAATGGCAGCACGGTGTAAGACAAGTCTTTATTAAAGAGAAAGAAGTTTATAAAGTTCTCTATCAAGGTCCCCCTAAATCTTCACAACCCCCCCAAACTTTCCCACCCTCCCCCTAAGCTAAAGCTAATCTGCTGATATATAAGATATAATCTTAATTTGTGGCTACTGGCAAATTATAGGCACTCCTTCCAAGTAGCTCTGATCTTCTGCACATTAAAAAAAATCCCAACAACATGCTATATAATTCATATACCCAATTTTGCATTCTAGGTAGAATTTCATTACTACTCTAAAACTCCATCTGCAGTGGCCATTTCCCCCCAGACTTAATTCAAGATTTAATCTTTCTGCTGTTTTCTTAATAAAAGCCTTAGAGTCAATTATTATGAGTGATCAACCTATGAACTATTATATACAACACAGTGATTGCATTTTTTTTTTGAGCACTGAAAGTACTTAAAACTTCTTACTTCCAACTTTTGCACTCCACCAAATTGAAGGGCCAAAATACTTAGATTTTGTAATTGGGGGGAAAAAAATCTATCTTCCCAAGCTGAGGCTTTTCATAGCAGCTTTTGCCAGGAGAAGAGATTTTATGCCTGTTATGAACCCTTGAAAATAAGGGCTTATTCTAGAAACATTGAAAGACCCTTAAAACACAGAGGTGCTAGCTGGTGCCACTTTAATTCACAACCAACTATTACTTCATAGCTTATATTGAAGAGTTAATTCATGCTTATTTTGTTCCTTTAAAAAATACTCTTTGGAAACCATTATTACTCCTGTAGACACATACTCTAGTTACATCATCTCTTCCTGTAAAAATAAAGGTATAATCATGATTATCTCTATTTCTTTGCTAAATTCAACTACCAATATACATTTATTAATCTGATCACTTTTCCAGCTAACTCAAGACCTTATAGTATTCTATCCAGGTTCAATTTTCAGCATAGAAGTAGGAGCAAGTCTTGTAAGTAAGAACAATCTTGAAGGTAATATTTTAATCTAGTCGTTAATGTGTTCATTACAAATGAGAACTACAAACTAGAATTTACTTCCAAAACTAAGGCAAAGTAAACTTCCAAAGCTAAATGAAGGTAAACCACTATAAAGCTTATTTCTGTCATGCACATTATGAACCTACTCACTGATTTCCAACCGAGACTTAAAAATTAGTCCAAGGGAGTCCAAGGGAGAAAATAAAGCCATTTCTGGTTTGCTCCTTTCCAATTTATCAGATAGTATCTACCGTATGCCCAGAGGGCGTGGAGCACTCCCCTAGGCACTATCCATAGTAATAGCTCTTTCTAGAACACTAAACTACTTCAAACATCTGCGGACTGCCCCAGCCAGATTTAAACTACCAGTGAAATATAAACTACTAGTCATGTATTCTAAATGCAAACAAAGCGCTACCATTTTAAAAATTAACTGGAAAGTAGGGAAACCTAAAAAAGGATACATTCCACTACCACACTATTATAAATGTTATGTTTGGGTGTGTGTATGTATGTATATAAAAGAGAGAGCAGATAATCAAGATTTAAATAAGGTGGTAAAAAAAAAAAAAACCAGGAAACGAAGATTTTACCAAAACAACTACAATAACCATCCCAAGCTACAACTATTAACAGATTCACTAATATGGTCATTTGCCTAGGTTCCAACAAAACCAACCAACCAACCAACACCCCCCCACCGCCCCCACCAAAAAAAAAAAAAAAACAAAAACCCAACAAAACAAAACAAAATGCACACCCACAAAATTATCCACCAAAATCTATACTAGAGTATGTGGCAATAATTAATATATTCATATAGAAATTGTCTCATGCCTTATAAGCTCCTAAAATAAAATCAAGGTCACTATGTGACTAAAGATAGCACTAGGAGGAAAAGAAAATACTGAAAGTAAAACAGTCTTCAGCCTTGGTTTCAGCTATCTCTTCAAATCAGCATTAAGTATTTAATATCAGATAACATTTTTGGCTTGTCAGACCAGTAAATCATGTTTTTCCACTGGACAAAGGAAGCTGAAGAAACAACTGTTGAAAAAACTAAATGCTGTGACATGAAGCATCTGACTTCTAAGTCTGAGTATTTAGTTAAAATGATTGGTGAACATTTAACTGGGCAAAAGGAATGGCATCCATCATCCAAACAGGCTCACTTCCCCCAGCCCCCAAAATGAACAGTAGTTATAATGGCAAAAGAAATAAAAAGTTTTTGTTTTTTTTTGATTCTTTAGAGCCAACTGTGAAAGAGGTCAGCAATACATTAACAGCAGCAATGGACAAGGAAGAGCAAAATAGAGGATTAAAGTATCTTGCTGGACGTTTGTTCATCTTTTTCTGTATTAGCCAGAAAACTGCAACTGGCTTATGGAAATTTCCGGTGCACATGTCTCCTTAGATCCTTCACAGATTTAGAATTCAGTCTGCCTGAGGGCTCTATAACCATGTAAGAAAGCTTTCTTTATCTAGCTTGGTGGCAGCCAAAACAGACTCCATGTCATTAAGGATGTCAGAACTCAAAGCTTCCTGCAGACTTGGCATCAACTCCTCTCCTTCTATGTTCATTCCATCTCCTTCCAGTGTTCCAAGGTCCACATTTGTCCCAGGAATGGCTTCAAGGTAGTCTGGGAAACGGTTCTGCTGTGAGGGCAGGGTGCTTTGGTTGATAGTATCACCTAGTGGAAACACACAGAGACAGATAACAAAGTCCTTTTTGAAAAGCTAACATCAGGGCTGTATCATATGAGCATAGAGAAATGCACAGGGAAAGAAAAGCGCCCCTGACTGACCTAAACTGATACCTAGAATTTTTATCAGGTCAAACAACTCACAGATAACAAAATAACAATGCCAAGTTTACTTTTGCTTCAACATTGTTCAGATATCCAATAACAGCTTGATTGCTATTATGTGCTGAGCACTAAAGGGAGTCATGAAAAAAATAAAAAAGCCCTTGAAAAATTATATGCAGCAGCAGGAGAAAGAACAAGTACACAACACAACAGCATCACTACCCTGTCTTCCAGATAAGCACCACCATAATAAGACTAAACATAAAAATGAGTGGTACAGACCTACCTTGGCCTTAAATACACTTTGGGAAACACTAAAATAGAAAGACCGCACGAATACTTTATTCCACCCTTAGGAGATGCACCTTCCTAACAGCAAACAAGCTTCCCAGAGGGCTTTGAACAAATCCATCTTCTTAGCCTTGCTTCTAAGTTTCCCAAACTTACTTGGCCACAGAGCCTTTTTTGCATATGACAACATTAACACTCCTCAGAGCTTCAATAGGATATACTTTCAGAAAAACTAATATAAACCATTAAGTGTTATAGGGGTCTGGAGAAGAGAGCAATACAGATTAGAGGAGTAAGTAAACGTGTTGTGTGTGAAATGGGTTTGAAGTGGATCCTAAGGATGATTTAACATCTAGATAATCAGAGAGGAGGGGGTAGTGTGGATTCTAGAAAGCATCAAAGCCAGGAGCTGGATGAGTACAGGCACAAAAGCCTTGCTAAACACTTTCAGAATAGAAGTAGTTAGTAAAGAGTTGGTAGCTAAAGAACAGCTTCATTTCCCTGCCAGTTCATGCACTCTGGCAGTTGTCAAGTCTAGGGCAATGGTTGCCAGGTAAGCCACAGGAGAAATGCATCCTTAATTACTCCTATGAGGCAGGTATTTCTTAGCTCCTGCAAGACCCCTGCAACTATTCTTTTTTTTTTTTTTTTTTGAGACGGAGTCTTGCTCTGTCACCCAGGCTGGAGTGCAGTGGTGTGATCTTGGCTCACTGCAACCTCCGCCTCCCAGGTTCAAATGATTCTCCTGCCTCAGTCTCCTGAGTAGCTGGGATTACAGGCGCACACCACCACACATGGCTAATTTTTATATTTTTAGTAGAGACAGGGTTTCACCATGTTGGCCAGGCTGGTCTTGAATGTATGACCTCAGGTGATCTGGCTACCTCGGCCTCCCAAAGTGCTGGGATTACAGGTGTAAGCCACTGCACCTGGGCTTCTGCAACTATTCTAATAAAGTAAGTGAGCCCCACCTCCTAGTCTTTCCCACCTGGTTTCCTGAGCCCCGTAACACCTAAGGTGGACCAAAAACTCTTAGAGAAAAGATGAAGACAAACACTGAATTACATGTAGACATCTCTCAAAATTAAGGACACTAATCTATAATGAGAGAGATGTTCTAATAGGGTTGTCAGTTTGTCCTGCCAATTAAGATCAACATGCTAACATAAGTCATGTTATCAGTTTTATTCAAATAGAGCTAATATATCCAATTTATGACTTTTTTTTTTTTTTTTTTTGAGAAGCAGTCTCATTCTGTTACCCAAACTGGAGTGCAGTGGTGTGATCACCGGGGCTCAATCCATCCTCCCACCTCAGCCTCCTGAGTAGCTGGGACTATAGGCATGTACCATGACACCTGGCTTATTTTTGTATTTTTTTTATAGAGATGGGGTTTCACCATGTTGCCCAGACTGGTCTTGAACTCCTGGGCTCAAACAATACACCCACTTTGGCCTCCCAAAATGCTGGCATTAGAGGCATGAGCCACTGCACCCGGCCAATCCATGATATATATTTTTTTAAACTAGGAAAAGACAAGTTACAAATCACCATATAGAGACACAGCAGGATCAATTTAATTCAAATTTACAGGATTTTAATTAGTTTTCTTCTGAATCATCTTTGCTTACAATACCTTATGAGACCTGGTGATAACATATCCGACTGTTAAGTCAGGTTACTAAAAGGAATAAAGAATACCAACCTGTATCCATCTCATCAACGCTGTTCAGGAAGTCATCTGGGGTGCGAGGGACACTGTAGCTGCTCATGCTTAGTCCACTGTCTGTACTCTCATCTCGAGAGTGATAGGTGCCACTACAAAAACATGACAGTTAAAGACCAACACAAAAAATTTTAAAAATCAATTCAAGGTAAAAATAAACACCTGCTGAGCAGCAACATAATTCTCAAAGAGGATTACTGAAAATTCCTGCCCTGCAATGTCTGAAACAAGCACCCTCCCTCAGGGCCATAGACAGGGCTTGTGCTATGAAGTGAAATAGACAAGTTAATCCTAATTGAAGCTGGCAGCTCTAAGGAACCAAGATTTCTCCTAAGGTTCTGTGCTTGGTGACAGTAAGGGACAAAAAAAGATACCCCCAGTTAGTTTTCCTGGCTGACAGAAAATTCTCTGCATCAGTATTCTCTCTGTAATATCATTTGAATCTGGGGGTGGGGAGGAACCCATACAACTTATTTGTCCCAAGGTCTCAATTCTCCAGGTGGTGGTGGCACAGAGAGGTCAAAACACAAACTCCAGGCGGGCGAGGAAACAGGTCTGCACTAGACTCAAGTTAAATTCCTAGCTCTCGTGTAGAGAACATAAGCCAAGGAAAAATCAACCCCAAATAAACCACCAGAATTCCTTTTAGGACTGAGCCAAAATAGATGAGTCACTGCCGATAAGAATACTCGTGGCTTGATCTCCTTGCTTCTGTGTTTGGGCGGGGGAGGAAAAAGCCTCAAACACTTCAGTATGAAATGAAACGGGAAATCATATAGCCCCAGTTAAAGAAAAGAGCAAAACAAAAAACTGCAAGGCACATCCCTTGAAAATAAAATGACCCAATACAGATTTTCACTTTAGACTAAGTAAGGTTTCCCAGATTTACATTCAAGTATGGTAAATATCCATTACCCTGATAAATAGAACACTTTTCCTAAGCTAGTAGCATCTAGACATCAGCTGGCATTCACTGAGTTCTACTAACTCTAGAAAATCTTAGAGAAATGCATAAAATCAAGGCAGCTGTTATTCTTCAACGGTCTGTGTATGAGTGTGAACTTTTTCTCTACAGCTTGTGTATTTAATAAGCAGCTATTTAACTTACATAAAAGTTAAAAAATAAAAGCAAGTTTAACAATTGCTCAAAGCTAAAAGCTCAGTCAGTACCCCAACTGCCTTCCCTAAATGATGCAATGCATTTGCCTTGTTCCCTCTCTCCCCTCATTCTACATACTGCGATCACTGGTTTACTCTAATGCTTCTGCCAGATTTTGCCAAGGCTCAAAAGCCTCACAAAGATCCAAGAAAACACACATTTGCCTCTGAGACCATTGGTATACAATGCAGCCACGTATGAGAAGGCCTCAGGATGTGGTTTGTTTGTATTTTGCCTGCCCTGATCTGGGACAAGAGCCTGGTCCTAGTCATCACTCTATTCGGCTGCTAAGCATGGGACACACATCAGACATTTTAGTCTATTACTGAATAGCTGAACTTACAGAGTTGTGCAGAGTTCATTCCAAACCACAGGGGAGGCACATGGGCATTCCTGAGGACAGAGTTTACAGGGCCACTTTCCTGGTGAGGAACTGCTCCCTGCAGAACCCCACCTCCTACAGGCCCCACTCATTCAATAAACATTCACTGAGCATCTGCTGCTACATGACAGGCATTAGACTAGGCTTTGAGGATAAAGAGGTTAACAATCACCACCACCTACAAACAATGTTTTGTGAGAGGCTCACAACTTCAAGGAGGGAAATGAACAAATATACTAATGAATCATATACAAGGGCTATATGAACTTAGATGTAAGCACAGTGCTTTCAGAACAAACAGGGAGCTTGGAAGTAAAGGGTAAAGGTTTCATGGAGGGGGACATCTGAGTGAGCTTTGAGGGTTCTCAAAAGTAAAAGGGTTAAGATAAGGGAACTCTGCATTACTACTAAGAGTCAATGCCATGGCAAGTTGGGGGAACAAGTATTTAGAGCTTAAGGAATATATATAAATCAAATAGCAAACAAGAGAAAAACCATCAAGAGGATTTTTTGTTTTTTTGAGACGAAGTTTCACTCTTGTTGCCCAGGCTGGAGTGCAACGGCATGATCTTGGCTCACCCAACCTCTGCCTCCTGGGTTCAAGCGATTCTCCTGCCTCAGCCTCCCGAGTAGCTGGGATTATAGGCATGCGTGACCACGCCCAGCTAATTTTGTATCCTTAGTAAAGATGGGGTTTCGCCATGTTGGTCAGGCTGGTCTCGAACTCTTACCCCAGGCAGTGGTCCACTCGCCTTGGCCTCCCAAAGTGCTGGGATTACAGGCGTGAGCCATCATGCCCAGCCAAGAGTTTTTTTTTTTAAAGAAAAAAAAAGAAAGTCAAAGTCAGATGTATGTTATTATTAGAAACTGGGGGTACTGCAGAGAATGCATATATAATTCTGCCCTTAGATTAGTAACATTGATTATCTGCCACTCTGATCTTCCCAGAAAATAGAATCTCAAATTGTAGCCCAGCTCTCATCAAAAGTTTTAAGAAAAAAAATCTTCATAAGTGACTGTCAGAAGGATATGCAGCCTATCCATTTTTAAAATGGTCTAATTTTTATCCCTGGGATTAATATAGCCCCTTCAACAAGACAGGTACTGAAATTACATGGATATGAAATTTTCCTTGTTGGAAAAAAAGTTCTGAGGCTATGCCTCTCTTAATTAGCCTCGGTTTAAGTCTAGAACTGTAATCTTATATAAATACACTTACTTTTAGACAGAACTTTAAACTATGTCAGAAGAGTAAATACAAACTTAAAATACATTTTAGATGGTCTTCAAAATCAAACCTTCCAAATAGGCCACCAGCACTAATCTTAAAAACTGAGTAAATGGTGAATTCTATTGCACTAAATACTTTTAGCAGGGTTTCTCTTGGAATTACTAAGTTTCCAATTCAATTGGTGAGAATTGAAAAGGTGGTGTAATAGTTTTCCTAATGAAAAATGCCTTTGAGTATTTAAGAAAGTGTGTTATTTAAATGGGTTAGAAAAGGAATCCAAAGTGCAAACTAATCCCATATTTTAAAAAGTCTGAAACTCCATAGATATTTTACAACCTAGAATAATGAATTTTAGTTAAATCTTAATCTTAAATGACTTCCTAGGCAAAGAATATGACCTGTTTCAGCTTACAGACTTCAAAACGGCAGTTTATATAATATTGCAATCTGTCTGAAACCCAGGATTTGTGGTAACTCACTAAGAAGTATCCCTAAGCTATGTTATTTTCAAATACTGCTGTTAATCTTAGTGCATTTCTGAAAGAGGCACAACCTTACATTTTATCTCCTTGGACTACAGCCCTTAAGAACATGAGGCCTTACAGTGCTGCTGGGTGAAACGTTTTAGGTTGAATAGCTATGTGGAAAATTCCTTCCAGTGATCCTTACAATGCAATCCTAAGTAGGTTTAACGTGCAATTCATTTGCTTTCATAGAAAGGCATTCACATGTTCCTTCATGATTCTGTAATTTTAAGTAACTGTTAGTCAACAGTATAGGCAGAAGCAAACACGTTGTGACTCTGAATAAGTATCCCTTGTACAAGTCTGAACAGTTCACTTCCTCAAACAGGAGACAACTTTTAATCCTCAACTCTGCATGTACTTGCCATTGACAGAGAGATTCATTTACAGCTATGGTTTTTGGCCCACACAGATGTTCTAAAATAGCCTATTACAAGCACTAAGCAGAATGATTTTAAAGCAATGATCCTTTTCAGATATTCACCAGTAGCAACTTTCACCAACCTGTTAAGGAAAGGATCTGAGCTATTGGTCGTCATTGTTCTCAATTCCTGAGACATCCCGGGAGAAGACACTGGATTTTGAGTCCCACCGTCCTGCTCCAGTGTTGGTAACTGGCTACGCAGTGCTAACTCCTAATTAAAAATAAAACAAAGCCAAAGAGAATCAATCTACTGATTAACACATTCAATGTTAGGTTTAAAGAAATAAAACGTTCATCAGAGTAACCGTGCAGATAGATTAAAAACATCTACTTTAAAGTTAATACATTTCCCAATCAGAATGATCTAATTCTATACATTTCGAATGACTAAAAATTAAGTTACATATATTTAAAGTCTGTCTAGACATATTAATCGCCCCCCCACCCTATATACATTTTGCTACTTTGTTTTCATTTTGTTATTTTCCTCACTCTGGAAGATACTCCCAAATCCTCCTTTGGGTTATTATAGAATGGCAAGTCTGGTCTTTAAAAAAATAATTTTTTTTTTTTTTTTTTTTTTGAGACAGAGTCTCACTCTGTCACCAGGCTGGAGTGCAGTGGCGCAATCTTGCCTCACTGCAACCTCCGCCTCTTGGGTTCAAGTGATTCTCCTGCCTCAGCCTCCCAAGTAGCTGGGACTACAGGTGTGCACCACCAAGCCCAGCTAATTTTCTGTATTTTTTTAGTAGAGACGGGGTTTCACCATGTTAGCCAGGATGATCTCGATCTCTTGACCTTGTGATCCACCTGCCTTGGCCTCCCAAACTGCTGGGATTACAGGCATGAGTCACCGTGCTCGGCCCTAAAAAAATAATTCTTAAAGTTTGCTTTTACTTGACAACTCTTACATGGTTTTGTGTGTTTGGAACCCACAAAAAAAAAAAAAAGAAGTAGGAAGAATAGCATCTGATGATTTTACTGTAGGACACCAATCCCCTTCCCCAACCCCTAATGCTATTTCACACTTTGCTATTAAATGTCTCATTTTGACTTCAGGTTTTTCTACTCTGAGCTGGACAGAATATGTTCTATCCTCTAGCAGGGAGAGAGGAGGAAAATGATAAAAAGACATCAGAAGTTAAAACACAAACCCGAGGCTTCTCCACCACAAACACAGTATTTAAAATGGGGTAAAATTTCTTCAGGGACATCCAACAATTTCTCAGCAGGATTCTCCCTGGAAACCTGAGCAAAGGCTGTAGGCTGCTACACTGATGGTTGCAGAAGGCCTGCCTTCACGGGCTTCCAAACATCCCAGGTTTCGGCCTGTATTTGCCTAGGACCTCAAAAACAGTTCATCTCACTGTGACCCATCTGTAGCACCCTCATCACTACTCTGTCCTTTTTCTCTCCTTTATCTGTTCACTGTTTCTTACCCTCCTAAGAATTTTCACTGTGCCTCTCCACCTACCATAAACATCATCTCTACTAGACCATCAGCTTCCTTTCCCTCTACTTTTTGGGTTTGATTTGAAATACATACAGTTTCTCATCACAAAGGATACTGGCCTGACTCCCTCATCCTTCCACACAGCTTTCTGAGCCAAGTCTGCTCACTGAGGCACAGCCCCACCATCTCCAGCCCTCATCTCCACAATCGTCATGGGGTCCTGAAGTATGGAAAGCTTCTCCTAGCTCTACGCTGCCACTTCTAAACTATAATTCTCCTACATGCAAATACCACTTATTTTTATTTAGGTTTATGCCTTCTGGATATACCATCCTTTAAACCAGAGTTTCTTAACCAGTGGATCAAGACAGAATTCAGAGAGTCTCTGAACTTCGATGGGGTAAAAAAAAAAATTATACATTAATTTTCACTAACTTTATCAACGTTTTCTCCGATGTAGTATGCATCATTAGTATTCATTATACCTAGCTTTTCACCAATAGAACATATAAATGTTTTCATATCATTGTAGTTGTTGCAAATATTTTAAAATACCATTTATGATCATTGCTATTTCAATGTTACAGTAGTTAAGTTATAAGATGTGCTTCTAGATTTTTTTTTTAAATCTTTTTGAGACAGGGTCTCACTCTGTCACCCAATCTGGAATGCAGTGGTGCAATTATAGCTCACCGCAGTCTTGACCCTCCAGGCTCAAGTGATCCTCCTGGCTCAGCCTCATGAGTAACTGCAGCCACAGGGGCACACCACCATACCCAGCTAATTTTTTGTATTTTTGTAGAGACAGGGTTTTGCCATGTTGCCCAGCTGGTCTCAATCTCCCAGGCTCAGATGATCTACCTGCCTCAGCCGCCCAAAGTGCTGGCATTACAAGCATAGGCCACTGCACCCAGCCCTAGATCTTGTTATTTATACATTAAAAAGAAGCACATTATATCACAAATTTCTATTTAATATTTTGTTAACTGTATCGATAAAATTCCTTTACTTTTCAATCCTATACATTAAAAAAAAAACAAACACCAATGTCCTGAGAGGGAACCTAGGGACTTGGCCAAATGCCAAAATTGTTTGCCTGTCTTCCCTGCAAGGTAAACTGCTTCTTGTCCTCAAATTTACTGATCTCTTCATTACTCCATCTTATATACGGGAAAATTCTGGAGCCTGGTCAAAGCCTCTTGCCACTCCAAGTATTCGCCATGCCTCTTAACATGCTTCAGTATTCAATGGACAATTCACTTAACCTGACAGCTTCCTGAACCTTCTGGATTCCAGTGACCTTCATCCCCACTCCACTCAAACACCCATTGCACAGCCACTAAGATCCTGTTATTTCAAACCAAACCAACTCTAAAATCTTAAGTCATGCTCTGAGACGACGATCAGTGTTTCTCTTCATTCCAACTGCATTCATCACATTGGAATTATGACCTCCACGCATAAAACCCATATAATAACCCATTGTTGAAATGCCAGGATCGCCTTTACACTGAAATGATACTGACCACTTCATCACTGTATTTCAATCATTAATTCCCTCAGTCATACCCTGGAACTGGCTTAGAAACTTCTCTCCCCAAAATCTTTCATGCACTTATCCTACTTTCTCACATTTTTTCTAACCAGTTCCTGCATAAACTCACATCCACTATATCAGCCCTCCAACCTCAGAGACTCCAGACCCATCTCTCCTTACTATCCTAGTCTATTGGCTCTCTTTTGGTATCTTATTTTTTTTTCTCCTTCCCTACAAGCTTGAATTCATGACTGATCATTCCAAACAGCAGAAGCACGTTTTAGATTCCTGATGTACATATAATTTTATCTCAGCCCAGCAAATCCCAACCCCAAAACAATGCCAAAGTGTACTTGTTCCGTTTTCATACTGAGATTGCTGAGAAATGCTAAGGGAAAAGAAAAAAAAGAAATCACACAACTATCCAGAATGTTATCATTACAAATTAAAGGTCTTTGGTTTTGGATGGACCCTAGTACCATTTCTTGCTTTTTTTGTTTTGTTTTGTTCTTGGTCAGCTCTTTTTCACATCCTCATGATCACTACTCCAAATATGGCATACTATCTCAAGCCCCTATTCAGGAAAGTCCATTTCTTTTCTTTTCTCTTCCTCCAAATTTTTTGTAAAGAAAAGGTCTCACTACATGTTGCCCAGGCTGGTTTTAAGACCTGAGCTCAAGCGATTGGCCTCCCAAAGTGTTAGGATTACAGGCGTGAGCCACCATGCCCAGCCAGTGAAGTCCGTGTCTATTTCTTTTCCAACTACATTAGAACATTGAGGCCATCGGCCGGGTGCGGTGGCTCATGCCTGTAATCCCAGCACTTTGGGAGGCCGAGGTGGGCAGATCATTTGAGGTCAGGAGTTAGAGACCAGCCTGACCAACATGGTGAAACCCTGTCTCTACTAAAAATACAAAAAAATTAGCCGGGCGTGATGGCGCATGCCTGTAGTCCCAGCTACTCAAGAAGCCGAGGTTGCAGTGAGCCGAGATCGCGCCGCTGCACTCCAGCCTAGGTGAAAGAGTGAGACTCTGTCTCAAAACAAAAAAACAAAACAAAACAAAAAACAGGCCATCAGGTATAATCTTTGATTTTTCTGGCCCCTCTTGCCACCTCTTCCTGCTCGCCTCAAAAGTAACTTCATTTATACTCATCATCTTTTTAACTTTTCTTGCAGTCGTATGGGGAGTCCCTCTTATTTCTTTTCTATCTTCTACTTTTGACTCCTCCCATGCTCATCTTACAAAGTGAGAAGTGACTTTAAAACAATGATACTACACTCATTGTAGTCTGTCTGTGGGAGGACACATCCTCTCAATACCATGCCTTTCTTCCATATTATTTAAGACCTGGTGAAGGCACTACCTTCTTGAAGAAACTCCGTGGTGATCCCATCTCGATCTTGAGATTGGATTAGACACACACATGTCATGTCTTTAACATCCCGAACACAGTACTTATCAAACAATATTGTAATTATTTTTTCTGTACCCCCTAAGGTCAGAGTGAATGGATTACTCTGGAGCATAAAACAACTTATAATTCCTTGAAGAATTTATTTTGCTCTTAAAATATGAGGATGTATTTAACAATAAACTTTAAAATGAATAAAATTATAGGCTCCAGATGAGGCCGATGCCTAGGGTTCTGTAACAAAACATGGGACCATCTGAGAATATCCTAAAGACTCTCACTTGCTTTTTATCAAAGAAGGTATGCTCATGTTTGTAGCACAAAACAAATATATAACACTAACCTGTAAGTCATAACTAAAATAACTGAATTGGCTATAATTGTCATAGTATTTTTACAACTTTTTATTTTAGCCTTTTAAATAAAATTCCTACTTTTTATTAGGTTAAAACTAATATCACGTGCAGACTAGACTCTCCATGTTCTTGCTGCTTTGAATTTGGCCACTATGTTTGTTAGAAGCCATGAAATTTTTACTTTTTACTTCATTTAACAACGGAATTTCTATGTCAGCAGACACTGCAGAACCAACTACGCAGATTTATAAAGAAAGATAACTTAAGAGATGTCAGTAAGCAGGGAAATCTTTCCAAGTTACCTAAGGAGATATTCGACCCCTTGAAGGGCTATGGAAACACTCTCCTCATTAAACCTATATTTGAGCCATGACTAAGAGTAACTAACCTAAGGATTCACCTAAATTAGACTTGAAAGAATCAATGAAAAAAAGACGCTTTACTTACTGGTGGCAGGAGAGTGTATTATTAATCAAATAGGGAAGAATTTGGCATGAAAACAAATATAGTTAGCCTTTCATATCCATAAGTCAACCAAGTATGGATCGAAATATTCGAGAAGAAAAATGGAAGGCTGTGTCTGTACTTAACATACATAGACTATTTTTCTTGCCATTATTCCCAATACAGAATAACAATAGTTATAACAGTATAACAGCTCTTTACATAGCATTTCCATTATATTATTATAAGTAATCTAGAAATGATTTAAGGTATACAGGAGGATGTGTGTAGGTAATATGCAAATAGCATGCCATTTTATATAAGGGACTTGCTGGAACCAATCCCCCAAGGGATGACTCTAATGTAACAAGGCCAATGATACAAACAACATATATGCAGATTATGGATAGCATACTAAAGGTATAAATACTCAGCTGAGTTTTGAAACTTTTAGTTACAGGTGATTAGATATTCCAAGTAAATTTTGAAAAGCTTTTTGATATATAACTGATACACAATAAATGATAAAGTGCATGAATTGATGAGTTTTGAAATGTGTGTACACCTGTGAAGCTGCCACTACAATCAAGATAATCATCCTCGGCCAGGCACAGTGGCTCACACCTGTAATCCCAGCACTTTGGGTGGGTGAGGTGGGCAGATCACCTGAGGTTGGGAGTTCGAGACCAGCCTGACCAACATGGAGAAATCCCGTCTCTACTAAAAATACAAAAAATTAGCTGGGTGTGGTGGCAGGTGCCTGTAATTCAAGCTACTTGGAAGGACTTGGGAGGCTGGAGCAGGAGAATCGCTTGAACCCGGGAGGTGGAGGTTGTGGTAGCTGAGATTGCGCCATTGCACTCCAAACTGGGCAATAAGAATGAAACTCCATCTCAAAAAAAAAAAAAAAAAAAGATAACCATCCTTAAAATTTTCTCCCACTATTTCTCACCTCCCCTACTTCAACCTTCAGAAACGAATCATCTGCTTTTTGTCATTGTAGATTAGTTGGTATTTTCTAGAATTTTCTAAAATAAAATCACACAGCATGTACTTTTTCACTTAGTGTGATAATTTTGGGATTCATTCATGTTATATCCACAGTTCATTCCTTTTTATTGCTAACTAGTATTCCACTGTAGGAATATATTACATTTGTTTATCTATTCATCTGTTGATAGGCATTTGGGTTATTTCTACATTTTGGCTTTGTGTAGAAACATGCTTTCGTTTCTCTTGGATACTCTAAAAATTTTTAAAAACCCTAAAAATATTCTAAGTGTTTCCAGACTACTGACTACTTTTACTGCCTTTCTCATTATTTTTCTAAATGATGTGGACTAAGGCATCAATTTTATGTAAGGCCAACATACCTTAACTTCCAAAAATACATGATCTTAGCATCTTTTTTTTGCTTTCTGGGAAATTATATTGCTATTTACATGAGAGGAGAGAAATGTAGTAAGAAGGGCCAATGGCTTATAGCTAGGTCTTGGTTCCATAGAAGTCCACTAAATAAAGCAGGCAAACTCATGTTTTCTTTTATGAACCACCCTGCAAAGTCTCCTCCAGAAGAAACTGGGACCCTTAGTTTTACTTATAGTGCAGATAGCTCTGACTCCAAATGTGTCCCAGATTAGCTAAGATTTACAAGCTCAATGGGAAAAGCTACCACATTTTTGTATTATTACAGAAGAAAATGCCTAAAAATACTTGCTTCAGTTAGAAAAAAACTATTTGACCTTTGAAATACAGAACAGAAGCATGATTATGTTTTGGCTGAATTTCCTGTAACTTATTTCCCCAGTTTTGAAAGTTTGTCAAACTATTTATCCTAGTTACCTTTGGGAAAACAGAAGTTTAACAAACTTGTATTTTTAGTCCAGTATTCTAATTTTAGGCATTGTGTTCAGGATAAAATAATCCAAAAACTTCTTAGAGATAGACGTAACTTTCAACATGAAATGTTTCAACTGAAATCAGTTTTGTAGACAATCCAATTATGTCCCAAGGCTTATGGCTCAGGACATAATTGGACTGTCTACAAAAGAGCTATGCCAGATTTACCCAATTATGAAATAATGTTGATATTCACTGAAAATGTGTTTTGATAAAATTACTTTATTGAAATATAGTTGGCATTTTTTAACACAGGTATAAGATATATACAGGCTTATTTTTAAATGCAATAAAATGGAGAATTTATATAAACTATATTTTGATTAAAAATTCAGATTGACTTCATGCTTATCCATATTAAGATTTTTTTTAAAGTAACTAGCAAAATGTTTAGATAACCCTGAAACAAATTTTCACTATTTTACATCTAAAATTCTTAGTTTCCTATGGTAACTTCACTTTCACATTTACAATCCTTTGCTAAGAATACAAGGAATTATAAAACTTACTCACGATAGAAACACATGATTTAACTGTTCCTCCCCAGAAGCAGGACACCTTATAGGAGAAAACTCTTTCATTTGTCTAACTTCATGGTCATTCTCCTTCATAATCTGACTAGGTAAAGCACGGAGTAGGATACTTTCCGAAATTTCCATTTCACTTCTGCCTCCTGAAACTTTTGTTATCTGAGTGTGTTCACGCTCGCACGCGCGTTTGTATGGTAGGCAGGGGTTGTTGTTTTTTGGCTAGACTGAACTACAAACACATATCATATTGTTATGAAAGGGAGAAAAAGGCTGGCCTGTTTTCTTATATAAATACATGCAATTTCCCTACCATGTCTAGCAATTTCCTTAAATATTAACCGTATTTTATCTTCCTTAGTGAACCCAATGAAACATACTATGTTCATTGCATATAAAAATATTAACATAGGCCAGGCGTAGTGGCTCATGCCTGTAATCCCAACACTTTGGGAGGCCAAGGCGGGTGGATCACCTGAGGTCAGGAGTTTGAGACCAGCCTGACCAACATGGTGAAACCCTGTCTCTACTAAATATACAAAAAAATTAGCTGGGGGTGGTGGTGTGCGCCTCTAATCCCAACTACTTGGGAGGTTGAGGCTGGAGAATCTCTTGAACCCAAGAGGAGGAGGTTGCAGTGAGCCGAGATCGTGCCATTGCACTCCAGACTGGGTGATGAGGGAACTCCATCTTAAATAAATAAATAACATTTAAGAATTAATGATTTGGGGAGCTAACTACCTAGTCAGTGTTACTTTCTTAAATAAATTCTGTCTTTAGCAAATACTGCATTATATAAAAGTGTATCTGTTTTTTCGATAATATATGGCACAGGAGAGTAAGGGGTTTTTGCAGGGAGGGTGGTAATCAATTTGTTTAAGGAAGATTAACTTAGTGAACTGTAAATCCAAATTTAGAAATGGAGAATAACTCTAAAAATATATGTCTTGTAAGTAGTTTGCCTTAGTTATAGCAGTTTATGTCAACAATTCTAAAAATAGAAAAAAATGCCATTTCTTCCAACTGTTTAAGATAGAGGTCTTGCCATACCCCATTTTCCAACACAGCTTTAAACTGTAATAGAACATTTTATTATTTCTAAAGTCATTAAAACACTGAGCCAATACTTTGTGTTTTTTAATGTTTATGCCATTTACCAAAGCAGTTTTAACTTTAGAACAACTTTTTTGATTAAGTATACACATGGATTTGGGGACAGTTACGAGAACTATATGATAATCTTAAACTCTGAAAAATCACATCCAAAACAGGATGGCAGGTTGGTGTTCCCTAGCATTATCCTAGGATTCTACATTCTTTCTGACAGCCTTCTGGAATTAGGTCTTTTGTAATCTGTATTACTTAATCATGGTCTCAAAGTTATTATGGCACTGTTCAAATAAGAAGGAAGAGGGAAGTTTAATAAAACAAATGAAATAACCAGTTAAAAGTATGTGGGGTGTAAGGCTAAATCTTCCCTCTTATACAAAGTTTTCAATGTACCCATTAAAAATAAAATATAAAATATTCATTGGAAAACCTTCAAATAAATCTATTATTTATTTAATATTAGAACTTCAAAGAGAAAGATAATGTTAGACAAGTGTTAACAGGATTTTGAAACAGCTAACATGAAAGACAGTTTGAGGGGAAAAAAGCCAAATACTTTACTTTTACTAAATTTAGGGAAAAAAATGGTTGTTGGCAATTGTTTTCATATAGCTCTGAAAATTGGTATTATTCTGTTCTCATTAACTACAACTGTGAACATCTGAACCTCTTCACTATTGAGAGGTAATGGTGCAGTACAATATCCTCAACAGCAATACTGTGGGCTTTATCATTCATTAAACCAGTGACTGACCTTGGTGTCTATTCATTACCACCCATAAGGAATGGCAACCACACATTATTCAATAGCTGCAAAACATTTATACTGTAATTTCTATACAGATTGAAGCAATTACTTGCCCAGAAACAAAAGTAATCCCATATCATACTTTTGACCACCTAAATTGGAATTATACTGGCTACTGAGTTAAGACATCTTTATACAGCAGTGTTGTTTTTATTTCTGGGTAGTTTCAAAAATTCTCTAATTTTCTTTTTTTGAGGCAGAGTCTCACTCTGTCACCCAGACTGGAGTGTAGTGGCACGATCTCAGCTCACTGAACTGCTGCTTCCCAGACTCAGGCCATCCTCCCACCTCAGCCTCCTGAGTAGCTGGGACTACAGGCGCATGCCACCAAGCCCAGCTAATTTTTCTATTTTTAGTAGAGATGGAGTATCACCATATTGGCCAGGCTGGTCTCGGACTTCTGACCTCAGGTCATTCGCCTGCCTTGGCCTCTCAAAGTGCTGGGATTACAGGCGTGAGCCACTGTGCCCTGCCTCAAGAATTCTCATAAGGGCACTTGGGAATGAATCTCACCCTAAGCCTTAAAAGAGAAATGAAGAATCTTTACTGGTAAGAAAGGGGATAAGCAAGGTTCTCACTATGGGGAAAAGCTTGTGAGCAGAATAACAGCAACAAGGCAGCGGAGTGCACTTAGCTAATGGAAGAGTTACTGGCTTAACTGGACCCAGTGAGTGAGAAGGCTACTGACCACAGACCATGAGCCAGTTGCAGAGTTTAAACTTGATCTCATAGGTACCAGGGAACCCCAGATATTAAGAACCAAATTCTTTTTTTTTTTTCAAGATGGAGTTTTGCTCTTTTCGCCAGGCTGGAGTGCAATGCCACGATCTCGGCTCACTGCAACCTCTGCCTCCCAGGTTCAGGCGATTCTCCTGCCTCAGCCTCCCAAGCAGCTGGGATTAAAGGCACCCGCCACCACATCCAGCTAATTTCTGTATTTTTAGTAGAGATGGGTTTCACCATGTTGACCAGGCTAGTCTCAAACTCCTGACTTCAGGTGATCCACCCGCCTCGGCCTCCCAAAGTGCGGGGATTACAGGCGTGAGCCACCGCTCCCAGTCCAAGAACCATATTCTTAAGCACAAGAGAAAGTAGAAGTGTTTGCACCTCAGGGGGGACTATCTTTCCTCAAAGTTCTTCTCTCAAAAGACCTTAAAACAGAAGCTAGAGTGCATTCCTAAACCCACTTGCTCAAAAAGTCTCTCCAGTTTACAAGTGAGCACTGATGTGTAACAGAGATATGACTAGAAAATAGCATTAACTGTTCAATCTCACAAAGCAAAGATGTTTACAGTTTCAAAAAGTTTCTTCTGAGAATGGAAATTGTTTTTGAAACATAAAAATCGTAAGTAATCAAAATGAAATTAAAATGTTAAGCTCTTTGGCTGGGTGTGGTGGCTCACGCCTGTAATCCCAGAACTTTGGGAGGACGAGGTGGGCAGATCACCTGAGGTTGGGAGTTCAAGACCAGCCTGACCAACATGGAGAAACCCTGTCTCTACCAAAAAACACAAAATTAGCCGGGCATGGTGGCGAATGCCTGTAATGCCAGCTACTTGGGAGGCTGAGGCAGGAGAATCATTTGAACCCGGTAGGCAGAGGTTGCGGTGAGCAGAGATCATGCCATTGCACTCCAACCTGGGCAACAAGGGCAAAACTCCGTCTCAAAATAAAAATAAAAATAAAAAGTTAAGCTCTGTAAGGATGAATTTTTCCAAAATTCTGCCAACATAGTATAATAAATTAAGGTGATAATTTCCATATTTAACTAAGAAGATATATAAATGCCTTTAAAGTTTTTTGCAAAATTTTACATTTCAATATCACTTGGGCCATGGATCTTGGAATTTTTCATTAACCTCACCCATACTGACGTTAGTGTACACGAGCACAGCACCCTACAACAGCCACATGATTTGTTAATCCTATTGGAAGTACTTAAAGACAGCTTTTGTAGTAATTCATAAGCATTTTGAAGTCTGATGGCTTTCCACATCCCACAGCATATAAGGTATATGATTAGAAAATGACACTGATCTCACTATTGCTTGCTAACTCAGCTGCATTAATATCTAATAGAAAAGTATAAGTTAAAAACCCAGTAACTTTGAACAACAGTGTCTAGTGTTCAGATACTGAGTGATGTCTTTATACGCCTCTGTTCTTCGAGACTGAAAAGTCCTTTCTAGCTTTCTTGATTATTCTGAGAAACACTACTTAAAGCCATCCTAACTTAAGATATGACTCTTCTGGCCGGGCGCGGTGGCTCACGCCTGTAATCCCAGTGCTTTGGGAGGCTGAGGCAGGCGGATCATGAGGTCAGGAGATGAAGACCATCCTGGATAACATGGTGAAACCCCGTCTCTACTAAAAACACAAAAAATTAGCTGGGCGTAGTGGCGGGCATCTGTAATCACAGCTACTCAGGAGGCTGAGGCAGGAGAATCGCTTGAACCCGGGAGGCGGAGGTTGCAGTGAGCCAAGATCGCGCCACTGCACTCAAGCCTGGGCGACAGAGCAAGACTCCGTCTCAAAACAAAACAAAAAAAAAAAGAAGAAGATATGACTCTTCTTTGTGATCTATTTCCTGACATCTACCTGAAGGTTATTTAGAAAATAATAGGATGAGAAAAATATACACATGCTTTCTTGATACAAATACCACCAGATTTCTTGATCTGAGCTATTTCAAATATAAACCTATACTTGAATTTCATACATTTACTGATAACTTTCCACAGTTATGCCAGGTAAATATTAAACATTCACAACTAAAGCATATATAACAAACCAATATTTTAATCTCCAGCACATGCAAAGAAGATTTTTAAAAACCTCTTTCAAGTTTTTTGCTCTGGTCTGGGCAAATCTAAGTAATTACCTCTAATCTTCATATCTTAGAAGCTTTACTACTAATAAGCCTCACCTTTTCTAAAGCTTTACTATTTTAAAAAATCTAAGAATTCCTGATAATTTTAATAACAGTAAAGATTTACTTTTCTATTCAAGTAGGAAACAAAGATCAAGAAGAATTTAACTTATTTATCAGATTCAGGGTATAAGACCTTGGGAAAAAAGGAAACAATTTCAACATTTTTTTGGCATGGAGGACTTTTTACCTGAATCCAAATCTCCTTTGAGTTAATTTCTGCTCCTGTATTAGTTTCTATTTCATTTATCATGAATAAAATTCTTCTTTCAGAAACACTTTAGGCCAGATGTGGTGGCTCACGCCTGTAATCCCAGCACTTTGGGAGGCCGAGGCGGGCAGATCACGAGGTCAGGAGATCAAGACCATCCTGGCTAACATGGTGAAAGCCCGTCTCTACTAAAAAATACAAAAAAAATTAGCTGGGCATGGTGGCGGGCGCCTGTATTCCCAGCTACTCGGGAGGCTGAGGCAGGAGAATGGTGTGAACCGAGGAGGCGGAGCTTGCAGTGAGCTGAGATCACAACACTGCACTCCAGCCTGGGCAACAGAGCGAGACTCCGTCGCAAAAACAAAAACAAAAAACCAAAAAGACAAAACAAAACAAACACTTCAGAGAAATGGCAAAGAAAAAAATGGCTTCATGTTATAAAGACCCAATGCTATCCTGCACTTCACAGTCAAATGGTATATTAGTGACCCCCATCATAAGAATGTCTATGCTCAACTTTGGTGAAGATGGCTTATTATGAGTTATCCCTTGCTTGGTCTTTTGATTAATGGAGGTATTTATGAGATAGATAAAGAAGAATAGAGATTTTCCTTCTCACAAAATTAACTGGTCTCTATGAAGACTGTATCTGACTTTTATCATCATGGTGCTCCAATGGACAACTTAACAGTATCCAAAATGAGTAGAATTTTGCCAACTCCTACTTCTACAGCAGATTCTAAAACAATGTATTTATTTATCCTAGTGCAGAGTAAGTTACATAGAAGGTGAGGCATTATATGGTTGCTTCTGCCCCAAGAGAAGTAGAATGATCCTCTGGCTCCGAATTTCTTCCTATCTTGTGGACCCCAAACACCTAACTCTTTTTGGTTTTAAGAACGAGATTCTTCCCACGAGTCAGACAAGTGCCTGTGTTAGAAGGAAAAATGGCCACAATCTTTCCTTCTAAATAAGATGCCTTCACAACCAGGGCTCCCTGGGGTTCATCAGAGAATGATGATAAAAGCCAACAAGAAAACCTGAAACACTATCCAGGCAGATCCTCTCCTGATAATTTTGATATTTTTCCTTTGGAATGTCCACTAGAAAGAATTTTTCTCTTCCTTATAGTATCATGACTCTAAAATTTCCTAAACTAGTCTACCCAAGTAAATACTGCTTTTGTTGCTGTTCGATTTATTAATTCCTTTAAATCATTATACATACTATTTTAAGCTATTTGAATAAAAATTAGGCATACCTAGCTGATAGGATGTACAACTGAGACACAATACATTTAAATATAGAATAAAAAAGACCTCCATGGAATCAAGATAAACAGAAACTCCCTAGGAGGAGCAGGGAGGGAGCAGACTGTGTAGACTTTCTTGGAAGGGCAATGTTAACCTGAGTATCTTGGTAGAAAGATGGCTCAAAGTTATACTCTGGGCTAATGTCCAATAAGGACAGAACCCTGGAATGTAAGTTTCTCTTTCCTAATTTAATATCTTTTTTTTTTTTTCCAGTGCTAAAACATCAGATAAGAGCCTACCTGACATTTTGGAGAATTTGCTGTGCTGGGATTGATATTCCGCATTGCCTAAGAGTAAAAAATAAGACGGATAAAAATTACTTTAAGCCACATGGTCTGGCTGTGTAGGCTGACTTACAAATTGTATCCAGACATATCACCATAGCACAGAATTCCCAAGCTACCCAAGAAGAAGCAGACTGAGGAAGACAGGAGCCAATGGAGTCACCACATAACAAAACTGGAACCTCAGAAGTTTTTAACAGCATTGAGGATAGGACAGCAAGACTTTAGGTGTCAGAACTAAAAAATAAAATTTGATATTGGTCACGTAGGTTCTTTGCTTCTGAGTATTAGATAAAGCAGATACAATATATTTGTTTCAGTGGTAAGATAAACTGTCAATGGAAGAAGCTCACAGGAAGCCAAAAGACTTAAGATATACTGAATTTATTGTGATTACTTAAAAAAATCTAAAAAACAGTCTTATTAGTATGAGAAAAGAGCAGGTCTGTCAACTTCAACATAAGAAAAGATGACACAGTAGGTAGTAAAGATGAAACAAAGAAGTTACCTTTAAGGGAAGTGAAGCTATTCTGTCCAGGACCCATCACCCAGAGTAAGATTGAGAATAAAGATTTAGGAAAATCTTTGGAAGGAAGAGATTTACAAATAGCAGCGTTTGCCCACCAAAAAACCCCAGGATGATCTATGGCATAAAACAAAATGGCAAATGGCCCCATTTCTAGACTTTACAAATTATCTTAAAAACAGTATGATTTTGACATTAGTAATTAAAGAACTTTTTTTTTAGTTTCTTGATTTTGACAGTTTTTATTCATAGTGAAATTGAGACCTGTATTTACTTAGAACTACTACTACTTGGCAACAACAAAATGAAAAACAATGAAAATAGGCTACATAAAACATATTTTAAAATTGCTCTGTTTTTTTTCTATTAGTCATGTAATTATATTTTTGATGGTTCTATGGTGTTCTAACAACAGTAGATGAAAAATATTCTTCCTTTATGGTAATTTGTTAGAAAAGTCAGAGGTACAATAATGCTTCCTTTCTCCGTCCTTTTTTATGTCAAATAAAGAAACATTTCTTTCAAGATCACTTTATAGGGGCCAAAAGGAAAACTTCCCCTCTGCCCTCTAAAGGTTCGCTGAAAATGAACTGATAATAGACAAATTAATAGGAGAAAAGGGCAAACAAATTTATTTAAGGTGCATAAACATGGGGGAAATTGCAAGAGAATGATTACCCAATAACCAAGTGAGTTCCAGATACTATATAATACCCTTCTTCACAGGGGAAGGGGACATGAGGGAAATGATGCCATTTTGAAGGGCAGTGAATGATTTTTAGGAAGAACGAATGAGCCCAGTACACAGACAATGGTTAGTAAATAATTCTCTTTGGAAACTGAATGGGATCTGAAAACAGACAATAGTCTGGGCAAAGTTCCTCTGAGCTCTCTAGGTGTGATATTTAATTTTTAGTCTTTTCCTCTGTCATACAAGTTTCAGTCTTCTCTGGTTAATGAAATTTTGGGGAGGGGATCAAAGGCAATTGTATTCCTTTTGGTGGGTCTGGTTTCTAGGTAGATAAAAGAACTTCAAAGAACAGCTTCATCCTGTGCTTTGGCATAGAACTTGAGGCTGCTTCCTTAGTTTAGTTTGTCAAAGAACCATATTTTGGAGTATCATTTTCTGAGCCCCAACAAGTTCCTGACATCGTATGTTGGCACATACTGTCTTACTTCTTCTATCAGGGTTTACCTTTCATGCCAATCACAGTAGAATTGTATGGACAGATTACCGACAAAGCACAGTTTCAAGGTGAGCCTGTCTCAGATGCCATGGCTTAATTTAACTCCTGAACTACCAATTCCTCAAACCCCAAATCAGAGTTCAGGTAGTACTGAGTTCATATATTTTCACTGACACTCAAGAGATACTTTTAAAATATAGCCCTAAAACAGAAAACAAAAAACAGACCTTTAAGTGCCTACTTCCCGGTAACAGAAATGTAGAGCTTTTTTTAAATTTTTTTTCCAAGAGACAGAGTCTCGCCATGTTGCCCAGGCTGGTTTCGAACTCCTGGGCTCAAGCAAGGCTCCTGCCTCGGCCTCCCAAAGTGTTGGGATTAGAGGCATGAGCCACCATGCCTGGCCGAGTATGACGATTTTTAAACGTCTATACTTAGCATGCTGTGATTTAGGTAGGGGAAAAAATAACAGATACATGTATTTTATGTATGTAAACAGAGTATCTCTGGAAAAATTAACAAAAAAGAAAAAACCTAAGAAACTCATAGTTATTTAGGCCCCACAGGAGACAACTAGAAAAACAGGGAAAGGATCTTATTCTGAGTATACTTTCACCTCTGTACATTTATCACTATTATACCATTTTTCTATTATCTACTCAAAAAAATTTTATATAGAAATTTAAAAATATCTACACTACTTAACAAAAGACCTTATCCCTAATATCTGAACTTAGTAGATTTAACCACTCTGAAATAAGATAAAGTAAAAATTAATGTTTAGATTAATTATATATATTAGGAACATAAAGACCAGCAGTACCTTCTGGAAGAAAGCTGATGGAATTGGTGATTAAAGGGCTTCAAGCTCTCTACTGCTATGTCCTACTTTTCCCAACATAAAAAAACATCCATAAGCATGTAATTTTAAAGCACACTGGCATCTTCTAAACTTGAAGATAACTTTTTGTTTTTGAGACAGAATCTCGCTCTGTCACCCAGGCTCGAGTGCAGTGGCACAATCTTGGCTCACTGAACCTCTGCCTCTGAGGCTCAAGTGATTCTTGTGCCTCAGACTCTTGAGAAGCTCGGATTACAGGTGTGTGCCACCATGCTTGGCTAATTTTTGTATTTTTAGTAGAGATGGGGTTTCGCTAAGTTGGCCAGGCTGGTCTTGAACTCCTGGCCTCAAGTGATCTGCCCACCCTGGCCTCCCAAAGTGCTGGGATTACAGGCATGAGCCACCGCACCTGGCCAAAGGTAACATTTATTTTGTTTTAAATGAAAATTCTTAGATTCGGTAATACCGAAGTATATTTGTCATTTGAGAAATATCATATTGGTGTATCCCGCCACATAAGTTATTAATAAAGGATATTTTCTCCCAAGTGATGTTCTAGAATTTCCCCTTTAGTGAAATCCTCAGAAAAACAGCAATCCACAATTCCATATACATTAGAGAAAGCATTCTTGCTTCCTTCAATTTTTGCTCAATTGCAATGACCATGACCAAAACAGCTCTTCATGATACAGGTTTCCAAGTCACATCCCTTGTAACTTGATCAAAGGCCATTCACAGTCACGAAACTAAGACAAGGACAGGGCTGGATAGAATGCTTCTGTGTCGCCCAATTTTACAAAGGCAACATTCCTCTGTAACTAATAAATGTTAAAATGAAATCTGCCCAACTTTAAGAAAACAAACCCCAAAAAGTGGAAGGCTGGTTTCTAACCTGTGGCCTCACCTGCCGAAGCAGTTCTTGCTGTTTCAGCCGCAGCCTCTCCTTCTCCATCTGCAGTTGCTGCAGTCGCATCTGTTGCTGCTGGTTGGAGTTGCTGCCACCCATGACGCCTCCCTGTGGGCTCTGGGGAGCCAGGGGTGGTGGCTGTTTCACTGGAGCACTCTGACTGATTCTCTGGTTCATGGCTGAAATGAAAAGAAAAAAAAAAATCTGTCCTAAAAAACTAGCGAAGGAAGATAAAATGATGATTTAATTATTCAAAAGCAATTTGGGATATTTATTGTAACTTTCTTGGGCAGGAAGACTGGAAATAACCTAAAAATCCATCAATATCACCATGACTACATTATTATTACTGTTGTCACAAGATACAAGGAAGTCATAAGAGAAAAGAAACAAGAGGTAGTTTTAACATGCAATAAGGAACAGTTTCTAAGGACTTACTAAATTAAAAACAAGGTGCAGAAGAGAAAGTGTTAAAAAAAAAAGGGGGGGTGGGGGAAGGGAACAGGGGTGGGTATATATATTGCATATTCAGAGGATATAAAAACTGATGAATAGCTAAGAAGCAACTAACATCTTTTGGCTCCAGAGATGGGAAACTGGGTGACTAAAGGACAAAGTTGGAGAACCTTATTTATAACTTCTGAAGTGTGAATGATGCAAATTCATTACTTCTTATGAAATATATAAATTTAAAAATTCATCCACAAAAATTAAGACAAAGCATTCCAAACAGCAAAGCCCATCAAAATAATCAGCCCTTAATGTATCCACATACACATCCCAATAAAGCAAGTAGATTAAAATGATCTGATGCTTGCTCATATCAAATTGAGTCTACAAGTATCTGGATGACATGGATTTGTTTCATTTGCCACCATGGTACCCCCAGCACAAAGCCTAGGTAGTAAAAAAAAAAAAAAAAAAAAAAAAAAATTTGAAGCTGTAATACACCATTTGGTGTTTAGAAACGGACTGGGTTTTTATACTAGTGAATTTCTGTCACTGATACAACACTGATCAAACTGTGAATTAACCTCAGTGGGCAGAGGGAAGTTTTATGTGAAAATGTTAGTAAGAATAATAAACTTTCTCAGATACATATTCAACTGAAGTTGAAATTTTGGATCACTGTTTCTACTAAATGTTTAGTAGACGTTGACTAAAGAAAACCCCAGGTCCCAATGGCTTTGCAGTCATTCAAGGAAGAAATAATACCAATCTTACACAGCCTCTTCCAGAGCACAACAAGGAAAGAATATTTTCCAACACTTATAAGGCCAGCATAACCTTGATACCATACAAGGATATTAAAAGAAAGGAAAATTACAGGCCAATCTCTCATATAAACCTTGCTACAAAAATCCTAAATAACATACACTGACAGCTCTTATAACTTAATGGTCTCCCAGTCACACAGCAAACTCCTCATGATTTTTAGTGTGTTAATGTGTCCCATTGTAACAGACTGGCTGTTTGGTAAATGCCATTTCTTCTTGGAGACTACTTGAGGAAAACCTCACAAGGCTGGGTCCATCCTATACATTAAGAATTTTCTTCTCTCAAGGAGTTGCCTGGGAACTTTTCCATATTGTCTACTGACATTTCTTGCCTAATTTTTTTGTTTACAAATTCATATGCTCCCTAAGACTGAGTGCCACAGGAGTATGGGCCATATCCTAGTCATCTATGTGTCCTTAATACCTAGCACAGCATCTGGCACAAAGTGTGTGCTGAAAAAATACTGAGCCATTTCTACATAAGCTGAGTAGTTACTCACTGAGGCAGAAACTATTTAAGACAATAGAGAGAAGTCCTACTATTAATCCTACTATTAATTTCTCTTTACATTACCACACCTTTTTTTTTTTTCCCTTTTCTGTCTTACTATGTTGCCTAGGCTGGTCTCAAATGTCTGGCTTCAAACAGTCCTACTGTCTGTCTCTCAAGTAGCTGAGACTGCAGGGAGCACCATACCTGACTCAAGACTGCCCAATTCTTCTATCAGGCTAGCATAGCACCGAGACAGAACCAAGGATATTAGAGAGAGGAATATTACAGACCAATCTCTCTTAGAATAATGCCTTAGTTCAATCCAATCTTCTCAGCTATCTGTTAATAAAAGATGACTGCATTATTAACTTATTTCTATTTTTTCTGCTCTTTTTCCCTACAGCTTTTCTGTATTTCATTTTCTAACTTTTGAGTTGAACTTAATTCATTTACATCTTTTTTTGGAAGACTTAAGTCAATAAACTTATGCTTAAGTCCTGCTTTACCTGCATCCCACGTTTTGAAATAGCATAATTCATGACTGTTCTATTCCAAAAAACGTGTAATTTCTATGGTGACTTACATTTAATTCATGAGCTATTTTGGAATATATTTTTATGTTTCCAAACATATATTTTACATTTTGAAGGTAATTTCCATAAACATAGAAAAGTAGAAAAATTAATACAAATAATGAATCCTTGTGTATTCATCACTCACTTTCTTCCCAATTGTCAATACATGGCCAATCTCTTTTACCTCTATCCTCAACTACTTTTCAGCGCCAACTATTTTCAAGCAAACAACATAGCATTTTACCCATAATTTCAACATGTATTTCTAAAAAGATGGGCCTTCTTTAAAAAAAGAAAAATATAATATCATGATTACACTATCAAAATTTACCAATTCCTTAATATTATCAAAAGTCCATCCTATGTCTACGTTTCCCTATTATCAAGGGAATTATTGTTATTTTTACAATTGGCTTGTTCAAAACAATCCAAATGAGGTCCACACACTGTATTTGATTCATAATCCAAGACTTCTTTAATAACATGGCTCTGCGGTTTCTGGATCATCAGGAGGAAGAGCACCTAGCAACGTTTTAGAAATGCAAATTCATGGGCCCTAACCCAGGGCTAAAGAAAGAGAAACTACGGGATGAAGCCAGCAATCTGTGTTTTGACAAGCCCTCCCAGTGACTTTCGATTCATGCCAGCGCTCTGAGGACCACTGTTTTAATACACAGGTTCCCCCTTGGTTTTTTCTTTGTCATTTATTTGTCAAAGAAACTGTGTCATTTGCCTCAAAGAATTGTCTACAGCCTGGACTTTGCTGATTGCATCCCCATATTACTATGCAGCATGCTTTTCCATTTCTTGATTTGCTGTAAACAAGTTCGAATATAGAGGGCTGATCACAATTTTTGGCAAGAATACTTCATTGGTGGCACTACATGAGGAGAGAAGGCACAAGATGACTGTCTTCATGATAAGGATGAATCAGTGGTGCAGATGTGGTAAACTTATTATATCCATTTTAGGTTATTTTCACCCAATGGTTTTTAGCAACCACTGATTTTTTTAAACCTAAACTCATTATTTCATTAGAGGTTACAAAATGATGGTATCATTCCTCCCCACGTATTATTTGAAGTTCTATAAATAAGAATTTTCCCATATTAAGTATTTGGTTACCCTGAAACATAATTTGTACAGGTAAGATACAGAATAAATGTTTGACTCATTCCCTTTTTGTGTATATTTTCAGGATGATGAATTGGTCCCAGAGTTCTCTGAAAGGTAGCCAATAAGGGTTTAAAAAAAAAAAAAAAATCGGCCAGGCGCGGTGGCTCACGCCTGTAATCCCAGCACTTTGGGAGGCCGAGACAGGCGGATCATGAGGTCAGGAGATCACGACCATCCTGGCTAACACGGTGAAACCCCATCTCTACTAAAAATACAAAAAAAAAAAAAAAAAAAAAAAAAAAAAAGCCGGGCATGGTGGCGGGTGACCATTAGTACCAGCTACTCAGGAGGCTGAGGCAGGAGAATGGCTTGAACCTGGGAGGCAGAGTTTGCAGTGAGCCAAGACCACAGCACTGCACTGCAGCCTGGGTGAAAGAGCAAGACACCATCTCAAAAAAAAAATCATTCTGATACTCTGCTACCTGGAGTGAAGAGAAAAAAAATCATTATGAAACCACAGATTTTAAAATATGTTTATGATGTGTTTTAATCCAGCAGTTATTCTGATTAATGTTCAAAGTGTGCCATATTTGACCAGGGTAAGCCCTTCAAGCTGGATCTTTTTCCTATGGCTACAATGGACTTGGTCTACTTCGTTGTTTGCTTTTAGGCACAAAGATGTTCCAAGGTCATCTAGTATATTCCCTGCCCCAAATTTTACTCAACCTTTTTTGAAGAAGCCCTGATTTCTTTGAGTGGGAAATGGTATTTAGAGACATTACTCTGCATACTAGGGGGTACCTATTATTGTTTTGTTGCTTTTTTGTAACTGTTTCTAGGTGGTACTCTCCTTCAGAAAATGCATATTACCAATTCAGATTTAGGATGCATGGTTTTTACTTTGATTTTATAACAACTGTTTTTTCTCATGCTGAAAAACTGGGTTCTAACAACATTAATATGTATTGTCCTCTATACGTATGCAATCATCTAAAAATAACATTATGATCACTAAAATGATTCAAGTTTCAGATTTCTTTGCAATTTTATCTCCTTAAGATATTCCATTAAGTACATAAAGTAAAATCACTTTGCTTTAAAGTCACCTGAAATTATTCTTCTGTAATTAGCCAACCACCTGAAATACAGGTGTACTTATGACATTCTGCCTTTGAATTTCAGAGATTTGCTTTATTTCCCACCCACTTCCTCCTACCTCCAATAGGTAACAGGTAAACTGTATCAGTATTTCCTTTACTCTTAAAAATGTAAGCAAACACATACACATCCCTTCTTCTTTGATATATGGTAGCATACTATGGATACTTCCTTCCACTTTGCTTTTGCCTTTGTAACAATATAACCTGAGATAACTCTAAAGCAGTATATAGAGATTTTCCCTCATTTTCCTATTGACATGGCTGGTTAATATTCTATTCAACCAATTTCCTATTAGGTTTTCATTATTAGTAAAGAGTACTGTACAGAATACGCTCATACATAATTTTGTATTTCTGCTACTACATCTTTGGGTAGATTTCTATATGGGAGATTGCTTAGTTGAATGTTAAAAGCATAAATAATTTTGCTAGATATCGCCAAATTTACACCACCGCCCCACCCCAGGAGCTGTACTTGATGTATCCTCACTAGTAATGTAAGAGAGTGCTTTTTTGCCCCCAAAGACTTGCCAATTTTGGGTTTCTGCCAATCTGAAAGATGAGTAGTATCTCAGTATAATTTTATTTTTGCTATGTCTTATGATACAATCTATACACTAAGGATAAGAAGTCTGTGTCTGTGATATGTTACCAATAATTTTCCTCAGTTTGTCATCTTTTTGCTTGTTTTTCATAAGAACTTATTCTTAGCCAGGCGTGGTGGCTCATGCCTGTAAGCCCAGCACTTTGGGAGGCCAAGGCAGATGGATCACTAGAGGTCAGAAGTTTGAGACCAGCCTGACCAAAATGGTGAAACCCCGTCTCTACTAAAAATATAAAAATAAGCTGGGCGTGGTGGCAGGCATCTGTAATGCCAGCTACTCTGGAGGCTGAGGCAGGATAATCACTTGAACATAGGAGGCAGAGGTTGCAGTGTGCTGAGATCACACCACTGCACTCCAGCCTGGGCAACAAGTGCAAGACTCTTGTCTAAAAAAAAAAAAAAAGCTTATTCTTTAGTCAAATTTATCAATCTTTTTAAAAATTTGAATTACATTTCCTCACTTTCAAACTACAGAGAAATTCACCCATTTTAATTAAAAAACTATAGTTCTCATTTACTTGGCAACTCAATCTGATCCACTGCAATTTATTCTAGTGTATGACATGAATGGATCTAATTTTATCTTCTTCCATATGCTAACCATTAGTCCCAACACCACTTGTGTTACAGTGTATCTTTCCCCCATCTTTATCATAGACTAAATTTTGACATTGTGTTATTTCCAGATTTTTAATTTCGTTTATTAATCTAACTATTCTTATACTAGTACGGCAGTACTGCCTTTATGTTTGTACTATATAAACATGTAAGTTATATAGATGTATATAAACATATACATTATTTAGTATGTACAATATGTACAACAGTACAACTTTAGTAATATGTTTTAATAGCTGGTAGGGCAAGACATGTTTTTTGAAACTTTTTTATTATGAGTTTAATTGCATTGAGGTTTGAAAAACATAATCTACATAATATTGATTCTAGACAATTTGTGACTCTGTGACTTGACATGTGGTCAATCCTTGTAAACGTTTGTCCTAGGCCAGGGCCAGGTCAGCTGCACGCCTGGCTTTTCCCATTGAGCCTGTTTTGTGTGTCCTCTTCCTTATTAATACTTTTATTAACAGTTCTTCTCAGGAGCCAAATGGCCCCTAAACCTGGCAGGCCTCTAGCACTACCCTCAATGCTTTATGTGGTTTTATTTTCTGACCTATAGAGATTTTTTAAAAATTCATACCCTAGTTGTGTCTTTTTGGTTATCTTGTTTTAATATTTTGTCTGGAAGAAGAGAGAAGGGATGTCAAAACATGACATACTGCTCCAGCTTGTTCAAAGCCTTATTAATCTCATATGGAAAAAAAACATACTTAGAAAATGGCTTTATAAAAAGTAAATGGACAAAACTTTCATCCCTATAGGTTATAGTTTAGTATTTTATATGGCAATGGATAGGAAAAAAGCCAACAATTTTTGGGACCTAAGATTTCTCAGGCACCAACAACCTCATGTAATAAAATTGCTCTTATCTGTTACCAACATAGTTACATAATTGACAGGTATCATAAAAAACACGGCCTTCAGAGTCAAATGAACTTGGATTAGAGTTGGGCATACTAATTCAGTAATTCACTTAATCCTCGGTTTTCTCATCTGTACCAAGGATACTGACATCTCCATTTGAGTTATTATGAGGATTGATTATTCTATCACACACCTGGAATAGTGGGTGCTCCATAAACCGTAGTCCCCTCTCTTCTGCAGAACTTCTTTCTACACCTAAAGACTCTGACTCCTATAGACTAATTCCATATTTTGATGATTCCTATACCTCTCTCCTTCTCCTCCACAAACACATAGACATACACATACATTCTCGCTCCTCCTCCTATTTTATCATACCATTTACTGTTTCCAAATATTCCTATGATTCACAAAAATATGCATGTTTCTCTTTCCTACAAGGTCTAAATAGAAAAAAGGTAGTGGAGATTGAGCCAACGGCATAAGGGGATCCTTCTCTTTTGGTGAAACATCTTCTTGGTGTTTCAATATAACACTCAACATATTTCCACACAGAAACATTTTATACAGTGTGCTGTGCCAGGTTTGAGAGCATGAGTTAAATATGAATTGGGGAGCTGATCTGAGATTCATCACATACAATGAACATGTCATAAATTGAGGCCTAAGGCAAACAACTATTGGGGAAAAATGTTTTTGGTTCCAAGCAATGAAAAAGCAAAACCCCAAAAACCTGCTAGAAAATAGCCCATTAGTAAGCTGAGGAGTGTTGGAATTATAAAACATGATTGATTTCAAAACACATTCTAGAGCTATACACACTGTTAAATACTTCATCTATTAAGTAACATTTGGATAAGCTTTTGAGCTTTCCCCATTATATTTTCATTACATAACATAACATTAAGTTATTTATGAAATAACATACATTCTTGGTGAAAAAAACTGAATAGCAATAAAATTGCACAAAAATAAAGTGGTAAATATCCTTTGCTTCTCACCGGTTTCCCAGAATTAGATACCATAAGCAGTAATCATTAATGACAATAGCCAATGCTGACGGCAAACTGAATTGGTTGGTAAGGTCTTTTTCAAATCTAAGCTTATCTGACTATTCAAAACCACGGAACAGGAAAAATTAGTTAGGATATCAAAAGACGAAGGAAGAACCAGTCCACAGAATTAAACAGAAAGTTGCACAAAATTATGTAACAGAAATACTCTGATGACTATTGTGAGTACTGTTGGCTTCCTTTACCTAAATGTTGTTACCTATGGATACAAGCAGCACTACAAGGTTTCCATATAAAGAACTCACTTAAATGACCAATTCAAACAACCTTGTTTATCTACTGACGCTGGGATTTATTCCTCTCCAGAAGCATCCTGTTCTTTACCTTCTGAGTATCTTAAGCCTTTCAACAAAGCACAGAGCGGTGCACCCACATGGGGTGCAGCAGAGACCTCACAAGCAGGCAAGAAACAAAACCGGCTTTGTTTCCTGGGGAAAGGGGGCAGGGCAGCAAGAAAAGAAAAGAATAGCATTACCAACTTCTTCCTCTGGCTATCAACTATTGAAATCCCAATGTTTCCAGTTTTAGTAAAATTTCTAAAACGTAAAAACAAAACAAAAACCCCACAAAATGTCAGAATTTTAAAAATTATGCTATATTTTAAAATTTACGAGTCTGTGCTTCTTACACTACAAAACAGTAACTGTTTCAAGTTTTGCTTAACAAATCAGCCCTGACAGCTTTATGGTAGAAAACCAATGACTGAGCAATTACTGAAAAATAAGGGACTACTTTCTCAAAAATAAAAGAAAGGGGTCAACACCATAGGTTTTCTTCCCCAAGTTTCACTCTACACATGTGAATTTCCAAACTTCAGACAATTTTTTGATTTACATGATTTGTAACCTCAAAACTTGGATTATAACAATGTATTACAGATCTGTTAGTCATAAACTTTGGAACAAATTTAATTCTAGTAATCTTATTGGGTATACATTTAAAATAAGAAACAATTCTTAAGCTATTAAAACATTACATCAAATCTCCCACAAAAGCTTTTGTCTAGTATTTTTTTCAAATCTCAGACACTGAATATTTCCATATTAGCATAGCTATATTAACTTGTTCAAAACATTCAGAAGAAATATTTGGGTTTTCCTCATACCTACGAGTGTACTCAAAACTACAAAACAGTAGACTTGTTAAAACAAATTAATGTTCTTCTAAAAACACAAACTAATAGGCCATCTGTGGGTCTTAAAGCAGTAAAAACAAAACACAAAACACTCACTCCTGGCTCTAAGTGTTTACTGCATGACCTAAGGGGACTGAATCATCTACAGAGAGTCGCTATAAAGTGGCATAATAATTTATCTACTTAAACATAAAATGTAGTTTTTCAGTAAAAATTGCTTATTTAATTCACACTGAAAATCTATCTTTTACAAAAAAAAGGAAAAGACGAGAGTCCTAACCTAATGACTGAATACATCTTTTTCTGATCAATATACAAAAGGTATTTCCCAACTAAGCCATATACCTAAATGACATCATGCCTAGAAATAATTTTTTCTCTTTACTGGGATAATTCACCCTTGTTACATGTACTGTCTGCTAGTTCTTACATATTCACAGAATTGTACACCCATTGCCACGATCTAATTTCGGAACATTTTCATCACTTCAAAAAAAAAAAAAAAGTCACAAAAACAAAAACAAACAAAAAAACCCCGTATCCATTAGCAGTTCACTACTTACTGCCCTTCCTCCCAGTCCCTGGCAACCACTAATCTACTTCTGTCTCTATGAATTTTCCCATTCTGGACATTTCCAAAAATGGAATTAAGCAATATATGGCCTTTTGTGCCTCGCTATTCTCATTTATAATGTTTTCAAGATTTATCCATGTTTTAATATGCATCAAGCACTGCATTTCCTTTAATTGCCAGATAATATTCCATTATATGAATATACCACATTTTGTTAGTCCATTCATCAACTAATGGACATTTGGGTTATTTTCACTTTTTGGCTATTTATTATAAAATAATACTGCTGTAAACCTGGGTACAGGTTTCTGTGTAGACATATGTTCCCAATTCTTTAGCCTCTATACCAAGGAATGGAATTGCTCGGTCATATGGGAATGTTACAGTTAATGTTTTGAGGAACTGCCATTCTATTTTCCAAAGTGGTTACATCATTTTTCAATCCCAACAGCAATGTACGAGGATTCCAATTTCTCCACATTCTGGCCAACATTTATTATCTTTTCAAAAAAAAACTTTAGCCATCCTAACGGGAGTTAAGTGTTATCTCATTATAGTTTTGGTTTGCATTTCCCTAATGATCAATATGTGGGGACAGTTCACCTGCTCTAACATCCTACTCTAGGTTTTGTCACAGTTGCTAAGTAACCTCTCCATCCCACATTCTGCACTTCTTTCCCCACTTCTGGTACCAATTTACTGTATTAGTATGTTCTTGTGCTGTTAATAAAGACATACCCAAGACTGGGTAATTTATAAAGAAAAGAGGTTTAATAGATTCACAGTTCAGCATGGCTGGGGAGGTCTCAGAAATTTATGATCATTGCAAAGGGGAAGCAAACATGTCCTCCTTCACATGGCGGCAGGAGAGAGAAGAACCAGTGCTCAGGGAAAGGGGAAGTCCCTTATAAAAACCATAAGATCTCGTGAGCACTCACTCACTATCTGAGAACAGGATGGGGGAAATTGCCCCCATGATTCAATTATCCCCACCTGTTCCCTCCCACAACATGTGAGGATAATGGGAACTACAATTCAAGATGAGATTTGGGTGGGGACACAGCCAAACCTTTTCCCCAGCACCAACTCCCAGCCTCCCTGAACTGGATTAAAGTCTTCACATCTTTAGCTGTTCAAAAATACTGGTAGCAAATATCAATACTTTAGTCAATTCAACTTCCCCCTCCTTCAACCATAAAAATTCATTATAATGTTCTTTTTCAAACAATACAATCATGAATGGAGCTAAAAGAAAACAAAAAGAAATCCAGCAGAACATTTTCTCCTCATCACCTCATCAAGCAGTTTAGGGCAGGACACAGGGGTTGCTAAATGAGGTGAGGCAGAAAAGGGAGAACGTGTTCTAATTAGCTTTCAGCTCTCTTTGTCCCCACAGCACAACCAGACGTTTTTCCCCACTACGAAAACAAAGTTTAAGGTCTAGTTAGGAAAGAAAGTTCAGATAATGAGACTGTAGAGAAGCAGCCAGACATGGTGACTTGCACCTGTAATACCAGCTACTTGGGAGGCTGAGGCAGGAGGACTGCTTCAGGACAGGAGTTCAAGACCAGACTGAGCAACACAGAGATACACCATCTCTAAAAAACTAAAAATTAAAAAAATAAAGGGGCATTATCCTTTAAAATATACTTGTCACTATGAATTCATGTTAGATTAACGAATAAACAGGTCAATTATAACACTTTATTTCTAATTTCCTTTATTACTAGTAAAGCTCTTTCATAGAGGATAATTTATAATTTAGAAGTGATACATACCTCAGAGTTTTTACTGAAAAGCACAAAAACTGGTCTGAAATTTGACTGGTGGCTTCCTATGTGCCTTTTTGAAAAACCTCCCTTGACCACCCAGGTGCAAGCAGGTTCCCACCACCCTAGTTCCTTTCACCCCACATTGTTTAGTACCCTTTACCATACTTAATACATTTATAATGATTTACTTGTTTAGTAGCTTGTTCCTCCCAACCCGTGGCTAGTACAGTGCCTGGCATGTAACTGGCACCCAAATTTTTGTTGCATAAATAAATAAATCCTAAAATAGTATCTCTCCCTAGTTAGGAGGATGCTATTAGTAACGCACAGGATAATCTCCAAGTTGAAGCAAGTCCAGAATGAGTTCTAAAATGACCTTAGCAACTAGGGTAGCAGAACAAAATGAGTATAAAACAAAACAAAACAGAATCTGAACCACTCTCCTTCTAAATCACACCAATTACTTTCAACAGAAATTTGACCTTTCCAATAATTCTATAATCTCTTTTTCTTGTATCTGAATCTTTGGGTTGGTACAAAAAGTAGCAAGCAACACCAAATGGTTCCTTTTTTCCAGCATATAAGATGTTTGCTGTTAATACAGAGTTAATACAAATATAACTTGAAAAAGTTTCCTTTTAAAAAACTATGTAAGAGGCTGGGCGCGGTGGTTCACGCCTGTAATCCCAGCACTTCGGGAGGCTGAGGCAGGCGGATCACGAGTTCAGGAGATCGAGACCATCCTGGCTAACACGGTGAAACCCTGTCTCTACTAAAATACAAAAAATTAGCCGGGTGTGGTGGTGGGCACCTGTAGTCCCAGCTACTTGGGAGGCGGAGGTTGCAGTGAGCCGCGATTGCGCCACTGCACTCCCGCCTGGGCGACAGAGTGAGATTCTGTCTCAAAAACAAAAAAAAACAAAAAAACAAAACAAAAAAACCCCAAAAAACTATGTAACGTCTTTTTGAGTGTGTTTGATAGGGGCTTTAATAACACAAATAAGGCATTAAACTATAATCTAAGTGACATTGCTGGTCTTAAACTTTCATGTTTAAAAAATCCTGTATGAACAATGTACTCATTATGTAAAGAAAGACAAAAATGTTTCTTCACTGTATAATTAACTAATTGCATCAATGAAATACTGATCAAGTAGAAATTACCTATTAGTTTATCCTCCTTAACATATGTCTACTCAGCCTTGGTTAGTACAGGAGAGATTGCTTACCATAACTGATAAACTATTTTGGAACTATCTTACTGGATATTTTCCCTAGCTAACCAAAGTATTTATTTTTAGATAAAAAATAAAACATTTTAAAAAGGAACAGCGAAATTTCACAAAACATAGTTGAGACATACTGGACAGAGGAATACACCTAAAGTTGTTTACTTTTTAGAATATATCCTATTGAATTTAACATAAAATTTAAAAAACTGCAGAGCTCAAGTGTGGAACTAATTTTGAAATCTATTCTATAATCTTATGTATTAAAATATTCATTTCAGCAAATGCTTGCTTTTGAAGGAAAAAGAAAATGTAGTGAAAGCAATAATTAGTAACAATCTCTATTAGTATGTCTTAAATCAGGTTTTGCTAAGCACATGGCCTGGAACTAGGCTTCAAATCTGCTTACATTAGACTTTCTGTCATGGCAACTTTATGGGAGTTTTAAATTTTGGAAACAAAGTGTACCGACAAGGCATCATCTTTAAGGCAATAAAGCTGAACTTTGCTAACATGAACATGTTTAAACTCCCATATGCTTCCAAGAGTTTGAGAGTGTGGACAAAGCTTAACTATTCAGCCCAGCACTTCCCACACCCCCTATCAGATTTGTTTGCCTGGACATACTCACCATGTGATAAGGCTTATCTTTAGATTAAAGGCTGGAAGATTTCCCTGTCTCCTCTTCAAAAGTAATTCCACACTGAGACCAGAGGACCAAAGTTAAACTTAAATGGTGCAATAAATAGTTCAAAAGTATCTCTGAAACCTCAATGCACTCAAATCAAAAAGGCTATTGAGAAGTAACCTTAAGCAGGGGTCCAAAGCAGTTACTGAGCATATTGTATTCAGTTAAAGACTGGAAATATTCTAAAGAGCATCCAGTCTAATCCAGTCACATTTTACAGATGAGTCAAATTAAGTCAAGAGAAGTTAGGTATCTTTCTGATCCAGTTGGTTATATTGTGATAGCAGAACTTGGGTTTCTTGATTGCCAACTGAGAAGGTAACTTTTTCTACATCCCAATTTAATTCAGTTGAATCAAGTACATTGTTGTAACTATTATGTGGAAAAGAAATGCTAGCCTCTACTGCAGATTGAAGAAAGATTTTTGGAGGGGATTGAAAATGACAGGTCAGAGAAATGCCGTAACTATTTTTCTCACAGGATAATGTACATACGAAACACTACAGAATATAACACTTAAAGAAGCACTAGCAAAATGAAGGACATCCAGAGAAGTGAGTAAATTGATAAAGAACAGAGAACTCCGAACACATGAAAAACCAGAGAACCACAGTTAGAAGAGAACACTGCTGGGATTAGAGCTGTATTCACACATGTGAAAGGAAGTAAATTTTTGGGTAATCAAGAAATATAAATTTTGTGGTCATTAGAATTTTCCTTAAGTAGAATGGGCTACACTATAATGAAGTAAACTAGTAAAGGGAAAGGTCAAAGCTGAGATTGGTGAGGCAAGAATTGGGTAAATAATTCAACTAGATGCCTTTAAAGTCTGTTCCAATCAGAGATCTTAAATTCTCTTATGTAATTAGAAACTTGGCCAGGCCCTGCGGCTCATGCCTGTAACCTCAGCACTTTGGGAGGTAGAGGCAGGCAGACTGCTTGAGCCCCAGGGGTTTGAGACCAGCCTGGGCAACATGGCAAAACCCCATGTCTAATAAAGACACAAAAAAATTAGCAGGGTATGGTGGCACATGCCTGTAGTCCCAGCTACAGGTGGGAGGCTTGTATGAGCCCAGGAATTGAGGCTGCAGTGAACTGAGATTGAGTCATGCTGCACTCCAGCCTGGGCGATGTGAGTGAGACCCTGTCTCCAAAAAAGAAAGAAACAATAAAGAAAGAAAAGAAAAACTCATTATCTTTGGGTAATTTATTCAAGATGAGTCACAATACAAGATGCAAGTGCATTAACCACTATTTTTCTCCCTCTCAAATTTTCATGTATCAGCATTAGTAGGTATTTCTGAAAGATTAACTGCATTCAATCTAAATTTCTTATAAATTCTAGGTATCAAAAGATCAAATTCAAATTTCAGTTTTGTCATTTAACTATATAACCTTGGGTATAATTTCCCTGGATCTCAGAGGAGCTCAGATTTTAGACCATATTCCCTAACTCTCCAGCATTAAAAAAAAAAAAAAAAAAAAAAAGTGTTGGTGGTCCGAGGAATCATAATGGCTGTGTGGTGCTATGGCACTTAGCGGGCCAGGGATGTTGAATGTTCTGCAGTGATCAGAAGAGTAGCATTCTCCCCACTGAAAAAAGGATGATTAGAGGAATCATTACGAGGGCCAAATTTTGTGAGTTTTATCGGTTAATAATTTTTTTTTTTGAGATGCAGTCTCGCTCTGTTGCCCAGGCTGGAGTGCAGTGGTGCGATCTTGGCTCACTGCAACGTCTGCCTCCCAGGTTCAGGCGATTCTCCTGCCTCAGCCTCCTGAGTAGTTGGGACTATAGGTGTGTGCCACCAGCCCAGCTAATTTTTGTATTTTTAGTAGAGACAGGGTGTCACCATGTTGGCCAGGATGGTCTTGATCTCCTAACCTCATGATCCATCTGCCTCGGCTTTTGAGATGGAGTTTTGCTCTGTCTCCCAGGCTAGAATGCAGTGCACCATCTTAGCTCACTGCAATGTCTGCCTACCGAGTTCAAGTGATTCTCAGTGCCTCAGCCTCCCAAGCAGCTGGGATTATAGGCGTGTGCCATCACACCTGGCTAATTTTTGCATTTTTAGTAGAGACGGGGTTTCACTATGTTGGCCAGGCTGGTCTCGAACTCCTTACCTAAAGTGATCTGCCCACCACAGCCTCCCAAAGTGCTGAGATTACAGGTGTGAGCCACTGCATCCAGCCTGTTACTAATTTTTATTATTATTTTTTAATTTTATTATAATTTTTTTTTTGAGACCGAGTCTCGCTCTGTCGCCCAGGCTGGAGTGCAGTGGCATAATCTCGGCTCACTGCAAGCTCCGCCTCCCGGGTTCACGCCATTCTCCTGCCTCAGCCTCTCCCAGTAGCTGGGACTACAGGCACTCACCACCACGCCCGGGTAATTTTTTGTATTTTTATTAGAGACGGGGTTTCATCGTGGTCTCGATCTCCTGACCTCGTGATCCGCCTGCCTCGGCCTCCCAAAGTGCTGGGATTACAAGCCAGAGCCACCGCGCCTGGCCTCTAATTTTTCTTTTTATTCTTAATTTTTTGAGACAGAGTCTCACTCTGTTGCCCAGGCTGGAGTAGAGTGGTGTGATATTCACTCACTGCAACCTCTGCCTCCTGGATTCAAGTGATTCTCATGCCTCAGCCTCCTGAGTGACTACAAGCGTGTGATACCACTCCCAGCTATTTTTTTCTATTTTTAGTAGAGATGGGGTTTCACTATGTTGGCCAGGCTGGTCAGGAACTCCTGGCCTCAAGTGATCCATCCACCTTGACCTCTCAAAGTGCTGGGATTACAGGCATGAGCCACCGCACCTGGCCATCTGTTAATAATTTTTAGTTAGCAATAGCTCTTTTTATCTAAAACACACATCTTTTCCTCTGTACGCTAAGTAATTAATATAGTCCATAACCAAATACTGACAGCCCAGGATAACCAGGAAAGACTTGAGTTGATAAGGGGAAAAAAAGCCCCAAACCTCAAAACAAAACAGAACAAAAAAAACCTTACTTTTAGCATATAGCTATCAAGAGACTTACTTTGATAAAATTTAAATAATTAGATGCTGACATTCTCTTTGCTCAAGACTCCATTAACGAAGTTATCAATTTGGTTTCTAGAGACTTCAGTGGTTTTCCCCCAACATTAATAGGATGGATTCTTAGTTATTTAGTTGGTTGTTAGGTGCATTTTCATCAAAAGGAAAATATAATTTTTAACAACAGAAATATTTGGCTTAAAAAAGAAAAAATGTTAATGAATGTCTCAAAATTTTTATAGATATTTAATTATTAATGCCAAATATTTAACTCTGATGAAAAAAATGTCTCAACAACTTTCGGCTTTAGTCTTATTTTAATAAATTGCATATAGGTATTTGTATTTTACTTATCCTTTTATTTCTTATTTCAAGACATTATAGTAACACATACACATGTGTATATAAATGCGCAGAAAGCAAGTTTTGGGAATCTGAAACAAAGGAACCAAAATCAACATACGAGGTTTAATACCTCTGACATTTCTACACATAGAATTTCTGTGCACAGAACTGTAGTTAGGAATTAAATATTCTGTTTTTGTCACTCTAGACTGTTCATTACTTGCTTTAAAATTCAAAGGTATAATTTTTTCCCCAAATCTCTGGCTCCAATATTTTGTTTACACCAAATATTTTTATCCCAGTGGTGCCATCAGCACTTATTTTCTAAAACACAGATTGGTAACAATATTTTAATACATCTTTTTATAATATAAACAATAGCGAAAATAACATTAAAGATCAGTTTATCAACTATTAGTGTTTTAAAGATCTTTTTTCATTCTGAACAGCAACTATAATTTCATTGTTTTCATTAGGCCTTTTACTGGAAAATGTCCATGATTATATTATATAAAATAATAGATCTACAACATACAAGGGGACGTTTAAACCTGAGACTCATGTTTGCTAGTACAAAATCTCCATGGAAAAAAAATCATCTCCTATGTGTTTATATGAAATATAAACACATATAAACACATGTGTTTATATGAAATAATTTAATGGCTTGCATAATACTCAAGGAACCATTTTCTTGAACAAAGAGTAAAAACATTCCTAATATGACTCCTTAAAAAAACAAACAAAAAAAGCCCTATTTTTCTTAAAACTCAATAAACATCAGTGCATCCTTATTGCCATTTGATGTCACTTCATGATTTGTTATAAATTACTAATGAATTCTCTAAAATTAAAATATTAAATAGCTTTTAAATGTTAAAGAAAAAAATCAGATTAAAAAACCCAATCCACAACAAATTACTCTTTGATTCCCTAAAATTACATAAATAACATTAATTTCATGTGAGATGTGAAGGATTGATACTATATAGTCATGTGTCACTTAATAACCAGGATACGCTTTGCGAAATGGATCATTAGGCAATTCTGTCACTGTGCAAACATCTTAGAGAGTACTTACAAAAACTTAGATGGTATAGTCTACTACGTGCCTAGGCTGTAAGGTATAGCCTATTGCCCCTAAGCTACAAAACTGTACAGCCTGTTAGTGTGCTGAACACTGTAGGCAACTATAGCACAACGGGTAGTATTTGTGTATCTAAACATAGAAAAGGTACAGTAAAAACACAGTATTAGAATCATATAGGACCACGACTGTATATGTGGTCTGCCGCTGACTGAAACATTATTATGCAGCACATGAAGTGTAATTACTAAATATGGTTAATCTTAAAGCAAATGGCTGTATTCTAACTATAATTAATCTGAAAGCATCTGATAAATAAACATATAAAAAGGGGTTGATGTTTAAAGGAGGTAAAATTAAGCTTCTCTAGGGGCTTAGCTCCCATTCTAAGATGCTGAAAGACACACATCTACTTGATTTAAGCCAAAAATTGATATTTTAATACAGATTTGAAGAATATAGAAAAGCAAACTCCACAAGCATGAAAGCAATATCCTACACCATTTGTTTGTGTTTGTATGGACCAAAGGGTCAGAAACAAGGGGATGGTTTATATTTCTTTGGCAGAGATACAACATAATCCACTATGCGGAACTTCTGATTTCAAGGAAAATTTCAAATCCAGCAGCTAACAGCTTGTCTCTATTTGCTGTCACTCTAGATCAGAGAAACCCACACGTTTTTTTCTTTCCTGCCCCCCTTCAGTTACACTTGAGCTCTCTGAGTGAAAAGGTCTGGAACAGATTAAAAGTCGGGCCACAAAATAAAAAGCTTTGGCATATTGTCAAGCCTGTCTGGAATATACACACGGTGGGCCCAAAAAGGGAAACTAAATGCAGTAAGAGCATTTTATGAAACTTTTTCTGGGCACATCTAATTGTATGCCTGTGTGTACATAACGTGCTGGAGGGTGGTAGTGTTTTTTAAAGTACCTCCTCCTCTTAAAAGATCAAGCTGTGTGTGTAATCAATAGTCTACTTAAGCTTACAGAAAAGTTGTTTTATTTCACCGTTTTAAAGGAAAAAATTTTTTTCTTTAAAAAGCTTTGTTCTAATTCCTGATCTCCGCAGTTGGTAAAGCGTTCGTCATCATCTTTCATAACCTTATGTCAGGGAAAAAAATTCCGCAACACCATTCTTTAGAATTTCCAAAATGTGGAGAAATTGAATTCATTTCATTAGAGATAATTTAAGGAAACATGGCTGTTATTGTTCCAGTCCATACAAATGGCCGTATTTATTAAATTCTCTCTCTTACTTGGTTTCCTGTTCCAACCACAAGGGCTAATTCGAATAGTAAGCAGAATCTGAAGTTGCAAATTATTAACATACCTCATTACTTTTTTAACACCCAAACAGGTCTTGAAGCTTAAAAGGCTAGTATTTAAGCCAAACCGGTTATCTGTCAAAATGATATCACTGCCCTAATCCTACCATTGACTTAACTTGAATAGGGGGTTCAGTCAGTTTGGGGCAATTTTAAAGGTATATGTAAGACACAAAATAACTGCTCATAATGTTCTTGATGGAGAAGTTATTTTATCCAACCAGCTCCAGATAAGAGTTTTTTTCTTTTTTCCCCTCACAGGGTTGTGTTTTGATGGCATTCACAGAGTTAATTCCTCTTTCCCGTGAGGGCCCCACAGTTGTTGTTAGGTCAAACCCTGTAAAGCTTCAAAGGTTCCGAGTCCCCTCAGTCTGACCTATTCAGTGATCTGCACATTGTTTTCATTTAGCTGCATCTAGTCCAAGACGAAGCTTCAAAACCACAATTATCTGCTCTTTTTTAGATGCATATTCCACGGCCTTGGAAAAATATCTCAGAAACCCAAATGAAGAACTGAAAACAGTTTAAAACACACACACACACACACACACACACACATTTTTTTAAAAAGCACTGATATACCCTTATCAAAATGTACACATTTGGAAGGGGAGGGGTTCCTTTGTGCAAATGTGATTTACTCATGAGATCTGGAGGGGAATATGGCTTTCTTTGTTTTCTGAATGAAGAAAAAAAAGAACATTTATTTTTCGAGAGACAGAAGAGGGGGCAAAATGCTTTCACTGGGCCATTTCTGGGGTGACATTTTCCTCCTTAGGATGGGAAACACTACAACACTCAGGCATAGGATGGTACTCATCACTCTCAGAAGCTAAGCACAAGCAGACATCAGGTCACTGACAAAAGCTGGTACTCCTGGTCTGAGGTGTTGCATGACAGCCTGATTATTATTGCAGCTAAAAAAATCATTTTAAATACGATCACTGTTTTTCTCCCAAAATGTGAAAGGAACAAGTGATTCTGGTTAGTTGGCCATTATGACATTCCCCCACCCCAACCTGAGGAGCCCTAAAAATCTGATTCAGATCTAAATTTCTCAAGTTTACAATGAGAAGGATAAAAACACTACTGGTAAACGTTGGGTGGGCAGGGTCATTTTTAATACTATAAAGCAATGTGATTTTATTTAAATGTGCTTTCCCAAGTATATTTACAAAAAAAATTAGCAACCAAAAGCATCTAAAAAGGTTTTGAGATGAACCTTTACCAAAACGAGGGTCAAGCCTTGGGTCTAGCCAAGAGGTGGTCTTGTTCTTATGGTTTATATAGTAAATTTCTCCATCCTGAGTCATGGCTTGTTCCCATCCATCAGGAAGAGGACCTATAATACAGAAAAAAAAAAAAATCATGGTTTTTATTTGGTGCACCTAAAAAAAAGTGGGAGGGGGTACTAATTTAAAAAGAAAACACATCTTAACAAAACGATTCATTGAAACATATTTAAGGCTGTGTTCAGAGAAGAAAGGTAAACCTATATACCTGCTTCTTCTCCACTAAAAAGAAACCACCAAATAATAAAATGAATATTCCTCAACACAGAGATGAAGAAAAAAAAATTTTTCTCCAAAAAATCCTTTCGGAAGTCATGGCCCAAATAATTATTATTACTGTTAACATAAGACACAGAAGAGCTTGCAGCTCAGAAACTACCATCCAATCCAATCAGTTTTGTGACAATACCTTACTAGGAACACCAAGGTTCATTAATAAGAAATATATGCAAGTATTTTTAGAACATCGAAAATATCATAAACATTCTATTTAATATAAAGCACACTTTAGCTAAGACAGCCAAGCTCTATTTATTTCCATGTTTTATGTGACTGGCTCACATCAAGAAAACTGTAAGACAGAAACCTACAGTCCAAACAAAGCTTATTTTTAAGCAGACCAGAAACTGCTAATGGGTGGGGGTTGCAATTTGAAGTTTAAGCTTGTTGGAGGCTTGGGAGGAGGCAAGATAAGTGCTAAAGTTGTTGGAAGGCCAACTTTAAGGAAATGTCATTTGAGAGATAGGACTAAAGAATACAGTTAACTCTAAAAGGACTTTCCTATCTTTATAGGAATAGAGAAGTCAAGACAATTGCTCTTGGGAGGTAACAGCAATGAAAAGAGAGGCCCAGAATAAATAACTAAAGTATTCAAACATAATTCCTCCTGATTTCCTTGTCCCTCCCAACTCCCCCAGTTCCCATTTCCAACAGGAATCAAAAGAGCCAGGGCAGGAGATACAAACTGGGATAGTCAGTACATGGCTAAAATCTTTTCTTCTGCAGACTAACATGAATTGAACACTTACCTTATGCTAGTCATTGTTCTTATATATTATGTACATTAATTCATTTAATTCTTACAGTAAACAAATGACATAAGCAGTAGTACTACTTATTCTAATGAGGAAATTGACGCACAAAGTGCCAGGCTGATCAGCCTGGTACGAGATCACAAAGCTAGTTAGTACCAGGAATGATATTCAAACCCAGGCAGCATGATTCCTAACCCACTGACTGCTCTTCACAACTATACTTCTTTTCATTCATCTCCCACAGATGACCAGAGCCTAAGTATGCCTCCTATGCACAAACAGAACAATTCCCTTCTTCCTGTATTGGCAGTCCACACCAGTCTCATGGGTGATGCTGAATAAGTAACTTTGGTTAAACTGACCACTTACACAAGGCCCATGGGACTCAAAGTCCTAATTTTAGGCCAGTTTCATTTCGTATTAGGAATAGATCAATTTGCAGCTGCATTTTCAAAGGTCTACTTTGATGGGGTAAAATCCTGTTAGGAAATGCAGACGTGTGGAATTAGTTTTCTCTTTGCCTAGAATCCTTAGGAAGGCTCCCCTTCAGTCCTGGATGTGTAGTACACACTACTAACCAAGTCCAGAGGTAGCATTTGTTGTACGCATCCCAAGTTTACCAGAGGGTGAATGAGAAGCAAACCTGTTTAACACATGTATATCAAACCTTTTCTCACCAGCTTTCACTGTCATTTTGGGCTCTATTTCCTCCCCAGAAAGACAGAACTCCAACACTGAGTATTAATGGTTTGCTACTATCTTTAGCTGTAAAATGGCTGAATTATAAAATGCTTTTGCAAAACAACTAACTGTATTTAAAATTTTTAGGTACTGAAAATACCATGTGACTATACATGGTGATGAACAAGTCAAGTCAACAGCAGTCACTGAATGCCTTTGGGAGCCTCAACTCAACAACCCCAAAAGATCTCATCATAGCTTTCAAGCCTGCTTGAATATATGGATTTCATATGTGTGGTTTAAACACACACACACACACACACACACACACACACACACACACACACACACATTATTCCCCACCTTAGCTGTCTGAATGAGAGCCACAAGAGACATCTAGGATACAAACCAAACTTCCCTACCTGCTCCACTCACTTCATTTTGTAAATTCCACTTATATTCTCTCTGATGGGTCTGTCACAGTCCATCTCAGGGAACTCGGCCATCAATACTTACCAGCTCTCTTTTTTGACCACTTCCTCAGTAACTGGCTTCTCATCTCTTCTCACTCCACCTCTATCAGTCACCAGGGGTTTCTCTTCTTAAAATATTTTCGAATCATCTTTTAAACATGTCATTCATTCTTACTCAAGAATATTCCCATTGCTCTCCATCAAGAGGAAAATGCCTAAATTCTTTACTAGCTGGACTCATTTCTGAAGTCTTCTTCAGATACCCAGTTTTCCCACCAACTTTCCACAAAATCATGCCGTCTCCTTGTATATGCCGTTCCCATTATCACAGATACTCTGCATCCCCTGCCTCCTAAACTCTTCGTCATCCTGCAAGAGACAGCTCAGATTGTCACTTTTTTAATTCAGCCTGTCCATATTACCTCGGACAGAAATTAGTTTCCTCTTCCATTCTCCATGAACATCTAACAGGTAGAGTTAAAATTACTTGTTTACATATCTGTTCTCCTGGCAATGATCAAGTCATTCATCTTTACAAGCTTGTAGGCTAATACCTGAATAGCTGCTCAATAAATGTTTGATGGAAGAATGAATGTCTTGCCTTTTAAGTAATATTTTGAACTTTCTATAAGCTTAAAATCATATAGAACATATATTATTTGCAATTAACATTTATACCAACATATATATACCAAATATAAAATAATACTTTATATTCATTTTATCTTTCATTTAATACTCTCTGGGTAAAAAATATAATGTTATGTGGAAAGAGATGGCCCAAAATAGGATACTTTCTTTATACTGAAAGAAAGCTGCTCACCAAAGGCAAGGAATAGATTAGAAAAGATCACCTTTAAATAACTTTTCACCACACTATCTTTGTTATAGAATTAAGATAGAGGAAACTGAAAATAAACAAATCTTCCAGTGTTAATGAAACAATACAGATCCAGGCTTTACTCACAAAAAAAGAATTTTTAGTCAAGTGGTCCTTAGAAGAAATTCAGTGACTTGATTCTCAATGTAGGATTCCAAGTCATTCTCTTAAACTAAGCTAACTATTGAATAACCACAAAAAGGAGAGAAAGCAAAAAGTGGTATGTTTTCTGAAAGTGAAACAAGTTACACTTAGTGAAAATGTGTTTCAATCATCTGTTTGGACTAGGGTTAGGATGCAGGAAGGTTAAGTCCAAGTGGGGAAATGTAGGATTCCCACAAAAATAAATGTAAGAGGAGACCACAGGGGGTCGACCAAAATAAATTTAGGATGCCTTTATGTTCAATTTATATTCTGATTGTAATGTGCTATATATTCATCAGAATCACCTGGAGGGTTTGTTAAAACACATGTTGCTGAGCCTTACCCCTATACTTTCTGAGTCAGCAGGCCAGGGACTGGGCCTGAAAATTCCCAGGTGATGCTGATGCTGGTCTAAGGAACACACTTTGAGAACCACTGATTTAAAACAACCACTTAGGGCCAGGCATGGTGGTTCACGCCTGTAATCCCAGCACTTTGGGAGGCTGAGGCAGGGGATCACAAGGTCAGGAGTTTGAGACTAGCCTGACCAACATGGTGAAACTCCGTCTCTACTAAAAATACAAAAAATTAGCCAGACGTGGTGGTGAGGGCCTGTAATCCCAGCTACTCAGGAGACAGGCAGGAGAATCACTTGAATCGGGGAGGTGGAGGTTGCAGTGAGCCAGATCGTGCCACTGCACTCCAGCCTGGGCAACAGGGTGAGACTCCGTCTCAAAACAACAACAACAAAAACAAACAAAACACAACCACTTAGAATTCTTTAGCTATTACAGAAGTATTTCTTAAATTTATCTGAGTTATACACAACCACATTTATTCATTTTAGGCAGTTTGGATCGATCTATGAAGCCCTGCAGGTGTGGGAATAGTACACAGCCATGTCTGCTAGAATTAGGCAAATCTACCATGACAAAACAGACACCAAAAGGGCAGTACTTTTTTTTTTTTTTTTTTTTGAGACAGTCTTTTTCCGTCTCCAAAATTCATTTCACATTTGTCCTTAATGACCAGGTAGAAATAAGGATTAGGTGACAGGAAGCAAGAAGAATGGATGTGACCCACGGGAGTTATTATATTTTTTTTGAGACAGGGTCTCATTCTATCACCCAGGCTGGAGTGCGGTGGTGCAATCCCGGCTCACTGCAGCCTCGAACTCCTGGGCTCAAGCAACCTCCCGCCTCAGCTTCCTGGGGAGCTAGGACTACAGGCACACACCACTATGTTCAGCTATTTTTTAAATTTTTCTGTAAAGGTGGGGTCTCATTATGTTGCCCAGGCTGGTCTCGAAATCCTGAGCTCAAGAGATCCTCACACCTCGACCTCCCAAAGTGGTGGGATTACAGGTGCGAGCTACCACACCTGGCCGAGAATTACTACTGGCCATTTAGCTTCAAACCATTTTTAGTTGAGAAGTTTTCACTTCCTCAATACAGATGAAGAGTTCTTTCTCTGTGCTAGTAAAAAATTTTCTTTATATCTATGTCACAGCATTTATCATTCAGTATTATTTCATTATGTATTTCTTCCTGGCTAGACTATGAAATTCCTGAACACAGGAGTATATATTTTGCATTTTCCTTTTTGTCCAGCATAGGACCTACTAATTAGAAATACATTAGGAGGCCAAGGCGGGAGGATCATGAGGTCAGGAGTTCGAGACCAGGCTGGCCAACATGGTGACATGGTGAAATCCCATCTCTACTAAAACTACAAAATTAGCCGAGTGTGGTGGCGCACACTACTGTAGTCCCAGCTACTCAGGAGGCTGAGGCAGGAGGATCTCTTGTACCCAGGAGGTGGAGGTTGCAGTGAGCTGAGATTGTGCCACTGCACTCCAGCCTGGGCGATGGACGTGAGACTCCATCTCAAAAAAAAAAAAAAGAAAAAAGAAAAAAAAAATAGAATAAATGTTGGCTGAAATGAACGTAATCAAAATGAAATTCAGTTAAAATCTATGCTTCTAAAACAAAATATTGTTTCATTCTTTCTGTGTAAGCTCAATTTCTGCATTATTTTTATATGTCATTTAAACTGAAGGGACAGGGATATAGCAAATACTTTTATTCAACAAGTATTTATTGAGTTCCTACTGTATTCAGGCCCTGGAGATGAAGCAATAAACAACACAGTCCCTATCTGATGGAATTTATGTTCTAGACAGAAGACAGTACAATGCTGGCTAATGATAAGTGCAGCAAAAATAAATAAAGCAGCATGCATGAAAGAAAGAAAAATGAAAAATGGGAAAGAAAAAGAAAAATGGGAAACAGTTTTTTAGAAAAGCAGATCAAGAAGGGCAGGAAGCGACCTGTAAGCTTTGACCTAAATGCATTCCTAGCCAAACATGTGACGTTCCGGGCATGGGTATTCCAGGCAGGGGAAAGCATGAAGAGGCTACTACGTGTGGATGGGGCAGAATAAGCAGTTCACTTCATTTTTATGGTTAAGAATCTACCAGAAAAACTTCCATCATTTCAACCAGTAAAGGGTTGAATGGGTAATACTTAACGGAGATTACCATTATTAAACAGTAATTCCAATCCCCCAAACTCATGACAACCTCTAGATTGGTGAGAATGGGTAATACACATTTTCACCCCAATTAACTTTTACACACTCGAAAGCTGGGCCCTTAGACGTGAAAAAGATGTGGAAGCCTTTCAAGGCTGGGCTATCATGCCTGACCACCACACCAAAGCCTTCTTTAGAAGAAAAGATTAAAAGTAGGTCCTATAGCAAAAAGGAAGAGAGAAATAGGCCAGCATTTTATTGAGACGTAAAGAGGGTGACATGGTTTGGATGTCTGTCCCCTCCAAATTTCATAGTGAAATGGGATTCCCAAAGTTGGAGGTGGGGCCTGGTGGGGGGTGACTGTGTCATTGGGTAGGGGGTGGGGTCCCTCATGAATGGCTTTGCACCATCCCTTTGGTCATAAGTGAGTTCTCATTCAGTTCACCTGAGATCTGGTTGTTTAAAAGCCTGGGACCTCTCCCACTCACTTTCTTGCACCCTCTCTCACCATGTATCATACTGGTTCCCACTTCGCTTTTGCTAGGATTGTAAGCTTCCTGAGGTCCTCACCAGAAGCAGACACTGGCACCATGCTTCCTGTACAGCCTGCAGAACTGTGAGCCAAATTAAACCTCTTTTCTTTATAAATTACTCAGTTTCAGTTATTCCTTCATAGCAACACAAAATTAGATTGACAGAGGCTGAGAAATTTGAATCAGGATAAGCAGAAAGAGAGTAGTAGGCAATATATAAAATAATTCATAAATTAGAATTACTTAAACTTGAGGGAATCGAGTTTTTACGTAAGATTTACTACTAGTATTACTTGATTGACAACTTAGCTGCTACAGCAAAAACCAACTCCCTGTGATATTTTAAAAAGAAATACTCCATGTCATAATACTGAAGGTGACTCACCATCAACTTCCTGCTCTTGCCTAAGGACCTTCTTGCATTAGTAATGACTAACTAAAACCATTTGCCATGTCTATTCAAACAGGAAAGTCTTGATTAACTACACCACGAGTAAGAGGACCAACCTCCCTGTCACCTGCCCCACAATTTGGGAATAAAGAAGTCACCCAGGACACTGAAGTTTACTAAACACACCCTGATGAGTGGTACAAATTACAGGATTATCAAGTAGTTTCCTTAGAAAGTAACAAGAGTAGCTGGAAGAGTAGATTCAATGACCTTTTAAAGGAACATTCTGCCTGGTGCTTGTTTTGAAATTCTGGTCTCGTGTATTTATGATGATTCACAAACTGTTTTTACTATATACAAGGCACTTTTCCTAAGTTCTTTGCAAGCAAATATTAACTCACTTAACAACCCTATGATGGAAGTACTATTATTATACCCACTTTACAGATGAGGAATCTAAGGCAAAGAAAAGTTAGCTTGTCCAGGATCATTCAGCCCAACCTATTAAGTGGCAGAGTGAGATTCAAACCTTGATAGTTGAGCTCTCCAGAAATCATGCTCTTGAATACTACACCACAAGTATGACAAACAGTAATCATACGTTTTTTGAATCCTCTTTTCTTGGAACTTTCATGAAATCCCATGGCTTGTCATAGTCACGTAAATGAACTAGTCTTTCTCCTCCAACTGGACATTTGACACCTCACAAGATGTGTTCCCATATTTTGAGTGGGGTTTACTTTAAAATGCCATTTCCATTTGTCCCTCAAATAAAACTTTCACATAAACTTTTTTTTTTTTTTTTTTGAGACCAAGTCTCACTCTGTCACCAGATTGGAGTGCCATGGCGCAATCTCGGTTCACTGCAACCTCCACCTGCTGGGTTCAAGCGATTCTCCTGCCTCAGCCTTCCGAGTAGCTGGGATTACAGGCGCCTGCCACCACACCCAGCTAATTTTTGTATTTTTAGTAAAGATGGGGTTTCACTGTGTTGGCCAGGCAGGTCTCGATCTCTTGACCTTGAAACTTTCACATAAACTTTTACATTTCCATGACAAAGTTTTAGCAGTAACTTCCAAATTGGTCTTATTCAACTCCAACATTAAACTTTGTATGTACCACAGCCACACAACCATCTTACCTCACCTCCTCTAAGGAGGAAGTCCTCTGCCTCAAGGCTCAGCTCCCTAAAGGAAAATTCTCAAATTTTTAGCGGGTTATCCTCTATAGTCAGGCATTATATAGCACTGCTTCGGTACTGAAAGCATCCAACATGCCAGGCTCTATCTATTCCTCCACATCATTCCTCATCCCTCCTCATTCAATCTTCTTTCAGTTCCTCAAACATCTCCTCTCCCAGCTCCAGGACCTTCACAAGTACAGTTGCTCCCTGCAGGAACTCTTCTCTCCACCTTCTTTGCTTAGCTAACTCCCTCTCATCCCTTCCCACTCTGAATGTCACTTCTTCCTAATAACTTGTCTACATATAGTTTCTTCTCCTATTTCATCAGCTGCTTTCTCTCTGGTAAGACGATTCTATCACTTTAGTAATTCATTCAGTCCTCCCAGCCGCACGGTTTGTTCACTCCTGTCTTTCTAGTACCTAGCAGTGTCATGCACTTTCTACCTCCATACATTCTCAGTATGTCCACCCCAAAGCCCGTGTCCTCCCAGCCTCCATTGTTTTCAACCCACTGAAATTCTACTTTTTTTTTTTTTTTTTTTTTTGAGACAGAGTTACTCTGTTGCCCAACCTGGAGTGCAATGCTGTGATCTCAGCTCACTGCAAGCTCCACTTCCTGGGTTCAAGTGATTCTCCTGCCTCAGCCTCCTGAGTAGCTGGGATTACAGGCGTGCACCACCACACCCGGCTAACTTTTGTTATTTTTAGTAGAGACGAGGTTTCACCATGTTGGCCAGATCGCAAACTCCTGACCTTGAGATCTGCCCACACTGGCCTCCCAAAGTGCTGGGATTACAGGCGTGAACCACCGTGCCCGACTCAATTCTACTCTATTCTTATGCCATATCTTTGTGAAGCTTTTCTCTAATCTGTCCCACTAGTAAGACTCTTCCCAACCTATAAATTGAAATTGCACCTGTTCTGATTTCTTGAATACGGTATGTACTGTCTTGTGTTCATCACTCTTCTACACTGAGTTTAACTATAAGCTATGTGGAACTAAGAGAAAAACTTATCACTCTGCCCTAGAATATAGGGGAAAAGTTCTCCATTTTTTATGAGTGAGAATGTGCAGTTTTGCAATGTTGCTCAGGACAAAGATAGCAACATTTATTAGAAACCACCGCCTTGTTAGTAGTTTGTGATACTTTGGTCTGCAATTTGTGCAGATTTTTGGCTTTCAAAATAAACAGGAACTAAAATGCATCACCTCTGATTCTTCTTTAGTTTTCTTTACAAAGGAGTCTTCCATAAACATAAATATCTGAAATTCATATGCTTGACCATATATGCCTTAAACAATCCCTATCAAGTTCTGCCCACACTACCAAGATTTTTAGGCAGACACAATGGAAAAAGTTATACACAAATTTGCTGCATAATGACATTTCAGTCAATGATGGATCACATATAGAATGGTGATCCCAGAAACTTATAATAGAGCTAAAAAATTCCTGTCACCTAGAGACGTCGTGGCTGTCATAAGGTAATGTCATAGTGCAACGTATTACTTCTTCTATGTTTAGATATATTTAGATATACACATACTTCCCACTGTGTTACAACTGCCTACAGTCTTCAGTACGGTAACAGGCTCTCCAGGTTTGTAGTCCAGGAGCAATAAGCTATATCACTGAGTCTAGGTGTATAATACAGTATACCATCTAGGTTTGTGTACGCCTACTCTGATGTTTATACAATTATGAAATCACCCAGCAACCCATTTCTCAGAACTTACCCCAGTCACTAAGCAACATATGACTATATTATTATCACTAACTTATTTTGTGGCTTCGATAAGCTGAATATGGGAAAATAAACACATTTACTGAAGAAAAGGCAGTCTATACATCAAGTTTTGGTAAAAGAAGTTTTTTTTTTGAGACGAGGTCTCGCTCTGTCACCCAGGCTGGAGTGCAGTGGCGCGATCTTGGCTCACTGCAGCCTCCACCTCCCAGGTTCAAGCAATTCTCCCACCTCAGCCTCCCGAGTAGCTGGGATTACAGGGGTGTACCACCATGCCTGGCTAATTTTTGTATTTTTAGTAGAGACGGGGTTTCACCATGTTGATCAGCTGGTCTCAAACTCCTGACCTTAGGTGATCCGCCCGCCTTGGCCTCCCAAGCTAACGATACTATAAACATACTGATGAAAATAAGCTTTGGGCAAAGAAATTTAAGAGTGGTGGCTAATCTATCCCGCCCACCCCATCCTGAGTTCAGGTTCACCCGTGTCCTATAGGTAGCTAGAAGACTCTTCTGCCAAACTACTAGAGCATGCTGATGAATCCAAGCCCCTTCTGGATTACAATGGGCAATGTGGTAGTGTAAGATGAAACTCTGGACCATACATTTTGAAGGCTTAGATTGGAATTCTGGCACTCCTACTTACCTGCATTCTATGCACCAGCATACTGGTGCACCAACCACTATGTTCATGTACCCTTTGTAGCAGATGCCTCCCTGTACCCCAATCATTTGCCTGCATCCTTCTTTTCTCAACAGACTCTAAGCTCTTGAAGTAGAGACACTGACTTTTTTGTCTTTGTATCCCTAGGACTTAGCACTGCCACCAAATACAACCAAAGTTTGCTGAGCTGACATGATTAAGAGCCTATCTGTGGAAAAGTATGATCGGTCTTTGTGAAGTTGCAATCTCTCAGAGACTCAGTTTGTGCCTTTATAAATAATAGATTTTTTTTTTGGAGACGGAGTCTCGCTCTGTCACCAGGCTGGAGTGCAGTGGTGCAATCTTGGCTCACTGCAACTTCTGCCTCCCGGGTTCAAGTGATTCTCCTGTCTCAGCCTCCCGAGTAGCTGGGACTACAGGCGTGCACCACCACGCCCAGCTGATTTTTGTATATTTAGTAGAGACGGGGTTTCACCATGTTGGCCAGGCTGGTCTCAAACAAGGCTGGCCGATCTCTTGATCTCGTGATCTGCCCGCCTTGGCCTCCCAAAGTGCTGGGATTACAGGCGTGATCAGCCATTGCACCTGGCCTGTAAATAACAGATTTAAGAAAAGCAGATAACATTTATTTTGCAGGGTTTTTATATTAAATAAGAGCTCATGAAATGATGGAACCACTCATTTGTATTTAGGTACTCAGTAAACGTTTCATTCCAGCCTAAAATGGGAATGATAAAATGATTTCTAGTGATATTTCTATGGATTTAAGCTTAAGCCATTCAATGGTATTCTATTTGTGTGCTCCTCTAACCAGCAGTATCAGTATCACCAGAAAATTGTTAGAAATGCAGAATCTCAGGTCCCAATCCTATTAAATCAGACCCAATGAATAAGAACTGCATTTGAACAAATTCTGAGGTAATTCCTTGACACATTACAAATTAAGAAGCACTACTCTAGAATACCGAGACTAACAAGGACCGCTTGTTTGATTAAACCTTTTCTAGAGCTACCATTAACTCAAACTTTAACAATACAGCAAAAGTACTATTCATTGGGTTACTTGATTAAAAAAATATTTGATACATTATAAATAAAATTCATATGACTTTAGTTTCATATTCAACTCCAGAAAGACAGTATAGTTTAGAGACTATGAAGGGTTTAGATTCAGAAAGACCTTGGCTCAAATCTTGGATCCAATATTTATTAGCCTTCTAACCTTGGGCAAATTCCTTAACCTGCTTGATGCTTTCTTTACCTATAAAACAGAGATGAACACTCAATGGATCGTTGAGAGAATTAAAGAACGTGTTTGACACAGGTCATGGCTCACAGTAGGTGCTTAAACGTCAGTTCCCTACTCTTTCTTAGAACAGTTCTACCATTTTGTTCCAATAATATATTAAACTTATTAAAAATTCATGTATACTATACCTAAGGAAGTAGCTTTAAATATAAGAAAATGAGACACTTGGATTTCAAAATTCAAATGATAAAAATAGGGAAAACCATAGCGGAAGACCCCTAAAGAAGATTTTTAATGGTATCCCAACATTTTCAGGACAAGGCTCAAACTTCTTAGCTTATGACACAAAGCCATTCTGAGGTGGTCTTCAGTCTCATTGCTCACCATCTGATAATTATCTCAAGGTAAAACTATGAAACTGTTTAAAAAATCATTTTCCTGTTTGTCAGGTTATAGCTGTAAGAACTTTCTAGAAGAAAAGGTCAAGTGTAAGCTCAGAGAGCCCACTAATATGCAACTCTTCAGACTTTCTTCAGTGCCACTTTAGTCTTTTAGATTTTAACTCAATGAAATGGCTTAGAGTTCGTTTATTAAGTTTATTTATGAAAGATTGGCTTTCTGTAAAGTTTTACTGAAGGAAAAACAAATAGCACACTTAGACTTCAGACTGCTCAAATAAATACCTTTCATTAAGATTTTAACCTAAAGAAAGTTTTACCACTTCCGTACCTTACTAACATCAAAAGAAAACCTTATTTTGGAAAACTGTGACTACTGTTGCAAGATTTATTCTATTTCACTTATGTTGCCTATATATGGTAGTCTATGAATATCATTTTTAAAGAATTAGCATCTTAATCTTTCACACAAATATTCCTCCTATGAGTCATAAAATTATTGTAGCAATAGAGTAACCAGAAGGATTTAGAAATCAGTGGGAAAGACAAAAATAATATTCCAACACTTATCAAGAGAATAAAACAGGCATTTGAGCTGGTTCTTAAATGGAAATAATTTAATCTCTTTCTCATTCTCTCTACTCCAAAGCTGAGCAAAGTTTCCAAAAATCTACCAATAATCACTGAAGAAAAGTCGAACACAAATACTTCTATTTTTATGCCCCAATATGTAATAAGTCATTTATTAAGAGAGTTGGTGGAAATGATACTCATGGATCTAAATTTTTTTTTTTTTTAGACAGAGTCTGGCTGTCTCCCAGGCTGAAGTGCAGTGGTACAATCTCGGCTCACTGCAACCTCTCTGCCTCCTGGGTTCAAACGATTCTCCTGTCTCAGCCTCCTGAGTAGCTGGGATTACAGGCACCCACCATCATACCTGGCTAATTTTTGTATTTTTAGTAGAGACGGGGTTTCACCATGTTGGCCAGGCTGGTCTTGAACTCCTGACCTCAGGTGCTGTGCCCACCTCAGCCTCCCAAATTGCTGGGATTATAGGTGTGAACCACCGCACCCGGCCTACCTTAAAATCTTAATAACATTCAAAATGTAAATGAACTTTACTATCCAAAATGATTACTTCAAAGGCTTCTAGTAAATTTTTTAAAATATTTGATATCTGTGCTCTAAGATCAGGTCAAGAGCACTCAACAGTCTTGAGTTTCTATATGTTTCCCCCTTTTTAGAAGATAATCTCTAAAGTAAAGCAAAGAGGACAGGAAAGAATTACCTTATCTGGAATAATCAAGCATGTAACTAAGTATACAAAACAGCACTCCTCAACACATTTGAGATGTAGATAGTTATTGTGGATAATCATGATACTCAAATTGAAATAATCTTTTAAAAGTATGTGGCACTATTAGAAAAAATACTGATCTGCAGCTACTGAAAAACAAAGTAACTATATACCCACATCTCAGCATAATGAATGTGGGTTTCTTTAAAGAAAGAATGAAGAAATTAATACTTTAAAAATCATGACTGGAATTAAACAACATCAGAGTGACTCCCAGTGGAGAGGATGTGAAAGGCTCTCACCATCAGAGCAAAATCAAAGCCATTAGTTGCCCTGACACGAGTGGCATCTTCATTATGCGGCTAAGTCAAGAGCGATGATTAGAAAGTGCCATTTATCAGCCATCACTGGGGTTTAACAAAGACTTCAGAAGAACTCCCATACTAGAGTAGATACAATAATTACAAGCTAATGCCATTTGCAACTTGGATATTGTAACTGAATTACTTTTTCTATTTCAAAAAGAAAAAATTTAAGTCTTCGTATTCCATATTGGCATATTTTATTAAAATGAAATGGATGGGCCATAGTTTTAAGTAAGAAAAATGGTGGTTGTTTCTATATTATCATTTTTTAGGAACTTAATCATCAAATAAATCAAGCCACAAGCTATATAAAACAAGCCAAGCTTCTTAAGGATTGGTTATATTGATTCTGGATTATTATGCTTTTCCTTGTACTATTTTTCCATTTCATAGGGCCATTTCTCTTAATTTACCTGCACTTCTAGATGGGAAAAAGAAAACAGCAATTTTGTTTAAAAAAAAAAGTGTTTTTATTTAAAAAGTTTTTAAAAAAGATATTTGGAATACGAGCCTGAGAGTCTAGTCAAATACGCTGTCTCTTCATTGCTCTGACTTTGGGCTTTATTTGTTACAGTTCACTGCTATTAGGTTTCCCGTCAGTATAGTCTTTTCCCATATATTGTGACTTCAGACTGACAATTTCCATCTTATAATAATCCAGAACTTTTAGAAGAATCAGGAACCAACTACTTGGAAGAGCCAATGACCTCAATTTGATGATAAAACCTACAGAGATAAACATAACTTCAAAGATAGTGTGGTAACAGATTTTTAACAAAGTAACAGTGGCTACCAGGTATTACAAACTGATTAAATTGTAAAATATCAGATCACATTTATTTACCTATTATATATGCAAGACACTATACCAGGCACTGTACACTATTAATAATACATTTTAACTACATGATATGGATTCTGTCATTTAATGCTTGCAACAGCCCTATGAGTTATTATCTCATTTTTCCAAGGGAAGAATACAGGTAGATACAGTAACTTGTCCAAGATTTCATGGACAATAAATGATGCCTGGGATTCAAACCAGGTCCATGGGATTTCAAGAGCCCTTGGTCTTAACCCTTATTGTAAATTGTCTCTCAGTTTCAAAGGTGAAAAGCAGAACTTTAAAGTTTATGAATTACAGCACATAAAGTAGGAATTACCAACACCTCAACCCTGCCGGCTCTGCAGCTTCTCACATCTTTACCCTCTCTGTGCTTTTTAAAGTTAAAACCTAAATCAATGTGTAATTTACCCATCATTTTTATATTTCATATCTATTCTCTAGCTCTCTCATTTTTCTTGGTAACAATCATCTCATTTGATCTTCAGTGCTGAGAGATATTACACAGGCAGGCAGGAGAACACAAGAGGCAAACCTTAAGTCAGCTCTATACTACTCACTTTGCTTGCTTCTGAACATTTTTCCCCACTTGAAGGAAGGTGCTTAGCACATTCCTCTAACATATATCACCTTTCATGATCAAGAGGGCATTTTCCCCACCCATCTTGAGGTACTTCCTAGGAATTCCTCACAGTTTTTCAAAGTAGAGAAATCTGAAAGTGCTACCTTGGTAGAGTTGGGAACTGTCAAATAAATCCCAATAATTTCTAACTTTAAAGCATATAAATAATGAATTCTCTAAAATGTACCTATAATAACACATTTGGGCTTTGGGTTGTTATCAAATGTACATTTCTCAAAAGCAGATAAATGCGTTGATTCTGCTTAATATAAATCAAGACATAACTTTTATTGATCCTAAATAGTCATTTGGCATACAGTTATTTCTGGATTATCACAGAATATACTTTGACTTTACTGTCCCTTGAAGATTCAGCAATCTTGTGGATCAGTGTTAACAAGTATACTACTTAAAAATTTAATATATATCATACACATAGAGCTAAGGAAGTTATCACTTTTCACTTCCCAGGCCTTTCTTTTCTATGTTGAACACAAAAATCGTGAAACGTTTACCTAACTCTCAATACGTGGAGAAAAACTACGGATCCTAAGCAGGCATCAAAAGGCTATTATATACAACTAATTTATATTATAACTTTTATTTTTTTTTTTGAGACAGGGTCTCACTCTGTTGTCCAGGCTGGAACGCAGTGGTGCGAACATGGCTCACTGCGGCCTTGACCTCATGGGCTCAAGCTATCCTGCCAATCTCAGTCACCCAAGTTGCTGGCACCACAGGCGTGTGGCCACCATGCCTGGCTAATTTTTATTTTTATTTTTAATAGAGATAGGGTCTCCCTATGTTGCCCAGGCTGGTCTTGAACTCCTAGGCTCAAGCAATCCTCCCACCTTGGCCTCTCAAAGTGCTCGGATTATAGGCATGAACCACCACACCCAGCCTTATAAATTTTAACTTTTTTTTTTCAGATGGAGTCTTGCTCTGTCACCAGGCTGGAGTGCAGTGGCACGATCTCAGCTCACTGCAGCCTCCGCCTCCTGGGTTCAAGTGATTCTCCTGCCTCAGCCTCCAGAGTAGCTGGGACTACGGGCACGCACCACCACGCCCAGCTAATTTTTTAATCTTTAGTAGAGACAGGGTTTCACTATGTTGGCCAGGGTGGTCTCAGTCTCTTGACCTCATGATCCACCTGCCCTGGCCTCCCAAAGTGCTGGCATTACAGGCGTGAGCCACTGCACCCAGCTATAAATTACAATTTTGAAAGGACAATCACCTCAAGTAATTTAATAGACTAGACTTTAGACATACATATATTTATATATTGAATATTTTAATACAGAATAAAGTAAAATACAACCATTATCCTACCAAATTATTCCATTTCCTCTTATTTTTCCATTTTCCTCTGCTTCACCTTTCAAATTCTTTCACAAAGTTCGCTGTCATTTACCCTGCCACTTAAATGGCACAGTTAAATAACATAAATTAATCTTCTTCCAAGGATGTATTGAGTGTTGCCTCTAGAACCTTTTCCAGGTGCACCTTTGTTTTGGGTGATTCTTAGTTATAGATACTTCGAAATTTGCCCAATCACAAACCACTAGCCTCTAGTCTATACATAATATCCACCATTTCAACCTCATATTTTGAAAAAGGACTTATAAAACCATAATTATACTGATCAGTTTGCTAAAACAAATTAGAAAACAAAATAGGGTTTCATAAAATCTTAAGAATTGGAAAGAATCTTAAAAGATCTTTAAGCCTAGTCAACCACGAAAATTATGCGGAAAACAGGTTTGGGGAGTCTAGAGGAAATTACAGTATCTTAAGGAAAGCAGTCGGATGAGGAACAAGATCTCAGAGCAGAACATGGAGCTGGACTCAATTATGAATGACGAAAATTCTTTTTCAAAAAAAAGCAAAGCAAGGAAGTCCTTATTAAATAATGAGTAATAAAAATGTACATCAAGTTGCATTTAGCATGATTAACCCAGCAGAGTGCTTCAAAATCTCGGTGTAGCTTTCTCTTTCATGTGAAGGCTTCGGGTTAGCAGATTCAGAAGACACTCCCTTCAGGGTGACACTTTTCTGTAGATACCCTGCTTCACCGAAGCCATTTTCTGCTTTGTTACATTAAATGCCCTCAAAATTTACTTAAATTCTCTCACAGTTGTCCTTGTTCACTGTCTCTAAGATTTTAAAAATTCCTTAAAAGATCATTTTTCCAAGTAGAGAAGAGCATCCGTTTGCTTATTGAAACCTTATTAACATGTTACCATGATGTTATGGCTATTCTATGTGAACATGAGGTATATCAAGATTACAGTGACATTCATTCCAAAGCATGTCAAAACCATGGGCTTCCACTGAAATGGAAGAAAAGACAACAAACAAGTGCATGTAATTTACAGGACAAAGAAGCATGTGCTATAAAGATGTTATCAATACCCTCAGCACTTGACCAGCAGGCCTCCATATGACGAAATTCAGAATAATCCAGACATAAACTTGTCTGATTCTGGGAATTTATATGTATTTAAGGTAAGACTTAACTCTAATTTTGAAAGTTTTGACTGACTCCTAGGATCAATGTTGCTGTTGACGTTTTAAAAAGCCTTTGGTTTTGGACCTGTCAGCTAGTCTCTTCCTTTCCCCATCATACTGTCTGACTGTCCCCATAAAAGGCAATGACCTCGAGTGTTCTCTTTGAATATTCTCTTCTCTTGAGGGAATGGTATTTTGTTTGAAACAAGGCCTCCTTAAGCAAACGTCATCTCCATACCCACCACCTTCTGGAGAAGCAGTTCCCCAATATTATCTACTATTAATAGTATTTAAAAATAGCGCCCCCAGGACGTTCGTTAGTGGTTCCTTGTCGCTTCTGCTTTATTGGAGGCTTCGCTCTGTCAGTTATCCTATCCCTGGTTAACGTACACTGAAGAACAGGGGATCTTAAATGAGACAGTGCAAAATGGACCTTCACTGAACGCCTGGCATATAAATAAGAATTATTATTATACTATTATTATTGTTAAATACCTTCTAGCACCCTGTAAACATGCTCAAGCCTCTTCAGAGGTGGCTTTTCCCATTTCAGTTCCTCCTTCCAACTCTCTCCTCACAACCCTCTCCTGTATGCTTCTCCCCCTCACTCCTAACCCTCCAGTCATGCTTTTGGCCACTCCACTGAAACTGTGTCAAACTCACCTCTTTACTACATACAGCTCTATTATTTAGACATGTATATGCATACTACTTTTTACGTAATATATTAAAACATTTCATATTTTACAAACAAGACAAAAATTTTTTTGTTGTTGTTAAGACAGGGTCCCACTCTATCACCTGGGCTGGAGTATGGTGGTGCAATCACAGGTCATTGTAGCCTCAATTTCGCAGGCTCAAGCCATCCTCCCACCTCAGCCTCCTGAGAACTGGGTGAGACTTCACTTATGCACCACCATGACAGACTAATTTTTTTTTTGTAGAGACAAGGTTTCGTGTTTCCCAGGCTGGTCTCAAACTCCTGGGCTCAAGTGATCCTCCCACCTTGGTCTCCCAAAGTGCTGAAATTATAGGTGTGAGCCACTGTACCTGCCCAGGACATACAGATGAAATAAAACATCCACAATTATTTTCAAACCCACTAAAACCGGCTGGACACGGTGGCTCATGCCTGTAGTCCCAGCACTTTGGGAGGCTGAAGACAGGTGGATCACCTGAGGTTGGGAGTTCAAGACCAGCCTGACCAACATGGAGAAACCCTGTCTCTACTAAAAATACAAAATTAGCCACGCATGGTGGTGCATTCCTATAATCCCAGCTACTCGGGAGGCTGAGGCAGGAGAATCACTTGAACCGGGGAGGCAGAGGTTGTGGTGAGCTGAGATTGTGCCATTGCACTCCAGCCTAGGCTACAAGAGCAAAACTCCATCTTAAAAAAAAAAACCCACTAAAACCAAGTTGATACATACCTTTGATTTAAAGCATAAATTTCAGCCAAAATACTCTCATTTCTCTAGACCATTACCATCAGAAAATATAATAGGACAAAACCAAACCAATGTTCTAAAAGAATTACAACCTTGTTAGACGCAAAATACTTACTCTTCCAAAATAAAGTTTAAATTAATGTTATTTGTCATTAACTGCCTAGATAATTTTTAGATGGAGCATGACAAAATGAATAACGTGAATCATCTTGTTTAACCATAAATACAGGGCAGATTTCACAACTTTACTTGACAATTTGGTAATTAAAAAAACATAATAGTTGCCAAGTAAAAATATTAATATTTGTACAATTTTTGTCTTAAAATTTTTTTAAATTAGGGGCCGGGCATGGTGGCTCACACCTGTAATCCCAGCACTTTGAAAGGCCAAGGTGGGCAGATCACAAGGTCAGGAGTTTGAGACCAGCCTGGCCCACATAGTGAAACCCCATCTCTACTAAAAATACAAAAATTAGCTGGGTGTGGAGGCAGGCACCTGTAGTACCAGCTACTTGGGAGGCTGAGGTGCGAGAATCGCTTGAACCCAGGAGGCAGAGGTTGCAGTGAGCTGAGACCATGCCATTGCACTCCAGCCTGGGTGACAGAGTGAGACTCCGTCTCAAAAAAAAAAAAAAAAAAAATTTTAATTAAGTGTCACATATAAAAGAGATTCTGAGAATGTATTCATATTATAATGAGTTAAATTTAGATTTAAGGAATTTTTCTTCAGAATTTAAAGTCTATGTCAAGAAAAGTCCAATCACAAATGTTGCCATTTTCTTTGTTTTCCACTCTTAACTCTTTAGAACTCAAACGTTCAACCCACCAAAAGCAAGAGCAGAGGTATGTAACAGCAGAAACATTCCAGCACGAGGGGCAGAAGGACATTTCAAGTTCTGTGAAATCACCTCCTCAAGGAACCCTCCTGTCAACTAATTGTACCACCCTTCCCACCCAACCACAACAGTCCCTTGCCAAAGACTGCTGTTTAAGAAATCTACTGTGTAGCTACTACATATTATGTTGGTCAGCTTGTTATCTAGGGAAAATGCATCGGCGGTGGAGAAAGCCATCAAGTCTACTAGAGCTGCCACATACTACTGTTGCCATTTGTGTCCTGAACCTGGGCACTCAGCAGTAGGGTAAGGCGTGGGGGCCGGGGGAGTGGTCAGAAATCCAGCCCAAATGCTCCAATCTCTGATGCCAGGCATAGTGTTACATCTTCCCAGAGGAAGGGCACCTTTTCCTAATATGTACAAAGGTACATAATGGGCTAACTGTGGCCTTGAACCCACCTAACAAAGGCGAAAGAGGCCAGACAGTATCTGATAAGGAAGATGAAGGAGCTAAACTTTCACTTAGTACCTACTCTGTAATTACTAGAGGCTTCATATGAATTGGTATTATTTCCTTTCATATCCTCCCTTCTATCATAAGGAGCACTGTTACTCCCTGTTATGTAGATGAGAAAAACTGCAGATTCAAGTAAATTGCCAAATAAGAGGTAGAAAAAAGATTTATACTCAGGTTCATCTTCTGTAAAAAAGATGAAGATGTGTTTAATAATCCACGCTAGCCCTGGGAATAAGAAATATTTTTTTGGGTTTACAAAAGTTACTGCCTTCCAGATATTCTCAGAGTAGAATGAGTAACCACATTAAAAGCTGTAAAAGCCGGGTTAAGAACACCATAGCAAAAAATAAAAAATAAAAAAATAAGAACACTATCGCTTGGCTTTCCATCCAAACCACAAAGGGAAGAGGGTAACTTCAACTCAAATACCTGAGACACGAGAAAGCAGCAGAATAAAACCAAATATGTCAAAATTAACAGAACTAAAAATCTGAGATACTCGCTTCAGAATCAAATCTTAAAGAACCACTGGCTTTCAGTTATCGGCCCCCTTATGCGTTAACGACTATACAAGGCATTAAAATAGCTTATGTTATTTTAAAATAGACTATGTCTTCTGTATGAAACTGGAGAGACAATAAACATCACCCATGTCCCAGTTTCTGTAAACGAGTAATGACTATTTTCCACATCAACTTATAAGCATTACTCCATGTGCTGTAATTACAGTGTCTCACTCACCTGAAGCCGAGTTCATCATATTCTGCTGCACTGGTGGACTGGTGGGGGCTGTAACGTTCATCTGGGACAGCATGGCCTTCCTGGGGTCCTGCCATGTTGTTGTCTGATCGATGTGACTAAGACAAAACAAACCACTGCATTAGGAAACAAATACCAGGTTCCAAAAACAATTCTTATCTTGTGGGCTCATAATCAAAGGGTGCCAAGCGAGCTCTGTAAAAGCATTAAGTCACGGCATCTCACTGCTCCCACCAGCCTCCCTCTGCAACAGACATTTTTCACCCGTAAATCACTCAACTTTCACCTCTTAGATCTTACAAGTGCAACATCTGAAAAAGTTATGCCTCGAATTTTAAGTGAAAAGAAATCATCTTCAACTAGTAAGATAATTATTACCCCTTCTAATGCAAAGATACAATGTAGTTTGTAAACTGAAAGAGTAACCATACCACTAAAACCCAAGATTCATAAGAAAATCATACACTTATTTTCTCCTAGAGATAAGAATGCCAAATAACATAATTTTTAGGCCTAAAACGCCTTTTTAAGATAAAACACCACAAAACCCCAAAAGTCGTCTTCTTATATACTCCAAAGCCAAAGCAGAACTTTAAACTTCCTCTGTAAGTTTTCATTTTCCCCTGTGGCTCCTGAACAACATGTTCTTACACAAAGCCCTTTGATATTTGCTGAACATTTTCTACATAATTGTTAACTTACTGAGAAATACATGTATACATATAGATTTCTTAATCTATAAAGTTGGGAATTAAAATAGCTAAAGACCATGAAACGTAAGACTGCAAGGCATCCAGCACATTATCTGATACATAAACTTTCAAGAAGTACTAAGTTTTCTTGTAGCAAAGTTTCACTGTTTCAGTGAAAGAAAAACTAGATATATTATACAAATAAAACTACCTTAAAAAGTATCCTGCATTAATAGCCAGAAGTAATAAAAACCTTATATATAACCATCTCTTATCATTTATTATAGCAAGGATTTAAAAGCCAGTTAACATTTAATGATAGGGAATTGGTTAAATAAACATGGATATATATGATGGACTGTACGCAGCTGCTGAAAATGTTTTAGAAGAACATATAATATGAAAAAATATTAATAATACAGTTTTTAAAAATAGGTTATAAAACAGTTATGTATTGGACAAGGCTAATTGTTTAGTGTGTGTGTGTGTGTGTGTGTGTGTGTGTGTGTGTAGTGAAAGTATATAGAAAGACTTTGGGAGGCCGAGGCGGGAAGATCACAAGGTCAGGAGATCAAGACCATCCTGGCTAACACGGTGAAACCCCGTCTCTACTAAAAATACAAAAAAATTAGCTGGGCGTGGTGGTGGGTGCCTGTAGTCCCAGCTACTCGGGAAGCTGAGGCAGGAGAATGGCATGAACCTGCGAGACGGAGCTTGCAGTGAGCTGGGATCGGGCCACTGCACTACAGCCTGGACAACAGAGCTAGACTCTGTCTCAAAAAAAAAAAAAAAGTATATAGAAAGAATTAACATAAAAAATGTTTTAACAGTGTTTATTTCTGGATGGCCAAATCACTGTTTTTTTTGTAGCTGTTTTAAGTTTCAAATCTGAGTTCTCTCTTCTTTAATCATCCTATTGATAACCATGTAAATGGCAAAGAAATGACACTTTGTGCCATTAACTATCCTGAAATGGATCCAGACTGCTATCTCATCAATAATTATATCTTATCACTAATACACTAAGAAAGAATCACAGGCTCTAGCTAGAATGGGACTTAAATATTATTTATTGGAGATGGGAGAAGATTTTTTTTTTTTTTTTAAAGATAGCCCCACTCCATCACCCAGGCTGGAATGCAGTGGTGTGATCTCGGCTCACTACAACCTCCATCTCCTGGGTTCAAGCAATTCTCATGCCTCAGCCTTCCAAGTAGCTGTGATTATAGGTGTATGCCACCACACTGGCTAACTTTTTTGTATTTTTAGTAGAGATGGAGTTTTACCATGTTGGCCAGGCTGGTCTTGAACTCCTGACCTAAAGTGACCCGCCCACCTCGGCCTCCCAAAGTGCTGGGATTACAGGTGTAAGCCACTGTGCCTGGCCTGGGAGGAAAAAAAGATCTATGTCTCTTTAAGGAATAAAGATGCTATTGCCTAAATTTCCAACTATAAATACATGCACCCGGCCGGATGCAGTGGCTCACGCCTGTAATCCCAGCACTTTGGGAGGCTGAGGGGGTGAAACACAAAGCCAGGAGTTCGAGACCAGCCTGGCCAATATGGTGAAACCCCGTCTCCCCTAAAAATACAAAAATTACGCAGGCATGGTGGTGCGTGCCTGTAATCCCAGCTTTTCAGGAGGCTGAAGCAGGAGAATTGCTTGAACACAGGAGGCAGAGGTTGCAGTGAATCGAGATCATGCCACTGCACTCCAGCCTAGATGACAGAGGGAGACTCTGTTTCGGACAAAAAAAAAAAAAAAAAAATACATGCACCCATTTAGACACCAAGGAAAATGTGGAATAAAATTAACTTTAGAATATTTTGTTTTCATTTATTCTGTAAGATTAAACTACGAAAAGGAAACGATGTTTTATCAATTTGCAACAGTATACAGTTGGCCCATGAAAATGCAAGAGTTAGGGGCACCAATCCTCCCATGCAGTCAAAAATCCACATGTAACTACTGATTCCCAAAACCTTAATTACTGACAGCCTACTGTTGACAGTCCATTATGTTGTATTTATGTACTATATTCTTACAATAAAGTAAATTAGAGAAAAGAAAATGTTATTAAGAAAACCACAAAAGGCCAGGCATGGTGGCTCACACCTGTAATTCCAGCACATTGGAAGGCCGAAGCAGGTGAATTGAGCTCGGGAGTTCGAGATCAGCCTGGACAACATAGCAAAACCCATTTCTACACAAAATATAAAAAAATTAGCCAGGCATATGGTGCACACCTGTGGTCCCAGATACTTGGGAGGCTGAGGTGGGAGGACTGCTTGAGCCTAGGAGGTGGAGGTTACGTGGGCTGAGATCGTGCCACTGCACTCCAGCCTGGGCAACACAGTGAGATGCTGTTAGAACAGAACAGAACAGTTCAGAACAGAACAGAACAGAACAGAACAGAACAGAACAGAACAGAACAGAACAGAACAGAACAGAACAGACCAGACCAGACCAGACCAGACCAGACCAGAACAAAACAGAACAGAACACCATGAAGGGAAAATGCATTCACAGTACTGTATTGTATCTGTCAATACCAATACTATTAAGTTTATATCCTTTGTTTACAAGATGAATTGTTTGTCTGAAATGGTGACAATCACAGCTACCTATCAAGCAATTCAACTTTTTCTTCTAATGTCAAGACTTTTCTCTGCTTCTCAGGGGTGTGTAAAAGTTTTGATAAATTTTAACTTTTATAATGAATTTATATATATTTTATGGTAGGAAATGATAAAAGAGACTACTGTCTACATATATTTTATGCATTCATGAGACACCTAAATTTTTCTTAATTTTTTTGATATTTCCAGGGTATGAAGTTTATCTGAATTTTTCCAAATTGTCGCCAATCTCCAAAAAATGTTCCAATACATTTATTGAAAAAAATCCACATAAGTAGACCCATACAGGTCATAGCAATGTTGTTCAAGGGTCAACTGTACACACACAAAAAATCCTTCTTTTTAATCACAAGAACTCTATAAAAACACTGCATATCACAAAAGAACTGTTTTTGCTAAGACCAAACAAACTGCTTGCTAGGCTCACTCGTCCCCAGCCCCAGATACCTACAATGGTACCTTCTCTTACCTCCTTGTCTTTGCTCAAATGTCATGTTCTCGGTAAGGCATTCGCTGGCCATATCATCTAAAATTCACCATACCCAAACTCCTAACTCCCTCTGCTTGGCTTTATTTTTGCTTGATAATATTTTACTTATTTCGTTTGCCTGTTTTCCCCAATGAGAAAAACTCTAGGAAAACAGGGACTTTGTCCATTTTATCTACTACTATAGGGTCAATAACTGCAAGAGTGCTCAACAAATATTTATCAAATGAATTACTAAAAAGAAAAAAAGCTCTTTTCTTTTGCCATAACAACAAACTTTCTCTAAACATCTTTGTAGCCTTACTGACTTTAGCAACACCTACCTTTTCAAAAAATGAAATTACAAATAAGGATTGTAGACCTACTAGGATTGGCAATATAGAAATAATTGGTGACACGGCCGGGCGCGGTGGCTCATGCCTGTAATCCCAGTACTTTGGGAGGCTGAGGCGGGCGGATCACGAGGTCAGGAGATCAAGACCATCCTGGCTAACACTGTGAAACCCCGTCTCTACTAAAAATACAAAAAAATTAGCCAAGTGGGGTGGCAGGCGCCTGTAGTCCCAGCTACTCGGGAGGCTGAGGCAAGAGAATGGTGAGAACCCGGGAGGCGGAACTTGCAGTGAGCCGAGATGGTGCCATTGCACTCCAGCCTGGGTGACAGAGCCAGACTCCGTCTCAAAAAAAAAAGAAATTATTGATGACACTGGTCAAGAGCCATTTTAGTGGAACAGTGAGAGTACAGTGAGTAGGAAGTAAAGAAGCAGACAAATTTAGTTGTGCACAGGAAATAAAAAGCTAACTAGACGGTTATGAGTTTTTGTTTTTTCAAGAGGAAGGGGTACAAGTGTTTAAATGTGAACACAGAGTAGCTGAAGATGTGCGAAGGGATTATTGATGGGGCACAGTCATCCTTCAGAGAGCAGGAAGGAATAGGATACAAGCATTGCTTTCACTGTAATAGGAGGTGGCTGGTGAAAGTTAAGCAAATTCTCGTATTACTGGCAACTGCGATGCCAGTTATGTGGTATTACCAGGAATATAAACACGTCTTATAGCTTCTGGCTCAGGAGTTCTTGTCACTCCATCTTACTGGTCTCAAAGTAGAAAACGGTTTTTCTAAAATGATAGTTTGCTACTAGCCAAGTAGAATTTTTACAGAGAATCCTTTTAAATGCTTTCTTTTTCAAATCATCTATTAAGACGAATCCAGAACTAGCACATAAACTCTGCTGTCAGAACAGAAAGCTACGCGTAATATACATAATACACAATGTTCATGATTTGTTAACTGATAGCACTGGTAAAGAGATAAACTGGTTATGGCAGTATTATGCTTACTATTTCTATGCCTAGAAGTTGGTGGTTTGAAGCTTAAAAAAATATGCTGGGCCAGGCGCAGTGGCTCACGCCTGTAATCCCAGCTCTTTGGGAGGCCAAGGCGGGCGGACCACCTGAAGTTGGGGGTTCAAGACCAGCCTGACCAACATGGAGGAACCCTGTCTTTACTAAAAACACAGAATTAGCTGGGCGTGGTGGCACACGCCTGTAATCCCAGCTACTCGGGAGGCTGAGGCAGGAGAATCGCTTAAACCCAGGAGGTAGAGGTTGCGATGAGCCAAGATCACGCCATTGCACTCCAGCCTGGGCAACCTTTATGTATATCAGGTTTTGTCAGCTATACAAACTTAATATAGATATTTGATTCTTTTGAAATGTCTGCTACATTTCTTGAGGCTACTCTTCCTCCAGGGGTAATCTTTTCCCCAACTGGCCCACAAAGCACCTAATTTCTATCCAACCTTTAAAGACCCAGAAGCCTCTTCCTTTTGGAAGCCGCCTCTGGGGAAAAGAAAAGTCAGGCAGACGTATATTACAATCCCAGCTCTGCCAATGACAATCCGGATTGTGTGGGCAATTTTTATCAATCTGCTCTACCTTCAATAAACTGGGACTGATTTATTTATTTACTTTTCAGGGTTGAGGTAATTAAATTCAGTAACATATACAAAAGCAACCAGGACTGTGACTCCTGGTACACAAAAAGCCCTCAAATATTTCATTCTGTTGCTACCCCAATATTTAAAATAGGAAAAACTTCATAGTGAATGGGCCAAGAATATGTTTTGTTAAAAATCAGATAAGAGTTCAGTTAAGTGAAGATGACAGGTCTAGTTTAAGAGCTTTAATAGGAGTTTGGTTTTCACCAGTAAGTAATGAAGAGATGCAGTAGGTAGACGCCACAGGTTTGAAGGCAAGGAACAGAAATGATAAAAATGTTTCTGGACCATTACTTCAACCTGCAGAGAGCTATCAGCTTAGAGAAAGAATGAACTAGAAGCCTGGGCATGTGAACGGAGACCATCCTGCTGCAGGCCGAGCACTGCGCCCTGGGTACCTGCTGGCTGGCTGGGCTTTGAGGACCTGTGCGGCACTGCAACCTGTCAATAAACACCTCGCCAGCAAAAACAAAAACAAAACAAAACAAACAACAACAAAAAAACACAGAGAGAGACAGAGAATGAACTAGAAAAGGAACTCAGCAAGTGTAGACATACTGGCTCCTAGGGGAAGAGGAACAACATAATAATTTGGAAATAAAATAAAAATCTCACCCCTATAACCAAATGCCGCAAAATATTAATTGCTAAAAACCTTTCCATACAATCAATTTTTACTTAAGCCATAAGATAGTCAGCTCTGTCAATATAAACCAAAGCAAAGAATAAACAATATTTCTTAAGTATTAGCCAAAGCTCATCCTAATAAATTCTAAGACACTTCAAATTCTTGGTTGAGTGTTTTATTTTCAAATGCTGAATCTATAACCCTTATTTAAGGAACACTGAACAACAAAATCAAAATGGGTTTTATAGTAATGAAAACACTGATGACTTTCTTACACCTATCTTCAAAGTTTAGGATTATAATTTTATAATGCTAATTTGTGAAAGCACTAGTAGGAGGTTAGTGCTCATGCAGGTTAGTAAATAACTAAAAACAATATACTAAGAAAGAGATTAACATTGATACTGATACTGTGATAAGGTTTGGAAACTTCAAAGAATGGATACTATCAATTCTTTCATACCCCTGCTACTCAAGAGTGTGGGCCTTGGGCCAGCCTGCTACTCAAGAGTGTGGGCCATGGGCCAGCAGCACTGAGCACACCCAAGAGCTAGTTAAAACTGCAGAACCTCAGGCTCCACCCAACCCACTGATGAACAATCTATAGCTTAATGAGATCCTCTGTATGTTCGTTAAAGTTTAAGAAGCACTGCCTTAGATACTACTTTGAGATTTGATCACCCACGTTGTTTTTAGAATGACATATGCCTGGAGGGTAAATATTTTGTGTCCATGATAAAGCAAAACCACTAATCTGAGGAGTTACGCATCCTCTGAAACTCTCGATTTGTAAAATGATTCCATCTTGGTTAAAATCTAGAACTAGTATCAGTAGAATGAAGCTGTTTTTAAACTTAAACCTAACTATATTGTATCTTTTGTCCTCTTTTCATAATCCGTTTTTGAAAATATGTTTCTTCTAAACTAAAAAACTTGTAAAACCGATTTTTCACAAAATCCCAGGAGTGTAATCTTCAGTTGTTTGTACCTGTGCACAGCTACCTAACAAACTGGTTCCTTCCAAGTGTGCTAAGATTTCGTGATGTCAGATGGCACAAATTAGGCGTTAGGAATTTAATATAATCTACAAACGTTATAAATAGAAGCTTTTATGGACACTCCTAATACCATAATTAGAAACTTTAAAAAAAAATGCAGCTGTCAAGTGTTTAAGCCCCTAACACACCTTTAAGACTGTCTTCATTGTGTTGTAAGGGGAAAAGAGAAAAAAACCCAAACATGCACTTTTGATGATAGTGACCTGCTCAGACACTGAATTTTTTTTTTGATAAAAGTGAACAAAGATAACATGACAAAAATGTGCTTTATGTGCCCAAAAGAGACATTTGGACAACCAAGTCACCCACTTCCCTGAAGAAAAGTGAGAAAACTTGAACTTAAATATATGTAAGACCTCATAAAGCCTAATATCTAATGAGAAATCAAGTGACCAACTAAAGAATCTTTTTTTATTAAGAAAAATTGACTTTTAGTAAACAATAAGATTAAAACTGGAAAACCAGGAATAATACAAAATGGTGTGAAGAATGTTTTAAGCTATTAATATTGTTGTCGGGGCCTCAAAATACTATGATGGCAGTACTGGGAGTGGGCAGTCAGCCCGGATTTACTGCTCACTTATCAAGCTCATGTTTGTTGTGCAAGTGTTATAGAGTCACATGCTAGAGGCTGTTCCCAAGCTAGCTAAACCTACACGCTTAATTGACTCTAGGAACAATGACACATTGTTCAATCTAATCCTTCCATGAGCCACAGTTCCTAAACCACAACTATATGCTTTTTATATTTGTATATGTCCACGGTGGACTATTTCTAGAACCTCAAAAATTCAGTGATTATGCATATACTGTATTTCCTTGATATGCATGAGAAGACTTAAACATTTTGCCTCTATGATAATACGGTTTCTGCACTACAGGAAATCAGAATCTTAAATTGAATTTTAAATAATTAAGCTATCACTGAAGGCTGTTAATGAGTTACAATTATGAACAAGTATGAGCAGAAATACATAAAAGCAAACATGACCATTTATTATAAGTCTACAAACTGTACACCACACTATAATCTGACCCTATAGCTTTAGGTTTGATAAAATTAACATTTGCCCGCAAGCATGAAACCAATTTAAACACAACTTAACCATGTTGACAAATTAAAAAAGTGACATGCTGACATGTTTATATATAATACATCTCCCCTGAGAAATGATTATTCCCTAAGGAAGGGGTCAGGATGGACCAGCCGTGAGAATAATGCCGAAGCTCAAATGGAGGCTTCCTGAAGCAAACACAGTTCTCTCCATCTTGATTCCAAATGGCGTTTACCTGAAGTTATGTTCAGCAAAATTGAACATCTTTTCCTAATGCCATAGTGACTGAGAATATTCCTCCCAAAAGTTCAAAAATTGTATTTGTCCTGATTTCACGATACAGAAAATGACAGATGTCATTAGAGCATGAACTGAAAACAAAGACTAGAATTCCAGTGATAAGGTCCACCTAGCTCTTTTCGTAATAATTATCTTATGGGGAAAAAAAGAGAAATGGCAGAACTAAAAATAAAAAAAAATTTTAAAACAGCCCTGAGAAATTTTAGTTACAGAAAGTCTGCTGTAAATGTTTTTCAAAATGTGGTTCCCAAACAACCTGCATCAAAATTAGCAGGGGAGACTTATTAGCACGTGGGTATTTTTACGAATAACAATAGTTATTTCAGGAAAATAATTGACCTAGCAATTTTACATGTTCTTTCATAATCTCAGATCTTTACATACAATAAGACATTTATTTACCCAAAAGAGCCAAAATAGCAATTCAACCTCTTCAAAAGATGGTTGGTGGTTTTCTCATATTCTACTGTTTTGCTTAAATTGACATTCCTGAGCAAATACTATTTTAAATGGAACTACTACATGTCAGATGTCAAAAAGAAGTGAACTTTCTTATACAGGTTACAGACACTGGCAGTATTATCTTTTCATTTATAATTGTCAGTCTAGGCACAGAATAAAAAAAAAGAAAAACTGAAGATGAAACAAATGTGATGGGTACCAACTCTGACCTCATTTGTCATGACATGACTTAGGAGTAATGCTCTCAACCAAGGACCAGGAAGGAAGACAGGTTTAGGCAGTCAAACAAAGTTATAATCAGCATTCTGTGGCCACATCAGACACCAGTGGCTTCCAATAAAGATCTGTTCAGTCGGCTGGCTCATACGACTACAGTGAGGGAATCTAGTTACAAATCTGGAACCACATTTACTGTATATTTATGGTTACATTCAAATTTTCAACTGTTAACAACATAACAGGGCTTCAGCCACCCAAAATATTAATACAACACAAGTCTAGGGAAACATTTCCCAAAGGGTAAATCACCAGGAAGACAGTCAGGAAAATCCACACTAAACACTTCTTCTTTTTTTTTTTTTTTGAGACGGAGTCTTGCTCTGTCGCCCAGGCTGGAGTGCAGTGGCGCGATCTCGGCTCACTGCAAGCTCCGCCTCCCGGGTTCAAGCCATTCTCCTGCCTCAGCCTCTCCGAGTAGCTGGGACTACAGGTGCCCGCCACCACGCCCGGCTAATTTTTTGTATTTTTAGTAGAGACGGGGTTTCACCGTGGTCTCGATCTCCTGACCTCGTGATCCGCCCGCCTCGGCCTCCCAAAGTGCTGGGATTACAAGAGTGAGCCACCATGCCCAGCCCACACTAAAAACACTTCTTAGCAAAGTGGGCAAATGGTCTTCATCAAAATAAAGTGTATATGGAACTTGTAACATAAACTGCTGACACCACCCACTCCTCCTCCAGCCATTTTGATGAAAATAATACAAACAGTCAAGGAAACTTCTGTGTTCTTTACCACTTACTTTTAACAAGTTTGGTAACACTACACTACAGAATGTCTTCAATCATCTAAAAAGATTCATATTGTAAATTAGCAAAATAACTTGGGGAGGGACCTCAAAACATAAAACAATTTAACTGTTACATATTCTATACATAATGTATGTCAAATAATGAGATGGTTTCTATACAAATAGATACTAAGCACAGTCTTACTTAGTCTTAACTACTCATTAACTGATACAAAAAGTCTATTTTACTTTGATGTTTCATTATTCATTAGATGTCATTTTTAGGAAATGTTATTTAGGTAACTTTGAAACTTTGGTAATGCCTTCCAGGGCCTTCTACAATCAGAAAAGAGGGCAGGACAGTGGTAGAAAGGAACTAGATTTATTTAAGTTGGGACTTAGGTTACCCAATCTCAGTGAAGTAATTTGACTTTTCTGAACCTCTGCTTTAGCAGCTGTGATATATAATAGGCCACCATTAAACAGGACCAAATACTTCACCTATTGATTGCCTATTGTGTTGTGCAAAACAAAGTATGTTATCCATATAACCAGTTTTAAAGTAAATAAAATAATATCTGATGTCAACACTGTTCAGTCTTTTGGCTCACATGTCTGCTGTGAGGGAATCATACTTAGCTACAAACCTGAAACCATATCCATTGCGTATTTATGGCAACATTCAAGTTTTCAACTGTTAGTAACATATCGGGTGTTAAATTACCAATAAGTAACAAATTAATTTAAAGTAAGGGAACCCTTGCCTAAAGAAAGGTTACTGGTGATAATAATAAATTAATGAATAAATTTTACATGTAAGACTATGACAGATATTAAGGTGGTTTACCAGATTTGTGGATTTTGTATGTGGCAAAACAGTGGTGGGATTCTTTCAATCATGGCCAAAAATTCCTGCAATAGTCACCCATCATTCTTCCATCCATTAATATCTCTTTGTATGATTATAACATGCTGTGTTTTTCTCTGTATGTATGTATATACACACATACATATATACACACACACGCATGTGTGATTTTTTAAAAAAAAAAAAATGCTAGACACATACAAATCAAGCTTACAGGACTGGCTTACTTAGAAGAGTCAGTAGTCTTTCAATACCAAATTATAAATACAGATTACATGTCTCCCTTCTGTCTCCTCTGGATTTAACATGTTTACAGAGAGAAAGCAAGAGAACACAGTGTGGTATAATCATATAAAGATATTTTAAATTCCCTAGTTCACCAGAATCAGAAGATTTGTTCAGGCTGAAAACTAGGATTCAACTTGCTTTCTGTTAACTTGCAACTGAAATGTGATCCTGTCAGTGAAAATACAGCTTTCTTCTTTGAACCTCTCAAGTTAAATGACTATGAAATTCCATTATACTATGAAATATATTATCACCTTTTTGAGGGGGATTTTTATGGATATTGGTAGAAAATGTTACTAATAGTCACAGTCATGGTCATTAAAAAGAAATTAATAAAAAGGTTATACTGTAAATATTAAGTTAACATGATCACTCAGAGACTGCCTCAATCTATGAGACCCATGCTAGCAGGCTGGATCTTTAGTGTTACATGAGGATTACACAGAGGGTGCCTTCACAGGTTTCTAGGTCTTATGGATTTGTTTCTTTTTTTTAAGAGTTCCTCTGTATGGAGAGGAATATTCTTCTAGTCTCCCATTAAGATGTCAGATGTCAAATGCCTAGCAGCTCACTAAGAACAAACTCAAGCTCTCGGAATCTAAAAGGTTAGTAAAAAGGCTGTTTACTAAATTGGAAGAAAGATAATTGAGTACAGCAAATATATTAGGAGTTTCACTGAAATTCTTTTCAAAATACTTCCAATTACTAAAAAGATTAATAATTACTGAGAAAGGTTCCAGAAGCAGGAACTCAATTTGGTTATCCACAGAACTCACTTCATTGAATTTCTAATTCACATATAATAAACACATAGAAAATAACTGATACTTTAATGCTGTATCAGAAAACACTCTTGCATTTTAAGGTGAGAAGACTGACATACCTAAGAATTATAAAAGAAAGATGATTTCTCCGCTTTTATAAAAAGAAGACAAAGTTCTATACATGTAAGAGTTTTCATAAAATGTTTTGTCCACTACAACTGTGGCGGGGAGGAGCAGTTGTAGAGTGGGCAGTGACTTTAACCATCTGTGAATCACTCATATCTGTGATACTGTGGAAAATTTTGGTCACTGTTGCTCAAGACTGACATATGTAACTGCTACACAAAAGATGAACTATGAAAATGGCTTAAGGGATGGAACAAAGACTAGGCCTAACTGGAATTGGAACACCTCAGTCTATAAGGATGAAGTCCACGTGGAGATGTGATTAAAATCTAAGAGAAAAGGAAAATTTGAAAGTTCTCAAAATATAAAAAACACTTCACACCTGAAAGGAAACTTCAGCCATAGATCACTATGTCATGTCTCCATGCCCTTGTTCACATAGTATCTCCGCCTTCAATTCCTTTCCCATCCCCACTCCTCTCCTGTCAAGTCTTTGAGGACAGCTCAAATTCCGCCCTTGGGAAGGTTTCCCTGAGCTCTCTCAGCCTTCACACAGCAGCTAACAGATCCAATGCTCCTCTCCTGTATTTTTGAGGAAAAACCCAGAATACATATATTTCCAAGAAAGGCTAAGTTTCCCTTTAATTTCCCAAAGACAGCACAAGTTACTTCTACTAATTGAAGCAAACACTAAAATATATTCAGATTACTCAGTTATGTTCCAGGCATAATCTGAATCTTTTGAAACAATAGTTTAACCTTTTGAATGGCTTCATTTGGTGATTAAGCAAATAAAAATAATAGAATTGCGAAATCGAAGGGCAAACTTACACAGAAGAATACAATGTTAGAAGGAAACTTGGAGACCACCTGACCAACTGTTTCATTTTATACACAAAGAAATGGACATTTAATTAAGGGCCCACAATAAGACTAAAACACGTATTTTCAGACTCACAGAGTAGCCTGGCTTTCCCTAGACAAAACCCAGACTTACCTCTTAAATCAAAGAGGCTAATCTACAGAGGCCAGAGTGGAAGTCGCATGGCCACTGCCTTACCTGTCACCTCCCCAACAACTGCTAACTTCGGGGTCACTGGTATTAGCAGCATGTACGATTACTTTCAGGTCAATGACTCAGAGGTTGAGAAACAACTCACTACAAAGCTGTTTCATCAGCATCTTACAGACAGCTTTTCATTAGCCAGGTGAGAAATGGTTACTGAAGACTATATGTGAACCAGATTGAATACAATAGTTCACTCATCCAGGACATCATTGAAGACAGTAAATGCCAAAAGTTCCTTCACAGATAAGTGAAAGGACCTCTTCATTTGGACTCCCAGGTGTTTGGCATTTCCTATTAACTACTGTTTCTAATTTGCTGTCTTAAGTTATGGGGAAAATATCTGGCAGTTACACTGAAGCCACTTCCGTTTATTCCTGGACACACAGCTGTGTTCAATAAGGTTGTCAGGCCTCAGTTAAGTGAGCTGTGATACACAGCTTATGGGATGAGTGCTCCTCTTAACCTTGTAGTCCAATCCTCCCTCACTCCGTACATAATTAAAACTCATAATGGTCACTCAACCAGGCCTGAGGTGATGGCACTAATGGGTGGTAGAGGCAGAACTAGAATTCAAGTCTCCTGTCAATCAGCTTCTCTCTCCACAATCCCAACCCTCTCCATACCACCAAAAAACCGCACTAAACCTAAGCCAAACAATATTATCTGAGCTACAGTTTGTCTAAAGCACTTACTAAACACTTACTAAGTGCCAAGTACTGCTGACATCAAAATGAGTAACACATAATCCCTGACCTGGAGGAGCTTATCTTCTAGTGGGAAAGATCCATAAAGATACAACTTGAATATAAAATGACAGAGGTTAGAAATGAATATAAAATGATCTATAAATGTATATAAAATGATAGGGGATAGAAAAAGGTTTAGGGTGTTTATGGAAAGGTTCTTGGTACAACCTAGTGATACAGGGGAGGACACATAAAGGTGACAGCCTCTGAAGGCAGTGCTGAATAATCTATAAAATTAGCCAGCTGGAGAGACTGGAGAAGCATTCTTGAAAGAGAGGCAAGGGGAAACCATGGGCTAAATTACAGAGGTGTGATTTCTGTACCACTTAAATGAGAGAACCCAAGTACATTTCAACTAAACCCCACTGGCTGAAAAAGGGCTTAACATGATTCTAGCAACCAAATATGTCTCCAGACATAGCCAAATGTACCCAGGAAGAAAAGGGACAAAATCATCCCTTGTTGAGAAGTACTATTCTAGTCTTAAGAATAAAGACCATGTTCAGCTGGGCGCGGTGGCTGACGCCTGTAATCCCAGCACTTTGGGAGGCTGAGGTGGGCAAACCACGGGGTCAGGCATTCGAGACCAGCCTGGCCAACATGGTGAAACCCCATCTCTACTAAAAATACAATAATTAGTTCGGCATGGTGGTGCACACCTGTAATCCTAGCTACTCAGGAAGGTGAGGCAGGAGAATCACTTGAACCTAGGAGGCGGAGACTGCAGTGAACCAAGATTGTGCCAATGCACTCCAGTATGAGTGACAGAGCAAGACTCTGTCTCCAAAAAAAAAAACTATTTGTATGTATGTTTTCATTGAAATAAGATTTGCATGTGTAAAAATTTTTTGACAAGGTTCTATTAATATTCTTAATATGACTTAATATATTTTTAACATGTTTTAAGGTTTAAAGCATAAATTAAGCCAACACACATTTTTTTAAGTTACTGCAAGCCATACACAATTCTATAGACATGTGGGGGCTAAACAATGAGTAGTACAAGATACAACCCCTATACTCGAGGATGTCATTTAAAGGGAGAAAAAGATTTGGGTGAAACCATTAGATAATCAAACACATTATATAATGCAGGCTTAACTTGGTAACTGAACTATTTGATAATAGATTTTATATCTCAACAATTTGCTATGTAAGATAACTAAGCACTACGTCATCACTTTAAAATCTCCCAAGACACTGACTGGCAATACTTTACTTGGCCAAAGATCAAAACATTCTGAAACTTTTTGGTTGGCAGACAAAAGACAAGGGATGCTAAAATGATACTTCTAATTTCTGTGTAAAGTAGTAAGCAGGCTGGGCGCAGTGGCTCACACCTGTAATCCCAGCACTTTGGGAGGCCGAGGCGAGAGGATCATGTGAGGTCAGGAGTTCAAGACCAGCCTGGCCAACATGGTAAAACCCCATCTCTGGTAAAAATACAAAATTAGCCAGGCGTGGTGGCACATGCCTGTAATCCCAGCTAATCAGGAGGCTGAGGCAGGAGAATCGCTTGAATCCAGTAGACGGAGGTTGCAATGAGCCGAGATAGCACCACTGCACTCCATCCTGGGCCACAGAGCAAGACTCTGTCTCAAAAAAAAAAAAAAAAAAAAAAAGCACACTACTCAAAATCTCTTTTTTAGCAAATATCAATAGAGCAGTGGAAAGACATGCTCCAGTCATCTATATTTCTTCATATATGCAATTAGTTAATGAATGTTCCTGAGCAACAACTATGGGCAAAGTCATCATGCCAGGTGATGTGAGGTACAGAATAAGGGAGATCCAGTCTCCAACTGGAGTCCAAAGTTGTAACAGAACAAGAAAGAGGAGGAAAATAAATTTAATCTTTTATGTAACTGAAAACAAAAGTATTCATCATTCCAAACAAATTCTTCCTACTTTTCCATGATCACAAAAGCAATATTAAGTTATTTACATATCATTTCTGTTTTTACTTTCTATACTCAGCAATAACAAGTTTGGTTAATCATTTCACATATATTTTAAAAGACTTAAACTATACTCCCTGCCTCACAAGCCACTTCCATGTAAGTTGCTAGGCCAGCTTCCCTTAAACATAATTGATGTTAGTCTTTCCCCTCCCTTGACAATAAATCTGCCTTCCTCTTTCATCCATCTCCTGGCTTAACATTCATTTTGAACCCTTTATCTCACCAGCTTCTTTTCTCTCTTGAAGGTATCCTATCAATTTCCAATCCAGTATACATATCATACCCATCTTATTTCATCTCCCTGTACAAACCATCTCTCTTCCTTCTCTTATCCTACAGCTTCTTCAAAGCCTGGCTCTAAAACATGCCTGTTCAGGAAGTTGTAGATTGACTCCAATGGCTGGTGATCTCCTATCTAAATGTGCTCAGGTTACATAGCATTAATATATCTTCAATTTGTTGCTTTATAGGAACAATTTCAAGATTTCCTCCAAATCCTCCAGTATGGCGTTTTGCCCAGAAATGTCACTTTAATAAGCAAAAGGAACTCATATTTCAAACTGTAACTAACAAAAACTACATAGCAACACATGAAGAGGTAAAAGATATCAGAACACCATACAAAGCAGTAAAAAAGTAATATTTTAATAGGCTCTATCATATGCAGCTAGTGGAACAACAAATAGTTATAACTGTACTAGAGAACTGTTTGGCAATATTCAAAGATTACAAACAGTCTGAAAATATACAGCCAATATGTTATCAATGGGTTATGAGATCATTTATTTGTTCTTTTGGCTTTTATATATTTTCAAACATTTCCTCCTATATTAAATCTCTACATGTGCAATAAAAAGCATAATTTGTATATGTTCTTAAAAGTAGATTGATATAATGACCAAGAACAGACAGAAGGTGAGGAAAGGCATTTCAGATACTGATGTCTTGTCCAGGGAACAGTAAGATAAATACTATCTTAAAAATATATTGAATAAATACTTTATAATGATTCTAGTGCTGTATGGCTACCCCCAAGTTGACACCAATACTGAGTATCATGAACTCTCATGGGATCCTTAAACTAGGCACATTAATGCCATCCAAAAACCATCAGTGTGTAGCACACGTTAAGTACACGGGATTTATTGAACTGAGTGAACCACCACTCAACCATGTAAGTCTTTGTTATAGCTCTTGTTTTTTTCAGTACTTGTCTATTACACAAGATTTCTCAGATAAACTTAATCCAAAGCTTCTCTTTTTGCAGAAACACAAGTGTCATAAATGTACACTTATTTCAGCTTTCAAACCAATGATCTTCTTAGGCTCCCCCAAAGCCTTGAAACTACGCGTTTAGAGACAAGTCAGATGTTTACTTGCAGCTTAGAGATCAAAGCTGCAATCTCTTACAAGTCAACTAAGAAACACCAAAGTTTCCCAATTTTAAGCATGCTCTATTAATTTCATGTTATGAAACTGGCTAGAATTTTAAAACAGAGTAGAAGCATTCAAAATTCTTAAGTGTCTAATATAGACTACTCTGTGTTAATTATTCTAAATAACCAAGGATAGTCATAAAGTTAACACAAAGCTAGAAAATTCAGAGATGCTTTCAAAATCCTTTCTAAAACTTTAACTTCCACAATATACTCCAATAATTTCTAAAATCTACATACCAGACGTTTTCTTCTCCTTTTACATTACTATCATTCTAGTATCTCTAATATGCCAGTTTTCAAAGCCTGTGGTATAGATGGCAGAGAAATGGTGTGGTTAATATTAAGTAATATGTACATGGTTACGAAATGTTTAGTAAAAGCTGTTGAAAATAATTAAAATACGTAAGCAAAGGACAGCTAATGACCTAGTTTTAAGATAACTTAAGGGTGGAATAAAAAAATGGTGGAGAAAAAAGATTTCCTAAAAGCTCCAAAAATAAAAATAATGTCACAGAGGCTCTGCCTGTGTAGAAGCCATCCTCAGGGGTGGAAATTCAATGCTGAAACGGACTCTGTCTGTACTTCTTGTTCAATAAGTTGGTCATATTATTTAATCTTTGAACTTCTTTTCCTCATCTGTAAATAGGGATAATGTGCACCTGCCTTAAGCATAAAAGGTGCTCAATGTTAGTTCATTTCCACCAGTCTGGATTTATTTCAGCAATTAAATTTAATAATTTCAAAAGTAGAAAAGACTAGAAAGATCATCTTATTAGCCCTCAAACTCCAGCATGTACATGTAGAAATTTACTATAATATGTTTATTATCTCTTCATAGTATCAGAATAGAGACTAGAATTTACATCTAAAGATGACTACTGGAGTGTTCTGGCATACTACACTATAAATCCTCATGCAGCTATAATGAGGATTACATTAAAAAATGCAGCTAAAGCACAAAGTGCAGACCTGGTTAAATAAACATTCAAATACATTTTAGTATATAATAGTGGCTACGTGGACTTTGGTGCCAGATTAACAGAGCTAGAATTCTAAGTGTGCCACTTATTAGTTCTACGATTTTGGCTGAACTGTACCCTAGCTTTCTCAAAAATAAAATAGAGATAACAGAGCTACTGTGAAGACTCACTGAGTTACTCCAGATAAAGGAATTAAAGCAGTGACTAGCACACAATAAGGACTCTCTAAATGCTAGTCATTATTGTTATTATTGATAGATTTCAGAACAAATCATGCCCTTGAAATTCCCCTGAATATAGTAAAAGCCAGATACAGTATTTTAATTCCGTTTAGCAACATTTGAGCATAAATTATTAGTTGTCATGCTGGAAGAGGAATTAGAGATATGGACCCAAGAATGCAAGTTCCAGAAGCAAGGCAAGCACAGAATCTCAATTCTCCACCAGAATGGAAGTCTTGTTTAATCAAAACTAATATCGCATGAATTATAAGAAGTACCCTAATTTCAGAGGTTAAAATGTAAAAAATAGACATACTAGAGTTGAGAAAATGCTATAGGAATAAAAATGAGTAAAGTAATGCTACAAAAGTTGGGATGAGAGGGGTTCAAATGTTATTAGTACGAGCTACAGGAAAAAGATTGTGACACATTTGAGTTAGAGCTGAGCCTTAAACGATGAAGTAAAAATGAGGGGTGTGTAAGACCTTCTCAGGGTAAGCAGCCGAAGTAGTAAGAGCATGTACAATGCTACCAATGCATGTATGAATATACAACATGTAGAAGAGGTGCATCTCTTCAGTGCACCCAATTGGTGGTGTCTCACGGGCAGGGAGAGAGTAGTGAGGAGAAGAGGTGGCAGATGCAGATGAGGCTAGAGGCTGGGTGTGGTGACTCACGCCTGTAACCCTTGCACTTTGGGAGGTCTAGGTGTGAGGATTGCTTGGGGCCAAGAGTTCAAGACTAACCTAGCCAGCATAGTGACACCCTGTCTCTATTTGTCTTATTAAAAAAGAGGGAGGGAGAGATGAGGCTAGAAAGGTGATACGGGGCCAGGTTATGGACCTTAATCTGTAGGTCGTGGTTCTATGACTTGTCCAAGTACATCACTTTTATGTAATCTAACTAACTTAACTAACTAAACTGATTCCTTGACATACTGACTTAACTAACTTGACCTAACTGAATTTTGATCAAATGATCTACCTTTACTATCTGGGTCAAGGAAGAGGGCTTCTCTTTTAGTCTCTCTGGCAGACGGCAGCTTCAAAGCCACTTTTGTCCTGAAAGACTTCAAGACAGTCAGGAATCAAAACACTGCAAACACTGGAAAGTCCAATGAGCAAAATGAGTGAGCAAAGGAGTAAGGAAAGTAGAAATATATATAAGGCATCTTGGATGTGAGAACAGGAATACTGAATTTATGAAGTATTATTAATCCTGTCCATAAGATGAAAACTTGTGAAGCTCACTATGTTCTGATTTTGAACAGTTCAAACTAATAGGTTATAAAATACAGTCACATTTTACATTTACTGCCTCACAAATAATCTAATTCTTTGTCCTAATAACGTCTTTTACCTTCAATTTTCTTCTCAGTTCAATATTTATAGTTTATAGAACTTAAGTTTCCAAGCAACTTCTATGGAGCAGGAGCAGAGGCAGGTCATACATATCAGTGGTATTTCTGATATACCAGAATTCCTTCATGAACTCTTTAAAGAAATTATTCACATTGTACCTCTCTTTATCCCTACAAAGAAATACTTGCTCGGCCACTCAAAACACAATTGGTGAGATTCTAACCAATTACTGGAGAACACCAAAAACACTGAGCTGAACTCCAATCGTTAGGCAGAGCACTTCTATTCTTAGGAAAAGGAAGGGTTTGGTTCAGGTGGCAACAGTCCTGGCCTCTGGATCAAGAGGTCACAGTCTCACATTTCACATATGAACTCCGGTTTACAACTCTTGCTAATACTCCTGCAGAATAATTCAAGAGGCATTAAATGACAGCCTTACCAAAAACCAAGTATCCAGTAAAACTTCAAACCCAGAAATACAATATAGAAACAAATTTGACATACGAATCCTTCTTTTAAACAAAAGACTCTGTGCTCAGAAATAGCTGAGAGGGAGGGGAGGAGGAGGAGAGAGAGAGAGACAGAATGAGTGTGTGTGTGTGAGCATGAGTGTGTGTGTGTGTGTGTGTGTGTGTGTGTGTGTGTATGTGTGTGTGTTTTGGCCAAAGGTAGGATAAATGAATTATATTGCATAACTACATCGACACGTTTTTAAACAGTAACCTATTCCAAAAAGGGTAAGGCAACATTTGCAATATTAAAAGTAAGCTTCTGGTCTCTAAATATTTCTATTAAATAATTTAACTTCATGCTAGGCTGGTGGGCTAAAAATATAGAAAAAATTCTTGCAGAAATGAGATGCCATATCAAGTGATTTCATGTGAACAATCTACAAGCACACAACTCAGACAGGGTGGCACCAAGTGATTAACAGCCCTTTACAAAAATAGATAAATAATGTTGCAATACATGAGCTCTCATCTGAAATACTAGGCTGAATTCCTGAAAGCAGAAGCTTATTCTGCTCTTTAAAAATATGCATCCTAGAAAAATCAATAAGCCACATTACAAATTCATACAACAGGTGACTTACTTTAAATACCAGAGGTTCTAAAATGGCATAAGGTAACTTTCTTTACATAAAATTATTTTTTTCTCCAAGTTAAATAATACAATTGAATATGTACTTTACTCCTATGGGAATAATTTGGCCCTAAGATCATGACAAGAACTATATAACCTGAACTAATTCTGCACATAGTTGAGAAAATATTACTGGGATTTCTCTATGTATATAGGTATAAATGATCGTTTCTACAATGCCAATAATTTTCACTTTTCATTAAACATGGGTTTCTCTGGTATCACTACTTTCAGTGCTCAATCAGCTATGCTTATGGACTCTTGATCACAAGTCTGGAGCCAGAAAGCACCCTGGAGGTCATCCTGTCTCTTCTCAGGCTGGACTGCCAATGCTGGAATGCCCTCTACAAATACCTGTCAGCCTCTACATTTGCTTAGTTTTCTTTACACGTCTTTATGATGAAGGCCACTTTATCTTAATCAGGTACTATGAAAGAAATCATTCCTATTGCTTATCATTCCCAGAAGTGGGAAATTCCAAGCAGGACAGTTCCATTAAGGAGGTTATGTCAATTTGAATTTGCTACTGTTTTCACAGTTATCATACAAAAATTGAGCAACACAAGCATAAATGAAATCTTTTATCAACTTCTAACTCAATATGTAAGTACTAACAAGTAATCTGTTCGATTAAAACACTGGTTTTCAGATAAGACAAGATGGCTATGTAGCCTTCCTTTCATGCCTACACTATGTGATCTGCTGTTAGCAATAGTCAGGTAATAAAGGGGAACATATATATAGCCCTTTACAGTTTATGTAGTAGTAGTATCACACATTATCACACATACATAAAATAATCAAGGAAACTTGAGGGTTGGGGCAGAGATGGGGGGTGTGCTGGCCAATGTTGGTGAACATTTCCACATCTGTACAATGAGGGTCCACCCATCTCATGGCTTGATGGATGTATTTGATGATATGAAAAAGTATATACCAATCATATCTTGAATCTGAAAATTTTCCAGTTCATTCAACAACTATTTGGTAAGTGGATGGATACATCAGAATCACCTGGTGAGCTTTTGCATCAGTACTTAATTCTTCCTTATTGATGCCACGTCTTTTAAGGAATATAGCAAGTGACCCAGTTTAATTCAACAAGTATTTACTGATCACCAAATGAGTAGTATGCCATATAAGACACTACAGAAAACACAATATAAGTCTATATTTCTCTTAACCTATGCCAAAACTTGTTGAAGGACAAAAACAAAAAAACAAAAAAGGAAACCTTTTAACGGTTGCAGAGAGGCAGCCACAGGGTCACAGAAACTGCTCCTGCTTTGGAGTGACACAGACCTGGACGGGTGAACCTGTTTAAGTTACTTCACCTCTTCAAAGCAGACCCCCAATTTATAAAACAGATAACTATGAAGAGGATTAAAAGAGGTAACACACGGTAAGAGACTACACCTAAGTATTTAAGATACAGTTGCTCTCACTTTAAAGCAGTAATATCAAATGCAGGACATAAAACAAATGTTATATGCTCAAAATGAAGTTCCTTTAATATTCAATTACTAAAAAAAGTTTGAAAATACCTTATTAGCCACAAATCGTTCTTTGAAATTAAATCTAAGTATAAATTATTACCCTATTCATAAAATAAAAAAAAATCCTAAGTTTTACTTGACAATCCAAACAATCTAAAACTAAAACTGATTGTAAAGAACAAATTCTGAAAGCTATGGAAAGTGACACACACAAAACTTCTGAGTTGTACTTGACAATCAAAACAGTCTAAAACTAAAACTGTCAAGAATAGATTCTCAAAGCTATGGAAAGTGTCTGGCTATGCCATGGCTCTGACATCAATGAATAGCTCTTCCCTCAGAAGGCTGAAGACAGCCCTTTTTTGGCTCTCAGGAACGGTGACTGCCTCAGTCTTCATGCTAAGAGAGAAGTACAAATCAGAAACAGCTGCAAGTTAAAATGTTAAACTTCTTTAATTTCTTTTCCACAGTTTGACAGATAATAAACAATTTGTGGTATGTTAGTATTTTCTCAAACAGGACAAATATTGCTTAAAATTACTTTGCATTCTTACCAAAACTACAACCAAAAACTAATCATTGATTCTTTCTCTAGAAAGGTTGGCCCTCTTTTTCAGCCCTAAATACCAACTCCCTCTTAATTTCTACCGAAATTCTATAATGTCACTGTTAGAGCTTTTATTCTTCATTTTCCTCCAAAGTATCAGTTAAGTCACAGTAAGAAAAATCCTTCTGAAAATACTCCTCCTATTGCCAACATTACTAAGTCTTCTGGATTAATGGTAACATTTATATATTAAACTTACTATACTCTACATGAAAAACACTGCAAATACAATGTTATCACACTAGAAAATACTTACATATAGACTTGGGAACTCACAGGAAATCTATTGAATTTCACAGCATTTTAGAGCTGCAAAAGTTCTTACGAATCACATATTCCAATCACTGAATTTTAAAAATGAGGAAAACAATGCTCCAGAATTCAGTCAGTAAATCAGCTGGCACACCACGTTCTCAATTATCTATTGCATACCAGACACACTATGCTAAGTGCATAAGACACAATGGTGAGTCCAATGGGCCTTACCACATCTAGTGGAGGAGAATAAGCAATCAGGCAGCTAAAATTCAAATGAGAGGAAATTTTTTTTAACCAAATGTAGAAATACTAAAATTACATGTTGTTATAAAACCATCACAGATAAAGCAAAGTCAACAAAAGGATTCAACATAGAATAAAATCCTATTCTATCTATTCTTATCCATCTTTCAAATACAACCAAAGACCAAACTTCTCAAAGAATTCCAACACAGAAGTAAGTCTCTCTTTTTTTCCTCCCTGAGTTCCTAAGCTACATTACTTAGGGCTTACCACATTGTTTAGCGCCAACTAGGTATTTTTTCATGCCACTTCTTACCGTTGTACCCACCTTGCCTCCTAACTGAGGACAGGGACTACATTGCTCTCAATCCTTGTCCCATACCTCTGAGCATGGTGCTGAAGCTTTATAAAGACACCAAAACAGATAAAAATACGTCAATGCTTCTGAAATGACTGGGAACATGAAAATGGTTCTCAACTTCTTTTTGGTGAGCATTCATAGTGTGCTGCATCACTATGCTAGGCACACAAGACACAACATCAAGTCTAAAGTGAAAACTCGTATTCCCAATGCAGCGTAGTTGTAAAAGGCCATGAGGGACTCCCAAGGCAGACTTTGGACAGGAAAAATCTAGGAAGACTCCCTAGAGGAATTAACATCTGAGCTGAATCTTAAGGGAATGTATATTTCATTTAAGTCGTTCCGGAAAAGATGGGGGTGAGGCACAAAGGTGAGGCAACAACATCTAAGGACCACTTCCCAAAAGCCACCATTCAGTGAAATGGAAATGCCCTCAATCTCAATTTATGTAACACAACTAGAAAATTTCTCTCAGTTACAACTGCCACAGTTAAGAAACTCACTATTTCACCCAATCTTACTGAAACCCAAGAGAATGTAGGAATTGTCTCTCTCTTTTTTTTTTTTTTGAAATGGAGTCTCACTCTACTGCCCAGGCTGGAGCGAAACAGCAAGATCTCAGCTCACTGCAACCTTCACCTCCCAGGTTCAAGTGATTGTCCTGCCTCAGCCTCCCAAGTAGCTAGGATTACAGGTGCTCACACCACGCCGGGCTAATTTTTGTAGTTTTAGTAGAGACAGGGTTTCACCATGTTGGCCAGGCTGGTCTCAAACTCCTGACCTCGTGATCCGCCCGCTTCGGCCTCCCAAAGTGCTGGGATTACAGCTGTGAGCCACCACGCCAGGCCTAAGATGCCATTTTTAAAAGGCCTAGTAGTTTGGGGGACATCCTTTAATGACACTGTTATTTCTCTTTTTAGTGTGTGTTGCTATCATGTGTAGTTTTGTTGGCATGGGGGGTACTGAAACAGATTAAGAAATACTTCTCTTTCATAGAATGCCCATATGACTTTTAAATATCCTAGATTATTATATCAAATGTGAAGACTTTCAAAGAGTCTTAATTTAGAGTAGATTTCAATCCTTAAAACATAATTCCTATCAATTGTTGCTTTCTTGAAATGAAAATCATAGATATTGCTAAAAACTAATTTTCTAGTAGTGATATAAAATTTTCCTGAAATTGAATTTTTTCCAGAACAATGGAAAAATACAGATTTTTTTTTTTTTACGGGGACAGAGAATAACATGCAATTAACACCCACTTTTTTTTACACTATCAGACTATATACAGAAAAGCTACTATGCTTTAAAAGTTTGACACCAAAAAGTGGAAAGGTTGTAAGATTCACAGGTTAGAAGAGTCCTATTTAGGATAAACCCCTGTTAATATTATCCTGAGCAGATTAAAGCTCATTGATTTTCAGTTCATCATTCGCTGATAGCAAATAAAATTTTCCAGCCAAATTCAGATAAGCCAATTTCATCCTTTGATGATAAAAAAACACAATTAGGCCATTTATTTTCATTTTCAGTCACCATTTTTAGAAAAAGCTCACAAAACCCTACACAGAAATAAACGATGTTTTCATAGGTAGGCAACAAAGGTATCTAAAATCTAAAATCAAATTCCCCTCAAACAGATTCCAGGTCTACAGGATATAATTCCTTTGACAGACAACCCAACATCTGTTTTTATAAGCATAAGTAAAACTGCTGGAAAAAGTCTGCATTTTATGATAAGATGGTTTGATTTTAAGTAACTAAAAGGGAGTAGGTGATGGGGGAATCACTGCATTCTTAAATGCTGAACAATTTCCCGAACACCCAAAACTAGCTTATATCCTATAACTGCTTAATAATCTACCAGTTAACAAAGCGGGTTTAGAATGCCTGAAACTCTCTGCTCTTTACGAAGTGGGCAACTGATAAAACACTGCAGAGAGCAAACTTTGCACAGCAGTAGTTTTGAACTCACTCCACACAGGCTGCAGGATGGGGGCTTGAATGACTGTTGGCCTGCAATCACGGACTTGCTCAGCAACTTTGCTATAATAGCTTCAAATTGCAGGCCTGAGGAAATGCTCCATAAATAGCTGCTCTTTTTTCTCGCAAAGCCTCTTCATAGACCCAATACAACTCCGCTACCAAAAATGGAGGAGTCACCATGGACTTTTTTTTTTTTTTTTTTTTTTTAAAGTCAAGAGAACAACTAGGAATATCCTGCTAATCATGTTACTCATTTTGGGAGTATGAATCACAGTGCCGAAATCTGATTCACTGTTTAAATTCAACTTTTGGATAAAAAAATTACAATGGATTAAATCAGTTTTTATAATCACTCAATTTCATGAAGAGAAAAAAAAACTTGTTTTCATAGGCCTTTAGAAAAAGACATATATGCTTTGCTTTTGAAATTAAATGTCTGAGAATGTGTTAATTACCCTCCAGTGAAGCAGTGCTCCTTAAGTGTTCATTCATAAGAAATCTGGACACATGTGATGTAATCACAGAAAACATTTCTGGGAAGCAGGAACCACAGGAATATAACAATCATCCTAAAGCCACTGCAAGTATTCACCTCCTGCATTACTTTACCTATATTTATGTATATAGATACCCACATACACGTACGTAACTTGATAACTCAGATAATTTACTAGTCTGTAAATTAACTGAAACATTCAATGAAAAGCAAATAAAGTCTAATCTATCAGTAATAACAATGAACACTTTTCTCAACTTAATTGAACTCAGGGAGGGAGAGAAAGCAACAAAGTAATTTGAAACATGGGTACCAGAAAATAAAAGATCCATTTCTGCTACAGTTTTTCCATTTCAGTTCATGCCTAAACTAATCTACAACAGAATGTGGTAGAAGTGAAATTGTACAATGGCCTCAGGAGGCCTTAAAGCTTCCACCTTCCTCCTTGAAATGTTCCCAGCAACACCTAAGGAAGCATGGACTAAACAGATGAATGGTGAAAACATGTGAAAAGAAAGGCCCAGATGAGCTGGCACCAGACATTTGAATGAGAGACCTTCCTAGACCCTCCAGCCCCAGTATAGCTGCCAGTTTCAGATGCATGAGTGACTTCAGGCAATGAAGAACAGCTCAGCTGAGCCCAACTCAAATGACAGAATTATTATTTCAAGCCACTAATTTTTTGCATAGTCAGTGAATGCAGCAATAGATAACCAATGAACCAAAGAACTTAGCTCCCTATCGGCTGGGCACAGTGGCTCACACCTATAATTCCAGCATTTGGGGTGGCCAAGGCAAGCAGATCACGGGGTCAGGAGTTTGAGACCAGCCTGGCCAACACAGTGAAACCCCGTCTCTACTAAAATACAAGAATTAGCCAGGCATGGTGGCGCGCGCCTGTAATCCCAGCTACTCAGGAGGCCGAGGCAAGAGAATTGCTTGAATTCGGGAGGCGGAGGTTGCAGTGAGCTGAGATGGCACCACTACACTCCAGCCTGGGTGACAGAGCAAGACTCCATCTCGGAAATTTAAAAAAAGAAAGAAAAAAAACTTAGTTCCTTTCCACCTCTCCAAAAATCAGTTAATTATGAGCTGTGCTGTAAACACTTTTAGAAGATCTTACAAGGTTAATGATATTGAGAAAAGGAACTCCATGACTTTAAAAAAAAAAAAAAAACTCAATGACTCTAATAACATGTGAAATATTTAGAACTAAATCACCCCACAAGAACATGTGTGTGCTAATAGTTTCAATAAAACATTTAACCTAAAAAGTCAGATTTAACTTGGCTTTACTGTGATCTTACATGGAGCAGGGACAGGCAGCAAAGTCTTTTAAACATTCTGTATTTTTCATCTATGTTGTTTTTTCCTCAAAATTTTATGAAAATTCTTCACATACAGCAAAATTGGAAGACTTGTACAGCTAATATTCATATACCCATCACCTAAATTCTACCCATATATGTTATTTTGATAAACTTGTTAACAAGGATATTAAAACATTATATGGCACCCAGTTTAAAAATGAATATCCCACAAACTTTAAGGAGAGAGAGATGTAGTATAATACTAATTCCATTCACTAAGAGCTATTATGCACTAGTTTCTACACTCAGGGTTTTAACGTGATACCCTATTCTCTTCATAACTCTGCTTGGTAGATATTACCACTTATTTTAGAGATAAGAAAACTGAAGTTTAGAGTTTATGTGACTTGCCTCAGGTGCTAAGGCAATAAGAAGCAGAACTGAGGTTTCAACCCAGATCTTATTAGTTCCATCTTCAGATTATAGAAACATTTACATTAAGGGCCAAAGGAGGCAGATGTTTTTACCATTGTCATAGACTACAAGACTTAATGTAAAGATGCCAATTCTCCAAATTTTTCTATAGGTTCATTGCAATCTCAGAATTTCAAGAGGTCCTTTGCGGAATTTTACAGGCCAATTCTTAAATTTATTTAACTACAACAAAGAACAGCCAAGACAAGATAAAAGGACTTTCTCTACTATCAAGACATATTCTAATGTTCTAGTAATTAAGACAGTGCTACTGACACAGAGATAGAAAGACAGCAAACAGGATACGGTAAAAGATCTACGCAACTATTATGGACAGAGGTGCAATCACTAACCAGTGAGGAATGAACTTTTCAGTAAATGGTCCTAAGAAAACTGGACATCCATTTGAGAAAAAAACTCCTACACTCATACTATTCATAGTCAATTCTGAGAAGATTAAAGACATACATATGAAACTTTTCAAATATAGAAAAATGAGCCTGGTGCAGTGGCTCATGCCTGTAATCCCAGTACTTTGGGAGGCTGAGGCAGGTGGATCACTTTAGCCCAAAAGTTCGAGACCAGCCTGGGCAACATGGTGAAACTCCATCTCCACCAAAAAAACAAACAAAAACAAAATTACCCAGGCATGGTAGCAGTACCCACCTGTAGTCCCAGCTACTTAGGAGGCTGAGGTGAGAGGATCACTTGGGCCTGGGAGATGGAGGTTGCAGTGAGCCGAGATTGTGCCACTGCACTCCAGCCTAGGCAATGGAGACCCTGTCTTAGAAAAAAAAAAAAAAAAAAAACAGGAAAAATGGCTCCATGTCCTAGGCACATGAAAGGATTAAAAGCAAGCAGTTATCATACAGGAAAAAGGGGGAAAAATTCAAAAGAACAGTGGGCAAAACATTTGAGCAAGCACTTTAGAAATAAAATAAATGGCCAAAGTGTATATGAAAATATGCTAAGATCCACTGGTGATCAAGCAATGTAAGTTAAAACCACAGTGGTATACTAATATAAACACAGAAGACCAGCAAAAGTACCATGCACTGGATTGTCATGTTAAGATGCACATACCCTGTGACCCAGCAATTCCACTCTTACATAGCCTAGAAAAATTCTTACGTATGTACACAGAGAAATCCCTGCACAGAAGACATACACATGAATGTTCACTGCAGCATCATTATATAACACAAATGTTCTTCAATGACAGAACAGATAAACTGTGGTCTAGCCATACAATAGAGCCACACAGCTATGAAAATAACTATACAGCGACAAAAATGAACTATACTAACATTCAGGAGTCCCACAAAATTGATCAAAAGATGCAAACTGCAAAAGTATTTGCAGATATTACTTCATTTATATAAAATTTTAAAAGTTAGAACTATTATAAGAACTGTGGCAAATTAAAAATGACCACTGACTTTTTACTATTCCTCCCATTGAAAAATGAAGTCTAATTCCTTTGGCTTGAATCCATTCTGGTTTTGGTGATTGGCCTGACCAATACAATCGGATGTCCAAGGTTAGATTTTAAGAAGCTTGAAACTTCTGCCCAAGCCTCTTGAAGTTGCCTCTCTAAGAAATCTCAGCTACCATTTAAGAAATCCAACTGCCTTCAGACCACAATGCTAGAAAGGCCATGTACACACACTCTGGTACACAGTTCCAGCTAAGCCCAGCCTTCCAGTCATCTACACCAAAGTGCAAGCAAGACCTATGAGTGAAGCTATCTTTGGATCCAGTCTGCCAGCTGAATGGCACTGAGTGACCTCCATCAATGCTGCATGGAAAAGAATCACCCTGCTGTGCCTTGACTGAATTCCTAATTCACAAATTTGTAAGATACAATAAAATGGTTGTTTTAAGCCATAAATTTTAGGGTAGTTTGTTATGCAGTAGTAAGTAACTGAAAGAAATACACATATAGATGGTAAAACTAAAAAATAATCCAGCCTAGGCAACATAGTGAGACACCATCTCTACAAAAAATTAAAAATTAAAAATTATGGTCAGGCTGTAATCCCAGCACTTTGGGAGGCTAAAGTGGGCAGACCACCTGAGGTCAGGAGGTCAAGACCAGCCTGGCCAACACAGTGAAATCCCAACTCTACTAAAAATACAAAATCAGCCGGCATGCACGTTTAATCCCAGCTACTCAGGAGGCTGAGGCAGGAGAATCACCTGAACCAAGGAGGCGGAGGTTGCAGTGAGCCAAGGCTGCACCACTGCACTCCAACCTGGGCAAAAATAGTGAAACTCCATCTCAAAAAAAACACAGGAAAACAAATTAGCTGGCATGGTGGCATGTACCTGCAATCCCAGCTACCCAGGAGGCTGAGGCCGGAGGATCGCTTCAGCCCAGGAGGTCAAGGCTGTAGTGAGCAGTGATCAGGCCACTATACTCCAGCCTGGGCTACAGAGTGAGACCCTATCTCTCAAATTGAAAAAAAGGTAAGATAAAAGGCCAGAAGTCATCTCTGGATAGAGGGAAAGGGATGTGATCTGTGAGTGGTACATGGAAGACTTCTAAGGAACTAGCAATATTCTCTTTATTAACCTGGAGAGTGGTTAACCTGGATGGGTATTTCCATCAAAATCACTATTTAGAATAAGTGTGTTTTATGCATTCTTTTATATATATATATATTTAATTTTTCATAGATTAAAAAAAGAGCCATATCATATCATATTAGGACAAAGTACATACCTCTAAATAATACGGAGAACAATACTGAGTTGTAAAAAAAATCCAACTCTCAATCGTATATCTGCACATAATTCCATGCTGTTTATAGCATCCTGATATTTCTAAATCATAGTTAACAGATTAAGTATGATAATAAGGTACTAATCTAGCACCTTGAAATGAGAAAGCAAAAGGTTTCCCTAACAAGTCAATGGCAAAGTGAGAGACCACCACTACCTAAATAGCTGATTTTTCAAACATAAATGTCCATAATGCAAACTCTTTTCAGCTAAAACAGTGTTTTGGACTAAGTATCTGTGTCCTCCCAAAAGTCATCGCTGAAGTGCTAATCCCTCAATGTGCTGACATTTGGAGATAGGGTCTTTGGAGTTAATTATGATTAGATCAGGTCATGAGGGTGGTGGGGTCCTCATGATGAAATCAGTTCCCTTACAAAAAAATGACATGACAGTGTGTATTTTCTTACTGTATGTACAAAAATCGGTCGTGTGAGCATGCAGGGAGATTGACAGCCACCTACAAACCAAGAGAAGAGACCTCAGGATGAAATCTACCATGCCAAAACTATAAGAAATAAATTTCTCTCATTTGGGCCACTCAGTCTATAGTATTTTTTTTTAATGGCTGCCCAAGCTGACTAAGATAACCAGTAACCGTAAATGACCTCCATGTGGCTTCCTATAAACAGCAGAGTTGAAATCTTAACAGCCTAATATGCTATTGTCATCTAAACTTATTTCTTAATTATAAGCATTTGTGAAACTCATAACTTCCTCCCAAAACCATATTAAACTTTGACATTAGATAAAGAATTCTAGGCCAGGCGTGGTGGCTTATGCCTGTAATCCCAGCAATGTGGGAGGCCGAGACAGGCGGATCACTTGGGCCTAGGAGTTTGAAACCAGCCTCAGCAACATGGTGAAACCCCATCTCTACAAAAAATACAAAAATTAGCCGAGCATGGTAGCACGTGCCTGTAGTCCCAGCTACTCGGGAGGCTGAGGCAGGAGAATTGCTTGAATCCAGGAGGTGGAGGCTGCAGTGAGCTGAGATCGCCACTGTACTCCATCCCTGGGGTAACAGAGTGAGACTCTGTCCCAAAAAAAACCAAAAATTCTGTGTGTCACAAAAGTTTTATTAATAAACCTAAAATCCTAGAGCTTATTAAGAATTGTCGAGTTTAAAAATCTTTTTAAAATCCTAGTATTTTTTAAACCAAATTGTTTGTTTATTTATTTATTTAGTGTTGAGACAGAGTCTCACTCTGTTGCCAGGCTGGAGTGCAGTGGTGCCATCTTGGCTCACTGCAACCTCCAACTCTCTAGTTCAAGTGATTCTCCTGCCTCAGCCTCCAGAGTAGCTGGGATTACAGGCACGCGCCACCATTCCCAGATAATTTTTGTATTTTTAGTAGAGACGGGGCTTCACCATGTTGGCCAGGCTGGTCTCCATCTCCTGACCTCAGGTGATCTCCTGCCTCGGCCTCCCAAAGTGCTGGGATTACAGGCATGAACCACTATGCCGGGCCCCTATGCCAGTAAAAAATAAAAAAAGTAAAAAATCGTAATGTTTTACACATTTTCCTATTAATTCAATTTGCAGTGATAATTACTAACTAAAACAGGAATAACCAATGTGTGAAAACAGTTTATATTCACTTTGCACAATTCTAGTAAGTTTATGGGTAAACAAATGAACATGAAGCTGAATTTACCAAAAAATGAAATGCAAACAATCCCTTTCAACCAGCATTTTCTGACAAATGGTGTCCAAAAGAAGCAAAAAAGGAAAATCTTAAACAGGTGCCAACATCAAAACAAACCTTTAAAAAATGTATACAGGATACAATTATAGTTAACTATGTTCGTGTAATGCACAGTCCTCACTTTGAAACAATCTGTCTCAAACAGTGAATAAAACCAAGTCATTAAATGGCTTTTCAACTGCTTTGATATCAGAACTGTATTTCAAAAAATGAAAAAAATACCCAAAGTCAGAATGCAAAGTAAACTGAGATTAATTAATTAATAGCATCAAGCGAGGACTCCCTTGAGATGCAATGTCATTCAAGGTGGGGAGGGAAAAGACCTTTGGTTTCACCAGAAAACCTTTTGGCAGCTCTGTCTTTGACTCCTCCAATGTCCACACAATCACTAGTTGAAAATGCTAACTCCCTTAAGCGTGACTTGAGTACTATCTGACCCATGCTACTACCTCATGACTTTTCTCTCAGCCTCCCAGAGTTGTCTGCTCACCGGTATCACTTTTTTTTTTTCGACACAGGGTCTCACTCTGTTGCCCAGGCTGGGATGCAGTGGTGACATCTCAGCTCACTGCAACCTCCACCTCCTAAGTTCGAGCGATTCTCCTGCCTCAGCCCCCCCCCAAGTAGCTGGGACAACAGGCGCACACCACTATGCCCAGCTAATTTTTGTACTTTTAGTACAAAATTTTAGTAGAGACAGGGTTTCATCATGTTGGCCAGGCTTGGTATCACTTTTACAACAGAATTTCTTACTCATTTAATCCTAAAGCAATCAGATGTTCACTGTCCATGGAACAAAATTTATAATACCATAAAGTGAACTACTGTTGCTTTATATCCAGAAGACAAACAGTACCCTTAATAGTTTCTGTTAAAGCTTAAAAATAATCTCAAACTCATAAAATTAACTTTAGAATACACATAGTAAATACTCTAGTTCGCATATGTAATTTATCATCCATTGTGGGATACTTTCAAGAGTGAAAAGGGCAATCATAATTATGCAGAAACTACAGTCATCAATCAGGAAGGCTATTGACCAATGGACTCTGAAATAAATGAGCAGTCTATGGCATGTCATCTGCCAATAAATGTATCAAGAGCTACACACATAATGCTGAACAAAGATGGCAAGATCTCTCTTTATTGACCTCATAGCCTCAATCGTGAGGGACAGTTATCGATGAAAAGGCAAACAAGACAGATGACTTACAATGAAGTTTTGAGACCTATCCAGTCCATCAAGACTGGCATGTTATTAATTTTGTCCCAACTACAGAGTGGGATCCACTAAACCCTCAGAACAACGCCTGCTACATAAAACCACTACCAAGGTGTTTATAAAATCAAGAGATCAAAAGCACTTATAGTGAGTTCACAGAAAAGAATGGCAGGGCTTGTAATCCCAGCACTTTGGGAGGCCGAGGCGGGCGGATCACGAGGTCAGGAGATCGAGACCACGGTGAAACCCCATCTCTACTAAAAATACAAAAACTTAGCCGGGCGTGGTGGCGGGCGCCTGTAGTCCCTGCTACTCGGAGAGGCTGAGGCAGGAGAATGGCGTGAACCGAGATTGCACCACTGCACTCCAGCCTGGGCGACAGAGCGAGACTCCGTCTCAAAAGAAAAAAAAACGGCAGGAAGAGCAACATCGACAATGGCCTACTAAAGACTAAGCATTGGCTACTCTTTCAGGCTATAGTTTTAGAAACTACAACTACATCAAAGCAAGTAACCGAACACTTTATCCAGAACCATGTGGGTCTTTTTTGAGAAAACCACCCAGTATTTGACGGAAGAGAGAGAACTGGCTTATTGATAAGCTGTGCAAATTCTTATCTGCAGTATGATGGGCGCCAACTCAAAGAAGACAGACAGGTACAAAAAGGGCATGGTTTATCCTCAAACACAGAGGACAATGACACTTATATATCACTGTGAAGAAACAGTGACTATTTTCTCACCCATAAGAAGAGATCTGTACTAGTCCTAACAGGAAAGCCTGCATACCCTCCAGCTGGGAGGGGTTAAAAGTGATCCTATTACATCATTTGGAACCCATCCAAACTACATGATTTTGGAAACATAACCTATATCAGTCTGAACATGTGTAGAGGAAAAACAGAAACATCTGTATTTGGACAACTCTTTACCAGTTTTTTTAAATCTTAAAAAAAAAAAAAAAAAAAAGTAGTTATCCAGGAGAGGCCAGGTGTGGTGGCTCATGCCTGTAATCCCAGCATTTTGGGAGGCTGAAGTGAGCAGATTGCTTGAGTCCAGGAGTTTGATTCCAGCCTGGGCAACATGGCAAGACCCCATCTCTACTAAAAACACAAAAATTAGCCAGGTGTGGTGGCACACTCTTGTAGTCCCAGCTATTCAGGAGGCTAAGGTGGAGAATCACCTAAGTCCAGAGGATTGAGGCTGCAGTGAGCCAAGATCATGCTATTGCACTCCAGCCTGGGCAACTGGAATGAGAGCCTGTCAATCAATCAATCGCTATCCAGGAGAGCTTGGGAAATTTTAACTGTGACCCTAACACTGGTAAGAATTGGTTCCAGGCAGGGTCTCAGGAATCTCCATTTATTTAGCTCATTTCTAATCTTAGCACTTGGCTATTCTAACACACTTCCTTATTTTACATGAACTAAGGTGTAGCAATTCTGTTCCACTCTTCCTCACACCATTCAGTATTTTAATACCTTTTATGACTCAGAAAACCCTCTTCTCTGACTGCTATATGGTGGTCTGGCCTGGTTTTGCTTGTATGCAGTTTTAAAAGGTTTCTGGCCAGGAACAGTGACTCACGCCTATAATCCCAGCACTTTGGGAAGCTGAGGCAGGTGGATTACTTGAGGTCAGTAGTTCAAAACCCCATCTCTACAAAAATTAGTCAGGTGTGGTGGTGCATGCCTATAATCCCAGCTGCTAGGGAGGCTGAGGCAGGAGAATCACTTGAACCCAGGAGGTGGAGGTTGCAGTGAGTTGAGATAGTGCCACTGCATCACTCCAGCCTGGGCGACAGAGCGAGACCCCATCTCAAAAAAAAAAAGGTTTGCTTCCTTTTTCCTATGTAACCACTTTTGACCTAAACAAGGACGAGACTACTGAAAAGGGGGACCTGGAGAAATTCAACTTGAGATAAAAAACAATAAAGGGTCCTAACACATCTCAGCTATCATCTATGGATGATTTTTTTTTTTTGAGACAGAGTCTTGCTCTGTCGCCCAGGCTGGAATGCAATGGCACAATCTTGGGTCACAGCAACCTCCGCTTCCTGGGTTCAAGAGATTCTCGTGCCTCAGCCTCCCGAGCGGCTGGGATTACAGGCACCCACCATCATGCACTGCCAATTTTTGTGTTTTTGTAGAGACGGGATTTACAATGTTGGTCAGGCTAGTCTTGAACTCCTGACCTCGTGATCCGCCCACCTCAGCCTCCCAAAGTGCTGGGATTACAGGCGTGAGCCACCACACCCGGCCCAGATGAATGTATTTTAACCTAAACCCAGTCTTCATGAAATTCGAACTGATTCTCTAAAAATGCTTACCTGACCATATGATAGTATATAGAAAAAAAAAAAAATTATTCTATGACATCAACAGTGGTCTATTAAGGACTGAACACAGGCTACTTTTTTGAGTTCTCTATTAAATGAACACCACTTGCCAGACAGAAACTGAGATAAAACCCAGTTAAATACATCTCAGGGTTAACCTATACAGTATACTGCATATTTACAATTACTGATCAATTTAGATATGTATAAACATTTTTCCTACCACCATCTATACTGATGAGAGAAAGAGAGACAGTGTCAGGAGACTGAGGAGGGGACACAGGGTTTAGGGAGAGGGAAACAGAGAGGGAGGGAGGGAAGTAAAAAAGGAAGAGAGGGAGAGACGAAGAGAGAGAGAGCCAATAATTCTATAAGGCTGTTTTAATTTAAAGCCCTAATTTTTAAAGCTGTGCATATTAACTAGACAAAGAACTTGGAAATGGCATACGAACAGAGAGGACTACCTCCCTTATCATATATAAGAATAGGAATTATGTCTCCAGGCTCTCTGAGCAGAATCCAAACCTTCTGAACAAAATTCTTAGATTGTCCATTCAATGTTAACCACTCTCGTGTCAGAGTCTAATTCTCCCTTTAAGAAAATCTAACACGCAAAAAGTTAAGCTAGCAAAAGTGATACTGATAAGGACAAATATAACTGAAGTAAGCATTTGCTTGTTAAAAGCACTCAAGGATTGTATTAGTTCATTTTCACAATGCTGATAAAGATGTACCTGAGACTGGGAAGAAAAAGAGGTTTAATTGGACTTATCCACATGGCTGGGGAGGCCTTAGAATCATGGTGGAAGGTGAGAGGCACCTCTTACATGGCAGTGGCAAGAGAGAAATGAGGAAGAAGCAAAAGTGGAAACCCCTGATAAACCCATCAGATCTCATGAGACTTATTCATTATCATGAGAATAGCACAGGAAAGACTAGCCCCCATGATTCAATTACCTCCCGCTGGGTCCCTCCCACAACACATGGGAATTCTGGGAGATATAACTCAAGTTGAAGTTGTGATTTCAGTGGGGACACAGCCAAATCATATCATGCTGCAGTTGGCCCCTCCAAATCTCATGTCCTCACATTTCAAAACCAATCATACCTTCCCAACAGTTCCCCCAAAGTCTTAACTCATTTCAGCATTAACCCAGAAGTCCACAGTCCAAAGTCTCATCTGAGACAAGGCAAGTCCCTTCCACCTATGGGCCTGTAAAATCAAAAGCAAGCTAGTTACTTCCTAGATACAATGCGGGTACAGATACTGGGTAAATACAACCGTTTCGAATGGAAGAAATTGGCCAAAACAAAGGGGTTACAGGGCCTATGCGAGTCTGAAATCCAGTGCGACAGTCACATTTTGAAGTTCCAAACTGATCTCCTGTGACTCCAGGTCTCACTGATACAAGAGATGGATTCCCATGGTCTTGGGCAGCTCCACCCCTGTGGCTTTACAGGGTACAGCCTCCCTCCCAGCTGCTTTCACAGGCTGGCATTGAGTGTCTGCAGCTTTTCCAGGAGCACGATGCAAGCTATCAGTGGATCTACCATTCTGGGGTCTGGAGGATGGTGGCCCTCTTCTCACAGCTCCACTAGGCAGTGCCCCAGTGGGGACTCTGTGTGGGAGCTCCAACCCCACAGTTCCCTTCTGCACTACCCTAGCAGAGGTTCTCCATCAGGGCCCCACCCCTGCAGCAAGCTTTTGCCTGAACATCCAGGCGTTTCCATACATCTGAAATCTAGGCAGAGGTTCCCAAACCTGAATTCTTGACTTCTGTGCAACTGCACACTCAACACCAAGTGGAAACTGCCAAGGCTTGGGGCTTCCACCCTCTGAAGCCACAGCCTGATTCGTACGTTGGCCCCTTTCAGCCACAGCTGGAGTGGCTGAGACACAGGGCACCAAGTCCCTAGACTGCACACAGCACAGGGACCCTGGGCCCAGCCTACAAAATCACTTTTTCCTCCTGGGCCTCCAGGCCTGTGATGGGACAGGCTGCCATGAAGGTCTCTGACATGGCCTGGAGACATCTTCCCCATGGTCTTGGGGATTAACATTAGGCTCCTTGCTACTTATGTAAATTTCTGCAACTGGCTTGAATTTCTCCTCAAAAAATGGGTTTTTATTTTCTACTGCATTATCAAGCTGCAAATTTTCTGGACTTTTATGCTCTGCTTCCTATATAAAACTAAATGCTTTTAACAGCACCCAAGTCACCTTTTGAATGCTTTGCTGCTTAGAAATTTCTTCGACCAGATACCTAAATCATCTCTCTGAAGTTCAAAGTTCTACAAATCTCTAGGGCAAGGGCAAACTGCCACCAGTCCCTTCGCTAAAACGTAACAAGAGTCACCTCTGCTCTAGTTCCCAACAAGTTCCTCATTTCCATCTGAGACCACCTCAGCCTGGACCTAACTGTTCATATCACTATCAGCATTTTTGTCAAAGCCATTCAACAAGTCTCTAGGAAGTTCCAAACTTTCCCACATTTTCTTGTCTTCTTCTGAGTCTTCCAAACTGTTTCAACCTCTTTTACCCAGTTCCAAAGTCACTTCCACATTTTTGGGGTATTTTTCAGCAATGCCCTACTCTACTTGGTACCAATGTACTGCATTAGCTCATTTTCATGCTACTGATAAAGACATACCCAAGACTGGAAGAAAAAGAGGTTTTAATTGGACTTACAGGTCCACATGGCTGGGGAGGCCTCAGAATCATGGCGGGAGGTGACAGGCAGTTCTCACGTGGCGGGGGCAAGAGAGAAATGAGGAGGAAGCAAAAGCGGAAACCCCTGATAAGCCCATTAGATCTCTTGAGACTTATTGACTATCACAAGAATAGTACGGGAAAGACCGGCCCCCATGATTCAATTACCTCCCCCTGGGTTCCTCCCACAACATGTGGGAATTCTGGGAGATAAAATTCAAGTTGAGATTTCAGTGGGAGCACAGCCAAACCATATCAAGGATTCAGTAAAAAGTGATGTTGTAATGTTTAAACCAAATCATAAAAAATGGCTAATAGTCACTGTTTTGAGGTTAGAAAATTGGCAACTTTCTATAGTCAACCTGTAATTATAAACTGGATTCACAAAAATTCAGCTTACATACAACTTTTTAAAAACCTACTGCACACACCTCTCTGCTCGGCCCAAGGAGGAAATTGATTATTCAGATTTCAGAAAAATAGACCTGGGGACTCTGGATTCAAACACATGACATAGCTGAGAGCAGGGATGAGGCTCCACACTGTCAAGCCCAAGAACACTGGTATTGAGTCCTAACCCCCATCACCACTGGTGCTCTCCAGACTGGCAGACTTTTAACTAGACGTAATGGCCACTAAAAGAGGAAATTACTAAGACAGTGGCATTCGGGGTCCCTGCAACTTCAGGGCTTGGCTCCTGTTGTATTACTCTCCAATGAAGCCTACCCAGACAATGAAGGCATCAGCACAAAATATAAAAAGAAACAGTATATCCTAAGGGAGATATTGTATTACTACAACCATAAAATAAGAACAGCATGTTATTAAAAATAACAAACAATGAGCTCAGAAAAGACTCACTGGAAATTAAGAATGATAAACAGGCCAGGCATGATATAGCTGACATCTGTAATCACAGCACTTTGGGAGGCTGAGGTGGGCGGATCACTTGAGGTCAGGAGTTCAAGACCAGCCTGGCTAACATGGTGAATCTCCATCTCTACTAAAAATATAAAAAAATTAGCCAGGCATGGTGGCGCATGCCTGTAATCCCAGCTACTCGGGAGGCTGAAGCAGGAGAATCACTTGAACCCAGGAGGCGGAGGCTGCAGTGAGCCAAAACTGTGCCATTGCACTCCAGGACTGGGTGACAGTGCGAGGCCCTGTCTCAAAAAAAATAAATAAATAAGTAAAAGAATGAGAAATAGCTTTTTGGGGAAAAAAGAAAATCAGGCCAGGCGCACTAGCTCACATCTGTAACCCTAGCACTTTGGGAGGCCAAGGTGTGTGGATCATTTGACCCCAGAACTTCAACACCAGCCTGGGCAACATGGTAAAACCCGGTCTCTACAACACATACACACACAAAAATTAGCCGGTCCCAGCTACTTGGGGAGGCTCAGGCAGGAGGATCACCTGAGGTTCAGAAGTTGAGGCTGCAGTGAGCCCTGAGCGTGCCACTGCATTCCAGCCTGGGCAACAGAGGAAGACCTTGTCTCAAAAAAAAAAAAAAAAAAAAAAATCTGGCTAGGCACAGTGGTTCATCCCTGTAATCCCAGCACTTCTGAAGGCGGACACGGGTGGATCACTTGAGCTCAGAAGTTTGAGACCAACCATGGGAAACATGGTGAAACCCCATTTCTACCTGAAACACAAATACTTAGCCAGGCATGGTGATGCGCAATCTGTGGTCCCAGCTACTTAGGACACTAAGGAGGGAGGATGGCTTGAGCTTCGGGAGCAGAGGTTGCAGTAAGCTGAGATCGCACCACTGCACTTGAGCCTGGGCAACAGAGTGAGACCCCTCCCATCATCTCAGAAACAAAACAAAAAAAAATCAACAGAAAAATTTAAAGTTGAAGGGATCTCCCAGAAAACATAACAAAATGCTAAGTGAAAGAAAATAGTGGGATAAGATAAGAAAATTAAAGAGTTATTCTGACTAGCAAGAATTCCTGAAAAAAAAGAACAGATAAAACAGGCTGGAAGAAATTACCCGGGAACTAATAAAAGAAACATTTTCCAGGACTGAAAGATTCCATGCCTGAAAGACAGTCCTGGACATTGTACTTTAGGGCAACTGTACTGCAAAATCTTGAGGGGCATCATCCATATTGAAGACCGAGTTTCTTTACATGAACCGATACATGACCAGGCATTGTTTACAATGAATTTTAAAAGAGCATATCAAAAGACATCATGAAATTTCAGAACCCCAATATAAAGAACAAAATACTAAAATCCCCAAGGAAAGCAAACACTCAATTAGCAAACTGGAAGCTAGAAGAACATGGAGTGCCGGGCGCGGTGGCTCACGCCTGTAATCCCAGCCCTTTGGGAGGCCAAGGTGGGCGGATCACTTGAGGTCAGGAGTTCGAGACCAGCCTGGCCAACCTGGTGAAACCCTGTCTCTACTAAAAATACAAAAATTAGCTGGGGCGTGGTGGCACACACCTGTAATCCCAGCTACTCAAGAAGCTAAGGCAGGAGAATCGCTTGAACCTGGGAGGCAGAGGTTGCGGTAAGCTGAGATCGCACCCCTGCACTCCAGCCTGGGTGACAAAGCAAGACTCCATCTCAAAAAAACAAAAAAAAAAGAAAAGAAAAAGAAAATGGAGTGGCCGGGCGTGGTGGCTCACGCCTGTAATCCCAGCACTTTGGGAGGCTGAGGCGGGCGGATCACGAGGTCAGGAGATCGAGAGCACGGTGAAACCCTGTCTCTACTAAAAATACAAAAAAATTAGCCAGGCGAGGTGGTGGGTGCCTGTAGTCCCAGGCACTCGGGAGGCTGAGGCTGGAGAATGGCGTGAACCCTGGAGGCAGAGCTTGCAGTGAGCCGAGATCCAGCCACTGCACTCCAGCCTGGGCGGCAGAGCGAAACTCTGTCTAAAAAAAAAAAAAAGAAAGAAAATGGAGTAATGCCATCAAAATTTCATGAGAAAATAACCTTAAATGCTACAACCAAACTGCCCACTAAATGTTAACAGAGAAAGATAGTTTTAGAGACAAGAGATTTCAACACAGCTACCTCCCACATACCCCTTTCCTCTGCAAATTTCTAGGGGATGAACAAACTCAAAAGAGTGAGCAAATAAAGAAAGAGAAAAATAGGGTATTCAACCCATAAGAGTGATCCAGAGACTCCCTAGGATGAAAGCCAAGGAACATCCTAATATGACAACTCTGAAGCAACAAGTCTAGCACAGAGCAGGAAGACAAAGGACTCTAAGGATACCTCCAAGGTGGGCAAAAAGCAACAAAAGTAAAAACAAAAAATCATGGCAATTAACAATTGGCCAGGCAAGGAAATATAGAATTTTCCAGAAAATCATAGTACATTATATGACTCTGCTGTTGGCACAACATGGTCATAATGTAAAAAATATTTAACAAAATAATTATAGTCATTATAATGGGAGGATTAAGAAAAGAAGGATTTTGAGGGGTGATGAAAATTCAAGAAATAGCAATTTAATATATTTTATAAATATGGAATTTTTAAAAGTACCGGGGAAAAAAACACCTAAAAGGAGTGGAAAGTGCTTGCCTCTGAAGAATGCAAGCTGCAAGCCAGAGATAGACAGTCACTGCTTTTTTTTTTTTTTTTGAGAGAAGTCTCACTCTTGTCCCCCAGGGCTGGAGTGCAATGTCTCGACCTCGGCTCACTGCTGCAACCTCCGCCACCCAGGTACAAACGATTATCCTGCCTCTGCCTCCCAAGTAGCTGGGATTAAGGTGCCTGCCACCATGCCTGGCAAATTTTTGTATTTTTTAGTAGAGACGGGGTTTCACCACGATGGCCAGGCTGGTATCGAACCCCCGACTTCGGGTGATCCACCTGCCTTGGCCTCCCAAAGTGCTGGGATTACAGGTGTGAGCCACCATACCCAGCCTGCTCTTTTTCTTTATAAACCTTACAGTATTAAGGGATTTTTCTAAATCAATGTACAGGTTACTTCCCTAAAAATTAAATTTCAAAATATACATTTATACACAGGCTATGAAAACAAGGTTCTTCAAACACCTCTCATTGGTAGAATCTGGTGCTTCCTTCCCTTTCTCTTTTTTTCCGTTTTTTTTTTTTTTTTTTTTTTTTTGAGACAGAGTCTGGCTCTGTTGCCCAGGCTGGAGTGCAGTGGTGTGATGTTGGCTCACTGCAACCTCTGCCTCCTGGGCTCAAACGATTCTCATGCCTCAGCCTCCCAAAAGGAGTAGCTGGGATTACAGGCATGCACTACCACGCCCATTTTTTTTCCTTCTATTTTTAGTAGCGACCGGTTTTTACTGTTCGCCAGGCTGGTCTTGAACTCCTAGCCTCAAGTTATCTGCCCACCTCAGCCTCCCAAAAGACTAGGATTGCAGGCATGAGCCACCAGGCCCCCTTTCTCTTTTCCTGAATTTTCTGATTCTCTCTAATAAATGTTAGTTTTATAATAAAAACCATATGCCTGGCCAGGTGTGGTGGTTCATGCCTAAGGTTCACTTGAGTCCAGGAGTTTGAGATCAGTCTGGGCAACATGGTAAAACCCCGTCTCTACAAAAAATTTAAAAATTAGCCAGGCACGGTGGTGGATGCCTGTAGCCCCAGCTACTCAGGAGGCTGAGGTGGGAGGATCACACAAGTCTGGGAGGTAGAAGCTGCTGTGAGCAGTGATCATGCGACTACACTCCAAGTCTGGGTGACAGAGTAAGACTCTGTCTCAAAATAAACCAAACAAATACAAAAAAATCATATACCTTATTAAAAGAAATGCCTAAAATTAGAGGCAGCAGTCCCCCACTTATCCTCAGGGGAAATGTTCCAAGCCCCACAGTGGATGCTTGAAACAGTGGATAGTACCAAACCCTATATCCTATATATATACTATAGTCTTTGATCTGACAACTGAGGTGGCTACTAAGTGACCAATGGGGTGGTGGGGTGGGAGGTAGCAAAGACGGTGTGGATGCATCGGCCAAAGAGAGGATTCACATCCCAGAATGGACAGCACAAGATTGCAGGATTGCATCACGCTACTCAGAACACTGTAATTTAAAACTTATGAACTGGTTTTTTGTTTTTGGCTTTTTTTGAGACAAGGTCTCACTCCCATTGCCCAGGCTAGGCTGAAGTGCAGTGGTACAATCACTGCAGCCTCAACTTCCCAGGCTCAGGTGATTCTCCCACCTCAGCCTCCCGAGTAGCTGGGACTACAGGCAGGTGCCACCATGCTCGGCTAACTTTTGTGTATTTTTAGTAGAGACGAGACCTTGCTACATTGCCCAGGCTGGTCTTGAACTCCTGAGCTCAAATGATATGCCCACCTCAGCCTCTCAAAGTGCTGGGATTACAGATGTGAGCTACAACTCCTGGCCATGAATTATTTCTAGAATTCTTCATTTTAATATTTTTACACCACAGTTGATGGCAGGTAACTGAAACTTTGGAAAGGAAACTCATGGATGGTGGGGAGGGACTACCGTACATGAAGGAATAAGAGTGAGGGAGGACTGTTTAATAAATATAAAACAAAAGAACCCCCACATCTATTTCCACATACAGGAAAAAAAAACCCACATCTTGCTTCACCTCCTAGGTGGCAAGGTATACAAGTTGAATTTCAAGCAACTTTCTATACTACATTCCATTTTGTCAAAGCACACAGTAGCACTTTAACAAACACACTATCTTTACTCCAAATCCCAAATCAAATCTGCAGCAATTTTCATGCAAATATCAACTCTCTAAACATACTTACTGGCCAAATAAATACCTTACTTTAAAAACAAACAAAAATCCTCCTCCCTTTAGGTTAAGTAATCAATTGCAAGAAGAGAAAGGAAGGAGCTTTTAATAAAATGTCCCCTCGCCCACCCCCAACTGAGAATCCTGCTGAAGAATTTGATAGTCGAGTGACTAACATCCCATAAAGAGATAGAGACACAAATTAAAGTGACAGCAAATGAAGTAATGGCACTAATCACAAATAAAGCATTGAAAATATTTGGTGGAAGAAAACCCAAATAATAGATACTGCCATTTCCATTATTTTATTAATTTGCAACATCATTCACAGAAACAACAGACTATCACTTCGTTGGTGTGTTTAAAAATTATGATTCTTCTCATGCTAGGAGCGAAATGAGGATTAAATACTGACCATTTTCCTTGTCTAGAATATTAAAGGGGAGGTGGGGAGGACTGCTGTGATTTAAACCAAACTTCTTTGTTTGCATTTAGAAGGGGTCAAGCCCTACGTAAATAAAAGTGCTTCCACGGTGGCAGTACTTGTTCCCAGGAAACTTGGTGCTACAGCACTTGAGCAACCAGAAGCATGAAGCAATTCTTCTTCATAGAAACAGCAATGTCCCTTTCATGGTTTGAAGTTCTGATTAATCCTAGAATCAGAAGCCCTTTTTGTAAGAAGTGCATCACTTAGTAACCACAGTTATAGAACGACACAGCTCTTTAAGACCACCCTTTATACAATGCTACTCAGCTATTATTAAAAACTTTCAAGCCACAATTAATGGCTAAATTATGCTATTACAGAGGGTAGCATTAAGTTTGAATAATCTTAAATCTTAGCAACTGATTTTTAAAATGACTTCACTTTGATTGGTCCTAAGCCTAAATTTCTATATATATTTTGGCAATAAAAAGGTTTACAGTTTACCTCCCCTCAAAGCTTTAAGGTACAAGGCAATGCAGAGTCATGATAGCGTGAGTATTTTAAGCTGTGAATTCACATTATTTTTCTAACTACAAAGTAAAATATTTCTCTACATAACTAAAGAGGACTGATCTTAGGGTTGTAAAAACCTGGGTTTTTTTTTTTTTTCAAGTTTCGACTATTTAAATGCTATCTAGATGTCTGGGTTTTTTTTAAATGGCTAAGATAAAGCTTTAGGAAAGGGTATTTTTTTTTAATGTGACTTTAAAAAGAAAATTAGCCTACCATCTTGCAGTCAATTGATTCTGCTACATTTAAACTTCTAGAGATAATTCTGGAATTCTTTCTAGAACTAAGAATCATAATTTTTTAAACACACCAAGTGATAGTCTGTTCTTTGAATGATGTTGCAAATTAAATAATGCAAAGAAGTTCTAGTGAACTTCTTAGTTCACACTAAAAACATTCCATTATTTTTCCCAGGGAATATGTTAATCTCTATGTTCTATTTACTCTGTCACATCTACTATCTTCCAACTGTTTTTCTTCTGCCACTGGTGAATACAGTTTCTCCAGGGTTTTCTCCCTAAATCACTGTGGCACTGTGTGCCATTATTCCCCGGGATGCCCACCCACTGAGCAGAAGTAAGCTCTCCCCCACCCCCCAGAGCTGAGGGCGTACTTTCATCTTCTCTCTCCACTCAGCCTCAATAGCAAGACAAACAAGCAGAGACTGGTCTTCCCTCAAATAGGGAAATACTTCGTGATCGCAATTTGAACTGGTTTTTTGTTTGTGTATACATGTGCACGTGTGCAACTTAACATTTAATGGCAAAATTACAAGCTTTTCAGTTTTAAAGGGAAACTGGGTTATACTTGATACAGAAAGAAACAGCATAGTCTTATTCTTCATGAAACTTCCTTTTAAAAACGCCTAATCTTTATTACGAAGATACACTGTATATGTTCCGTATACACTGTATACATATCAGGTACACTGTATATGATAACAACATACACTGTATATGTTCATAGTCTTTTCTTTTTTTTTTGAGACAGAGTCTGGCTCTGGCGCCCAGGCTGGGGTGGAGTGGCGTAATCTCAACTCACTGCAGCCTCCACCTGCCAAGTTCAAGCAATTCTCCTGCCTCAGTCTCCTGAGTAGCTGGGACTACAGGTGTGCGCCAACACACTGGGCTAATTTTTGTATTTTTATAGAGACGGGGCAGAAGTATCACTTGAACCCAGGATGCAGAGGTTGCCGTGAGTTAAGATCGCGCCACTGCACTCCAGCTTGGACGACAGAACAAGACTCTGTCTCCAAAAAAAAAAAAAAGGAAAGAAAGAAAAAAGAAAGAATCAGCCTATGTATAGCGATCAATCACATCTACAAGGCAAATTAATATAGGAATATGGGTAAGTTTTATGCCATGCAATGTCAAAAATCTCTGAAAAACATATCCTTTTTAAATTGTACACCAAGATACTCAATATAACTTAATCAAATCACAGCCACAAAAAACCTTGAATCTTCACAGACTAAAAACATTGTGGCCAGTTATTCAGAAAATGACTAACAATGGAAATGAAACAAAACTATGCTTTAAAAATTATTAGAACATTATTAAAACAATGCAAATGTACAAACTTTTAAAATCACTGATCCAGATTCCTTAGATCAAATTATAAGGTCCTATATGGTACATTATATATAAGAACACATATCTTTGAACATGGTAATAGTTACAAGGCATCAGAGTCAATAAAATAACCTTGCAAGTAAAAACACTCCTTGAAACCAGAGATATTATAGAACACTGAGTCAGGAAGTTATTCAGCAGCTTATAAAGAAATAGGAAGTTGTTGACCAACTACTTGAAGAACTATTTCCTGTAGGAAAACCGTAAGACAGCTGAAGAAGGTAATAACTCTCAGAGTCATAAAGAGAATGAATTCTTTTAAAATGAAAGGTCAATGCAATGGTAAAGAAATTAGTTTTGAATAGTAAATGCAGTAGAACAAATATTATATGGCTAAGCCTTGTTTACTACGTACTTCACATTCATCCCACAGCTTGAAAACAAGACACTGATAAATGTAGCTAGCACCATACTTCCACCGTATCACTTGCCAAAGTAAGGTACAAGTCTTCTCCACAAGATCTCACTGACCTAAGGAGGGCTTTAAAAGGACGAATGATTGCCTGCCTATAATCGTTCAGTAATCATGCTGCCTGGAAACTAGATGATAGGCCAACTAACTTCAAAAACTCAATCATCTATGGTCACAAGGCAACAACTGGGTTGTTTCTTAACTCAACATTTCTAAGTTTTTTCTCAAATTACATCGTCTTGCCTGTCTGGACCATTTATAGTCAGGTTCTTCATGCCAAATATAAATCTCAATAAGTTACAGACTTTGTAACTTAAAAGTCAGTTCCAACAAATATCTAAAAAGGTGCATTAAAATAAAATGTGTCACTGCGAAAACAAGTGTAAAATATGCAACTAAATTAAATCTTTATTCTACATCTGATGACAACAACACTCTTCTTTAGGTATAAGAGAAAAGTATATAAATATTGATTACAAAGACAGCCCTAGTTTAAAACATCAAAACCAGGCTAAAAATGAACTTTGACAACAGAAACTTGGCATCAAAAGCTTAGTTTATCATCATCTTTGACTAATGGTTAGGATATTTATCTCATTTATCTGTTCAGCACACAAAAAGAAGTTGTAACAACTATACAGCCCATAACATCATGGAAGTAGCTAACTGGAGAAGGTGAAATAATCGTATTTCATAACATTTCTCCAAATTGCATATTGTTCATAAAGCAGATACCTTTAAAATACAAAATTTTATAAGCCCACAGCATTCTTCTCCCACTTCCAATGTTTAGGGGCCTCCATAGAATCCCTGACAGATACCAAGTAACCATGATTTTACCTACATTTATTGAGCAAGATTTACCTGTCCAGGAAAACTCTTCTAGTTCTTAGAAGTTTTATATAAGAAAATTCTTCCATGGAATCAAAATTCCTCACATTTCTTATATAGTAAGACTAATCCTAATCCCACATGAAAGCTCCCCAGAAACACTGAAACAACAATCATGTCTTATCTCTCCTCCTCCCAGTTTTTTCTTTTCCAGGTAAATATCTCTCTACCCTTGCAACCTTTTCTCCTATGACACAATTTGAGATTTATTTATTTTGGCCTGGTTTATCTTCCTTACAGGCCCATAGTTGACAGGGGTGAACGGAGGTGACTGGGGCTGGAAGGTATATATCCTTCATTAATCCATCCACATATATCAATACCTTTAAGAGAAACATTTCTTCACAAAGGAAGAATCATTGGAAACTCTGAAAAATGAATAGTCATTCCTTAGCATCTGTGGTCAAGGATTGGTTCCAGGACCTCTCACATGCACTAAAATCCACAGACGCTCTGGTCTTTCATATAAGGTGGCATAATATTTGCATATAACCTATACATAGTCTCCCATATACTTAATATCACTTCTAGATTACTTATAATAATACAATATAAAGGCTAAATAGTTGTTACATTATTTAGGAAATAATGACAAGGAAAAAAGTTTGTACATCAGTCAATACAGATGGAATTTTTTTCCAAATATTTTCAATCAGAGGTTGGTTGAATCCATGAATGCTGAACCCACAGATATGGAAGGCCAACCGTATCTAGAATACTGATTACAGCTCAAAAAAAGATCATTCATTCAAAATAATGAAATCATAGGCAGATATCACCTACAAGCAATTACAAGGTACAAAGAACTAAGAAGAAGAGCATAGATGTTGCTCTTTAACCTTATACTTTTAGCCACAGCATCAACCAAAGAAAGAAGGCAAGCAGGCTATTAAGCTGTTTAAAAACCTCCCCAGGTCAGCATGTGACCCAGCAGGGAGAGGTTCAAAAAAGTGCAGCCTTTCTTTTTCTTCCTAACAACCTGGTTTGTTTCCACTCCCTTCCCCTTCAAGACACATCCTTCACAGCTAGCAGCTCTTTCAATCATTTACTTTGGATGTCTGCTTGAGAACAAATGATCTTGCTCATGCAGATGAGTTTGCCAGACTTGTGTGTACTTTCCAGTCTCAGGCCCTTTACTGTTCTGGTTGAAACCTGATCCTTTGAAATGGATACCAGGACACCAGAAAATGAATTAAAAAAAAAAAGAAAAGAAAAGAAAAGAAAAAGTTGCAGGAAAGGGGGCAAAAAAAACTGTACGAACTTTACACAATCAAACCTTTTCCTTTGCTCTTCTGTAAGTCTGTCACAAAACTTTCTATCTTACATTACAAAGTAGCAACCCACCCTGGAAGACAATATAAAACATATATTAGGATTCACACAACAAAACATCCTTAATGGTATTATCTGATATGATAAATAAATGTTACATTTGCCTTAGCAGTAGACTGTCAAGACATATCTGAATCAAAACTTACACTGTTTTCACTTTATTATCTCAACCTGATTAAACACTATTAAGTGAGCTTTTTAAAAGACATCAATTTCAGTCTATTATAATTAGTTTTAGTCAACATTTTATATATACTTGATCCAAACAAGCCAGAAAAAAATTGAGGGCTTATCTGTAATTTCAAAATTAGGCGAGAGAAAATTCTATTTAGGTCTTTTCAGCCTAGTGCAATTTTGCCATTTTGTTAAACACAAAAAGACTGAAAAAAAAATAAATGACCCAATGGTCATGTTTTTGTTTTCCCAGAGAGGAGGGTTTCTGTTGTGAAGACCTATTAGCTTGAAAGAAGTTTGTCACTGAGCAACTGCATATGAAACCTAAAAATTTATATTTCCCTTTACATTTTTTGGGGAAATATTGGTAAGTCACATCAAGCTTCGGCTGTAGTGCTTGTCATTTCACAATTCAAAATACTGTAAAATTAGACTCCCCAAAAAGCCCTACTTATTTTGTAGTTCTCTACCAATAAAATATTTATTTAAAAAGATACAAGTAGCACCATACGTACTTCGTAAGACGCTGCTAGCCCTGTAATTCCCAGAATTTGAAAATTTTCATGGTATTCTTTCTGTTTTGTGCTAGGCTAATTAACAGGCTTGGCACAAGCTCAAAATGAGAATAACCAAACTTCCACAAAAGAAAAGATTATAAGGAGGCTCAGAACCAAGACTCAGTAAAGCTTTCAAAATATTACCCATACTAACAAAGGTTATTTAGGTCATGCCAAACTGAAACATATATATGGAAGATATAACAGAGCTACAGAGCTTAACATAAATATTAAACATAAAAACAAATGATATTCTGTATCTTGACACCACTTTACTGTGTTTTCCAGTACATATTTTTCCTAGATAACTGTCTCCCACCATTATTTCACTTACTTTAAGAAGTATCTCTGACCAGAAGATGTCTTTGCCATCTCCCAACCTGCTGGCAGAGGTACATCATCAGGTATCTCAAAAGAAGACTGTCGAAGATGCTGAGCTGTGGGTGTAGCTGCTGGGCCAGAGACTACTCCAGTGGGGGTCAGTGTCCCAGGAGAAACAGCTCCCAACTGCAGAGAAGCTGGAGAGGAATGAGCTCGAACATGCTGTGGAGTCAGGGCTCCTGCAGTGCCTGCATCAGTACTGGCCTATTAGGAATATTAAGATGAAAAATTAAAAAAAAAAACAAAACAAAACACAACTGAGTCCCTTTAAATTTCTCAGTCAGCACTTAATTGCAGCCGAATATCTAAGTAAAAGGAGCATTTCAACATTTAATATTCAACACTGGAGAACACAGGTTTTCAAATGGATACTTTAAATATTATATAATTTTAATATAAATTTTATAAGTTTGTAATTTTATTGATGAGCAGTCCATCTAATGAATTTCCACCTACTCCGCACTAGACATGTAAGGGCAACTAGTACTGAATGAATAAAACATTTCAAAAATAATAGTGAATTTTAAAACCTAATTTTTAAGAGGTCAGTGCAGTTATGGGTGCTTTTACAAGTTCTAAAATGTTCTAAGTATAAACACAACACAAAGAATATACATTTTTTACTAGGTTTTAAGTAATTAATTTTTTTTCTAGGTCAAGCCCAAGAAAAAACAAGCCCTTGTCATTTATTCCCACCATGATAAAATGCCATTAATAAAGAAATCATAACAAATTACACAAATTTTAATGAGAGCAACAAATTTGAACTGCCCAAATGTTCTTAAAAGCCATCTACAATGAACAGGAGGAAAATAACCCAACTATATCTTTGTATGTAGAAGATAAAGATGTTATCAATCCAATTATAACTTAAGAACTCACACACATCCACAACTCTATACAAGCAAAAAAAATTCTGCATTCAGACCCCAAAGATCTGAGTTCCAGTCTAAGGTGGCTAGTGTGACACTGAACAAGTATCTTAACTTCCATATGCCTGTTTTCTCGTTTGTAAAATAGTTTTCATGACGGAAAAATGGATGTATATAAAAGAACTTACAGTCACCAGTTTGTGTTGTGAACAGTATTTACAACTTAGATTTGTACTATTCATAATCTTGCATAGTTTTTAAAATGTTTTTAATTAGAATTAGAGTTTGATTATCAAAAAGTTAGAATTTCTAGATTCACAAAGGTAAGGAAACTGGAAGGACTCAGTGGAGTCATTAATACCTTAAAGTGATATACCTTTTTGAGTTTCCCATCAGAATAAGTATGATTTAGGAAATCATTAGCAGAAATAAAAGTCGAATTTACAGATGCAAAACACTTAAAAACTTATTTAAAACAAACAAAACTATAATAGTTTATGAATTTTAGAACTGCTGGATATAAATTCTTGTAAAAATTATTTACTAGAAGAAAAAGTACACTTTCCAGTTGTGATTCTTTGTGGCTGATGCCACAAAATGGGGGACCCAATCTATGTGTATTATACTTTGAAAACATACTGTGCAGTCTGTAGGGTGCATGCCAACATACATTTACCCACAATGAGTCCATAAACCCACTTCGGGGGGTAAGAGAAAAAAGCATACCTAAGTCTACTTCTGACAAATTGAAGTGTTTAAGCAAGCAGCTAAATTGTTTTTCCTTCTTTCCTCCTCCTTAACCCGGGTTTTTGTCATCAGGTTAAGTGAGTTTTTCTGAGTTCCAAAACCCTTTGGTCTCCGACAGGAGACTATACAACAGGCCTGCAAATAGGAGAGGGAATGGGAGTGGGGGCGGTAACTCTTCTTTCCACTCAAGTTACAGCCCGAGTGGGCTAACTACATTGCAGTATTTGGAAAACCTATTAACTTTCGGGCAAAGTTTCTATGCTGAAGTTTAGCCTGAAGCAAGTTCTTAAAAAAAAAAAAAAAGAAATAAAAAAGAAAAAGAGAGAACCCTACACTAAACAAATCCACTGGGACCTATCGGAATGTTAACACTCTCATTATAAATAGTTTCACTTCTATGCTGAATCAAGTTGGCAAAATAATCGAACATTGTGTATGTGGAATAGCAGCCATGTTCATATCCGCAATAAGAATTAAAAAGCAATGGCGATCCTAGAATTAGTCATCGCTTCCCAAACATTAACTTTTAATCACAGTTGAACTAGGCAGGACTTAGCCTATGAGTCAACCTGCAGTGTATTATCAAAGGCTTGTGTTAAAACCTCGGTACTGTAAAGCGCAGCTCAGTTCCTGCGCAACGTACAGATGTGGCTAATTCAAAAGCGTTTCAGCCGACTGTAAATAATAGTCTACAACTGGGAAACCAACACGCGACCTACTAAGTTTGATAAGAGCGAGCCGGCCCAAGTTCCAAGACACAAGGAAAGCGCAGGGGTGAAAGAACTCCATAAACAACTTCCAGGAAAGTCTGGGCAGGGGAAGCCCGAAACCTGTATTCTGAAATCGCCTGAGCCGCGAGGAAAATAAACGCTAACGGGAGGGGGAGGGGGAAGGGAAACGGGACAGGGGAAGGAAAGAAAGAGCAAGAAACTAAATGGACCGGTTCTACCCCCACCTCTAATCAACACTGGAAAACAAGAGAACAATTATTTGACTCCCCCAGGAGACTGAAGTGGATCGAGAGGCCGCAAAGGAAAGGGGCCCAGGGCTCAACTTCACAAACTCGGCCGCCGCTGGCAACACACCCACACACAAATGCCAGAGGCCCCCCTCCCCCTTTCCCAGCCCGGCCCCGGCGGGAGCGAAGGTGCGGAGCGCGCGGAGGCGCGCGCATTGTGCAAGCCCACCGCGGCCCAGGCCCGACTTTCCCCACCCCCTTCCTTCCTCCCTACCCCTCCTCCACTCCCGCCAACCTCCCGGGAACCCCGGGAAGAAAGAAAGGAAGAAGGAGGGAAAGCACGCCCCCCGGGACTGCAACCGCAGAGAAAAACTCAGAAGGGAAAAACAAATCTCAGCCCCGGACTCTGGGAGGAGTGGAGAGCTGGTCACCGCGGCGGAGCGGACGACTCCAGTTCCTCCACTTCGCCTCCGGACCCCCCCACCCCAGCTAGAGTTCCCGCAACCCCCCTCCCCTGGCCAGAGCTGGCGGCCGCGGCTCCCGAGCGCCCCCCCGGTCTGAGGCCCGCCTGACGGGGAAGCGGGGAGAGGGGCGACGAGGTTACCTGTCGGGAGTGGGATTTGGGCTCCGGCGGCTTGAAGAAGGAGTCGGGCAGCTTCCGGAGCCTCATGGGCACGGTCTGGGGCACGTTGGCCGTCTTGGGGTTCATGACGGCGTTGAAGAGCGCCTCCAGGTCGGTCTCCGAGTCCCCGCGGACGTGCACGATCTGATGCCCGGCGGGGGGTGCCTGCGGCGCCGCCTGGGTCGCCGCGGGTGCCGGCTGCCCGGGTCCGGACGGCGGGCCCTGTCCCTGTGGGGGCTGCGAAGGCGGCTGCCCTTGGCCCTGGGGGGCCGGTTGAGGCGGCGGCTGCTGCCCCGGATCCATGGCTTCTGCCTCCCCCGACGCGCACCCCGTAACCCAGGCGAGCGAGGGCTACGCCCGGACGCCCCGGCTCCACGGGCCGAGGTGGAGAAGCGGCGACGGCTTGCGGGCCGGGCGGCGCTGGGCGGCGGGAGCGGCGCTGTCCTCGCTCTCAGGGCCGGGGGGCTGCGGCGCGGCCCCGCATCCCCCGCCCCGGCGCCTCCGCCCCCGCCCTGCGCCCCGGCTCCACTGGTCTGGCGGCTGCGCCTCGGGAGGGGCTGCGAGGGACTCGGACCTGCGGCGCCTGAGAACTTTTTCCCTCCAACTCCCTTGACGGAGGCCGGACGGCTGGTTGCCTTTCCCCGCCTCCCCTTTCTCTTTATTTCCTTTTCTTGTTCCTTCCTTCCTCCCTTTCTTTTCCCTGGCGGCGGCTGCGCCCGACTGAGACAGAAACTCGCCTCAGACGCCAAAACTAAAGTTAGGAGAAGCGCCCGCCCGCGCCGCCGCGGCCCCGCCTCCTCTCGGCTCTTCCTTCCTCTGCGCGCCCGCCCGCACCGCGGCCCGGCCGGCAGCGCAGGGAAACTTTTCGCTGCAAGTTGCTACATTCCTGCACACTCCCGGCCCGCGGCGCCTCTCCCGGCCGCACGTGACCCGCTCGCCCGGGCCCGGTCCGCCCTTCGCCCGCGCTCAGCCAGGCAGGGGCCAGAAGTGTGCCCCGTATTCTGCCCCGCGAACCACAAACGATGGGTCCAATCCCGGACCGAACTGTGGTGTCTGCGGAGAACGCGGGCGCCCTTGGCTTGCAGGAAGTCCTTCCGCCCCGCTCGGCCCCTTTTCCCCGCCCGTGCTCGGGAAAGGCGCTTCCAGCTCGCCTGGACCTGCGAAAGGGCCAAGGCCGAAGGAAGTAGAGAGAGGATATGCGAACCCACCTCCTCCTCCTCGCGTTACCCCGGCTTGACCGAGCGGAGCGCCAGTGCGAGCTTAAAGCCGCGAGGATAGATAGGAGTTAAAATAGTTACCGTGAGCCGGCACTGATGTTAATAAAGGTCCATTGTTTTCAGCATTAACTTTATTTTGTAATTCTGTTTCACTTATCTGTTGGTATGCAAAAACTCACTTGAAAGGGATAAACGGTTACTGTAATTGAAGCTTTGAGACCAGGTCTGTGACTCAGTGTAACTTATTAAAAGAAACAAAAATACTACATTTTCCAAATAGTGAAATCACATCAACTTTTTTAGTACTCGAATGTGCAACATAGTCACTGGAAGCCGCAATCCAAAAAATCAGTGCTTCTTCAGGTACAAGCATTCATTCCTCTGTACCTGTCTTTCATCCTCAGGGAGCTGGGTCCCTACCCCTGCTATGCCTGGCCCAAGGGTGGACTCCGTTAATGTGGACTGAATAAGAAATGAATGGGCAAGGAGGTCACCCCAGGCACCTGATGTACAAGGAGCCCTTCTGGAAGCCACTCAAAAACAATAGAAATGTTTTTTAAGTCATACACTCTGCGTTTTTTTTTTTTAAAGCGTCCTTGTTGAGATATAATTCATATACCATACAGTTTTTGTAATAGTTGTACATATTTGTATATTTAAGCAATTCAGTGTTTTTTTTAAATATATTCATAGGATTGTGCAACATCAGTCTAATTTTAAATGCACCAGCCCATTCTAAGGAAATCTGGCTTTCTTGTTTTAATGATTTTGTCTACAATGCTAGTGAAACAAAGGTATAAGTAGGATTAAGTAAGGAAAAAGTCCGTGAGCAAAAAGATAATCTCTTCCTCCAGCCAGAACATGCCCAGGAGAATTCTGAAGGATCTGTATCACTTGGTGTGGTAGGGCTCGGCCAAAGGAGCAGGCCTCAGACACTCAAAATTCTAACAGAAGATTCCAATCAACTACTCTGAACCCCCAGTTTCCTGTCTGAAAAAAAGGATCAGAGTAAATGACACCCATGACTAGTTCTTGGATTTGTTTCCACTCCTAAATATCAAGTGCATTTAACGACAAACTTGTAGGTTCTGGAGTTAACAGAGTTTTGAGTTCAGGTCCCAGTTCTGCCATTTACTAGCTGTGAGGTTTTGGACAAGTTATTTATTTCCTGTTCTTTAATATTAGCATCAGGTAATAACACCTACCTCATAGTTGTTGGGGCATTAAATGAGTCAATGGATATAAAGTCCTTAGCCCAGTTTGGGACGTGCAGTGAGTTCCACATCAATGTCAGTTGTCATTGTTGTCCCATATTCACAGATTACTTCACAGGTAGTAACATAGCCTCTCCTTGCAGCAGCCCTCTCTTTCTAAGCACAGCCTCAGGGACCCTGTTGGTAGTCCCTTCCTCTCATATCCAATAATCAATCCACACAAACAAAACCTTTGGGCAGAAACTATGCATTAAAAACTTTACCTGAAAGAAAACTTCAGGAACCAAAGTGGGCCGGGTGCAGTGGTTCGTGCCTGTAGTCCCAGCACTTTGGGAGGCCAAGGCAGGGGAATCACTTGAGGTCAGAAGTTTGAGACGAGTCTGGCCAAAATGGTGAAACCCTGTCTCTACAAAAAAATATATAAAAATTAGCCAGATGTGGTGGCATGTTCCTGCAGTCCCAGCTACTCAGGTGGCTGAGGCATGAGAATCACTTGAACCCAGGAGGTGGAGGTTGCAGTGAGCTGAGACCACACCACTGCACTCCAGCCTGGGCAACACAGCGAGACTCTGTCTCAAAAAAAGAACCAAAGTGATTGAAAACCTGGGACTGGAATGGAAGCTGTCCCTTTACTAGAGCATTTACTACTATGAACACTAACTAGAGGGCTTCAGATACAGCAGAGGCTGCTTTGTTCAATATTGTTTCACCTGCCATTGAACTGAGGACAACATTACTTTGATAAGTGGAGTGAAAGGGTCTTTGGAGTGACTATGTTCTGTAAGCACTTCTGTATCATCAACCAAGATTTTGTAACTTACTATTCCTCATTTATACAATTTCAGCCACAGTGTAGTAGGGGATAAAGATAACATATTCAATCCTTTGTCTACTCCCTTCCTCTTCTGCCCATTTTGTGGAGCAATTATCTGTTGACAGCATCTTAAAATAGGGAGTCACCTTCTTCATATAAAGATCCACCCTTATCCTGGATCATTTTCAATGTCCAGGTAGATCACTATCTCAAAACACGCGTATCCCGATTGCTTGACCTCTCAACTACAATGGACCCTCATCTCTACTTCACTTTAGCCACCTGCCCCTTCGTCTGTACTCTGCATCATCCAGAAATACTCTAGTAGTGAAGTCAGACTATGGTATACCATATTCTTAATAATCATCTGGTTCTCTTATTTCATTACTCACACCTCATTTATCCTTAACCTCTCCCTTTTCTGCAACCTATCACTCCCTTCCCTTTTCATTTCTGTTATGGTTTGGATGTTTCTGTCTCTCCAAAATTCATGTTGAAACGTCTCCAGTGCATCAGTATTAAAGAGGTGGGGCCTTTAGGAGGTGATTGGTCACAAAAGTTCCTCCCTCCTAAATGGGATTAAGAACTTTATACAAGAGGCTTCACACAGCATTCAGCTGTTTTGCCCTTTCATCTGTCTGCTGTGTGAGGACACAGCTTTCATCCCTTTTAAGAGGATGCAGCAACAAGGCACCATCTTGGAAGCAGAAAGCAGCTGTCACCAGACAGCAAACCTGCTGCTGCCTTGATCTTGGACTTCCCAGGTTCCAGAACTGTGAGAAATAAAATTCTAGTATTTGTAAATTATCCAGTCTGTGGTATTCTTTATAGCAGCACAAACAGACTAAGATAACATTCTTGCCATTCAGTTTGGAAATCATAATTCATTGTTTAAACTTCCCATGCTGGGCATGGTGGCTTACGCCTATAATCCCAGCACTTTGGGAGGCTGAGGTGGGTGGATCACCTGAGGTCAGGAGTTCAAGACCAGCCTGGCCAACATGGCAAAACCCTGTCTCTACTAAAAATACAAAAATTAGCCGGGCTTGGTGGCACATGCCTGTAATCCCAGCTATTTGGTAGGCTGAGGCAGGAGAATCACTTGAATCCAGGAGGCGGAGGTCACAGTGAGCCGAGACTGTGCCATTGCACTCCAGCCTGGGCAAAAGAGCGAAACTCCATCTCAAAAAACAATAATAATAAATAAATTTGTCACAATTATCTATGTCTTCAATCCCATTCTCTCATGGATTTTAATGAACCGAATCTGTTAAACTGTTTTAATCCAGTTATTTGTGTTTTATTCCAACACCTAAGCTTATGGGGCCCTAGCCCCACATTCATGAGAAGCTTCAATCAAAGCTTTTGACGTTTTGTCCAAATAAAGTTACACTACCTTCCCAAATATATGCCTACACTATACAATTACAAGGAGGCATTCTTTGTAGAACTTTAAACTTTGTCTCATCAACAAATGACACTATCTATAATGCATTATGAATTAATAGTTTAAGTAGGCCAAGTGTGGTGGTGCACGCCTGTGGTCCCACCACTTTGGGATGCCAAGGGGGGTGGATCACCTGAAGTCACGAGTTTGCGACCAGCCTGACTAATGTGGTAAAACCCTGTCTCTACTAAATACAAAAAAATTAGATGGGTGTGGTGGCGCATGACTGTAATCCGAGCTACTTGGGAGGCTGAGACAGGAGAATCACTTGTACCTGGGAGGCGGAGGTTGCAGTGAGCCAAGATGGAGCCATTGCACTCCAGCCTGGGCAACGAGCAAAACTCCATCTCAAAAAAAAAAAAAAGAAAAAAAAGGCCGGGCACTGTGGCTCACACCTGTAATCCCAGCACTTTGGGAGGCCGAGGCAGGTGGATCACCTAAGGTCAGGAGTTTGACACCAGCCTGGCCAACATGGTGAAACCCTGTCTCTATTAAAAATACAAAAATTAGCAGGGTGTGGTGGCGCGCACCTGTAATCCCAGCTACTCTGGAGGTTGAGGCAGGAGAATCACTTGAATACGGGAGGCAGAAGTTGCAGTGAGCCGAGATGGCGCCACTGAACTCCAGCCTGCCTGACAGAGCGAGACTCCATCTCAAAAAAAAAAAAAAAAAAAAAAAAAAAATCGTTTAAGTAAATTCTATAATTATCTGGTGAATATCACAATTATTTTTCTTTGTAATTATCCCATGTTAAAAGTATTAACTTGTTAAGTGTAAACATTTGAAACATACCCATGTTTTAGAACCTTCTCTTGGCATTCTGGCATGCTAAGTACACTGGGAACTTGAAAGAAGTGGTCGGCTCTCTTCCAGCCTCCAAGAAGCCTGGCTAACACCTTGGTTTCTGGGGCCAACGGAAAGGAATCTCACAGGTGAATGGATTAGTGTCCTTCCACATTTATAGTCTCTAACCAAACCATGTTTCCTTGCATCTGTAATGAGCCTTTTCTTGTATGATATAGCTATTCTAAACTTAGTCACGCAACTCATCACATTTATTCATTATTCCCCTGCCCCTCAAAAAACGACGTCTTCTCCAGTTGCTCAGAGATATGGAGGCCACCATATACAAAAGCCTTGAAAGTCTTTCCCTGGCTGGTCATGGCGGCTCACGCCTGTAATCCCAGCACTTTGGGAGGCTAAGGCAGGCGGATCACCTGAGGTCGGGAGTTCGAGACCAGCCTGACCAACGTGGAGAAACCCCGTCTCTACTAAGAATTCAAAAATTAGCTGGTATGGTGGCGCATGTCTGTAATCCCAGCTACTCAGGAGGCTGAGGCAGGAGAATCGCTTGAACCCAGAAGGTGGAGGTTGTGGTGAGTCGAGATCGCATCATTGCACTCCAGCCTGGGCAACAAGAGCGAAACTCCGTCTAAAAAAAAAAAAAAAAAAAAAAAAAAAAATCTTTCCCTGACCTACATAAACATACCCACATCCTCACAAGTTCTTCCCTTCACAGGTACATTTTTGGAAAGAGCAATCCACATGCCTGTTCACTTCACTTTTTGTTCATTTACCTTTGACTCAACACATCTAAAAGTGAACTCTTGGCCAGGTGTAGTGGCTCACACCTGTAATCCCAACACTTTGGGAGCCCAAGGCAGGCAGATCACTGAGGTCAGGAGTTCGAGACCCGCCTGGCCCACAGAGTGAAACCCTGTCTTTACTAAAAATACAAATATTAGCCAGGCATGGTGGCACACACCTGTGGTCCCAGCTACTTGGGAAGCTGAGGCACTGAGAATCACTTGAACATGGGAGGTGGAGGTTGCAGTGAGCTGAGATCACACCACTGCCCTCCAGCCTGGGCGACAAAGTGAGACTCTGTCTCAAGAAATTAATTAATTAATTAATTAAAAGTGAACTCTTTACCTCTACCCTCCTCCATCACCAGCCATGTACACAACCTCGCAAGCCACATCCTTCTTCTGATTCACCAGCTCAGTTAATGGCATCATGGTCCACATGCTTGTTTAAGCCAGAAAACTGGGTGTCCCCTTAATCACCTTCTCACCATTACTTACAACTTACTTATTACTCATTTGTGTTAATTTTCTTTCAGATATCTGAAAGTCTACCACCCAACCACATGCCCATTTTCACATCTATAATACTTCACTTTTTTTTTTTTTTTTTTTGCAGAACCACCAAACTCGTGTTCCTGCTTCTAGTTTTTTGTTTTTTTTTTTGAGACAGAGGGTCGCTCTGTCACCCAGGCTGGAGTGCAGTAGCGCGATCTTGGCTGACTGCTACCTCTGCCTCCCAGGTTGAAGCGATTCTTCTGCCTCAGCCTCCCAAATAGCTGAGACTACAGGCGCATACCACTACGCCTGGCTAATTTTTGTATTTTTTTGTAGAGATGGGGTTTCACCACGTTCGTCATGCTGGTCTCCAACTCCTGATCTTAGGTGATCCACCCACCTCGGCCTCCCAAAGTGCTGGGATTACAGATGTGAGCTACTGCTTCTGGCCTCCTGCTTCTAGTTGTACCTGGCTCCATCAGACTTCTATTCTGATGTCAGAGTGAGCTTCCCAACATGTAAGTCTGATCAAGGTGTGATACCATTCAGGACAAATTCAGCCCCCTTAGAATGGCCTATGAGGCTTTTAACCATTCTGGTCCTTGCTGCTCTCCTCAACCCATCTTTTGCCACTCCTCATCTATGTCTGCTTTGTTTTCCAGACATATTAAACCACTTGTGGTTTCCTGAGTGAGCCATTTTTCCTCTCATCCTTTTGCCACTGCAGATGTTTTTACTGCTGCTTGGAACTCACTTGCCTCCTTTTCACATACTTTCCCCTGAAACTCAACCTTCAAGACTTAACCTCTAACAGAGAGCCCTCATGGTTCTCCCCTGCTTATCGGTCCCCACCCCAGAGTAGGCAAGGGGCTTCACCTCTGGGCTCTCAAAGAATCTAGCTATTGCCTCCATCATGGCATTAACCATAGTTTGTTGTAATAGTTTATATGCATGTTTGTGTCCCAGCACTCCTCTGAGTGCTTCTGCAACAGTATCTCCCATCTTTATATCCCCATGACAGCAACGCTCAACAAATAATAGGTGTTCAAGAAATGTACAAAAGAGGGAGGGGAGAGAGGTAAGGAGGGAGATGTTAAAGTCCAAAAGTGAAGATATGGTTGAATCTCAAACAACTAACTTGCTGCCATGACTCTAATTTTGAAAATTCAGCCTCCACAGACCAGACAGATGTTTCTATACCATATATCTCCAAGGCGTCACAAAATTGACTAAATGCTAATGCATTTGTCTGTATGCTCAAATGTTTTTGCTGGAATAAAAGTAACAGTTGGCCAGGCGCGATGTCTCACGCCTGTAATCCCAGCACTTTGGGAGGCAGAGGCAGGCGGATCATGAGGCCAGGAGTTTGAGACCAACCTGGCCAACATGGTGAAACCGCATCTCTACTAAAGATACAAAAAATTAGCTGGGTGTGGTGGCGCGTGCCTGTAATCCCAGCTACTCACAAGGCTGGGGCAGGAGAATCGCTTGAACCCGGGAGGCGGAGGTTGCAGTGAGCCAAGATTGTGCCACTGCACACCAGCCTGGGTGACAGGGCAAGACTCTGTCTCAAAAAAAAAAAAAAGAAAGAAAGAAAAAGAAAAGCCAACATTTACTTGGCTTCTCTGACACTGCTTTGTATATTGAGCTAATTTGTTCAATACTTTGTGCTTGTTTGTTTGGTATGTTGGAGATGTTAGGCCTATTCCAGAAAGGCTTACTCCTTTCAAATATATATGTCATTTTCATATTATTCCAACCATAGGTGCATTTTGGTTAATCGCCTTCTTTTTTAAAAATATAAAGTCATATGTGCTACAGTAAAAATTAATTTTCAATTAGATTTATTTTTCTTCTAAAATCTAGCTGAAGTTTTCCTTAAGAGAGAAATTAAATTTGGGCCGAATAGCCGGGTGTGAAGAATTTTGCAGTATGAGGCCCTTCAGGCTTAGGGCAGAACTGGGTGTGGCATGCACCAAATAGGCCCCCTAAATAGCCTCTCAAATGCTAGATACAATACCAGTTATCAAATTCCGGCTTGTACTTTTCCACATCCTGGCTTGAAAATAAAGGTTACTAGATCTCATTATTTACTATACTTTACTAAATTATACTAAAAATGGAAAGATGTCTTCTAAATATACTAAATATATGATTATCTGTCAGTGGTTCTCACAGTGTGGTCCCTAACCAGCAGCATCAGCATCACTAACTTGTTAGAAATGTAAAATCTCTGGCCATAACCCAGACCAACGAAATCAGGGACTCTGGAGGTGCACACAGTAATGTTTTTTTTTTGGGGGGGGGTTTCATTTTTATTTATTCATTTATTTTTTGAGATGAAGTTTCACTCTTGTTGCCTAGGCTGGAGTGCAATGGCGCAATCTTGGCTTACCGCCACCTCCGCCTCCTGGGTTCAAGCCATTCTCCTGCCTCAGCCTCCCGAGTAGCTGGAATTATAGGCATGTGCCACCACACCCAGCTGATTTTGTTTTTTCAGTAGAGATGGAGTTTCTCCATATTTGTCAGGCTGGTCTTGAACTCCTGACCTCAGGTGATCCACCCACCTCCACCTCCCAAAATGCTGGGATAACGGGCATGAGCCACTGTGCCCGGCGCAACCTGGGTTTTAACCAGTCCTCTAGGTGGTTCTGGTGCATGCTGGCGTTTGAGATCCACTGCTGTATATTATCTTCTACATTCTGTTTTTTTTCTATTAATATTAAATATCATCCTTTGTTAACATTATGTATCAAAGTAAATGTCTTCATTTTATAGACAAATCCTTTAATCTCATTTTCCCCACAAATATCTATATCTAGCATATAATATGTATTTAATTGATAATTGAAAATATCTATCTCATTTGTAACATATTCATGTTGTAAAGGATCTTACAAACTGATGTCTTGACTCCTACCTGAAAGCTGACAATCTCTTAAGCAGTGACTCCAATTTGTTTGTAATTTTTTTTTTTTTTTTTGATGTGGAGTCTGTCACCCAGGCTGGAGTGCAGTGGTGTGATCTCGGCTCACTGCAACCTCCACCTCCTGGGTTCAAGTGATTCTTCTGCCTCAGCTTTCTGAGTAGCTGGGACTACAGGCATGTGCCATCATGCCTGACTAATTTTTCTATTTTTGTAGAGATGAGGTTTCACCATGTTGGCCAGGCTGGTCTTGAACTCCTGACCTCAAGTGATCCACCTGCCTTGGCCTCCCAGAGTGCTGGCATTACAGGCGTGAGCCACCGCACCCAGCCATGTTTATAGTTTTAACATTCTGTGACTGCTGCTTTGTCATACAAGTATCTTCAACATAATGTAGCTTTTTTTTTTTTTTTTTTTAGACATAGTCTCATTCTGTTGCCCAGGCTGGAGTGCAGTGGTGCGATCTTGGCTCATCACAACTTCTGTCTCCCAGGTTCAAGCGATTATCCTGCCTCAGCCTCCCGAGTAGCTGGGACTACAGGTGCGTGCCACCATTCCCAGCTAATTTTTGTATTTTTAGTAGAGATGGGGTTTCACTATGTTGGCCAAGCTGGTCTCAAACTCTTGACCTCGTGATCTGCCTGCCTGGGCCTCCCAAAGTGCTGGGATTACAGACGTGAGCCACCGTGCCGGCTGCACAAATATGTTTTAAAAACCATTAAGTAGGCCGATGCAGTGGCTCAGGCCCGTAATCTCAGCACTTTGGGAGGCTGGGGCTGATGGATCTCTCGAGCTCAAGGGTTCGAGACAAGCCTGAGCTACATGGCAAAACCCCATCTCCACAAAAAAATATAAAAATTGGCCAAGCATGGTGGGGCATGCCTGTAGTCTCACATACTTGGGAGGCTGAGGTGGGAGGATCACCTGAACCCAGGGGATGGAGGTTGCAGTGAGCTGAGATTGTGCCACTGCACTCCAGGCCGGGCAACAGACAGAGACCCTGTATCAAAAAAGCAAAACAAAAAAACTATTAAGTAGAAACTGCTAGACTGACGCAGTGGCTCACGCCTGTAATCCCAGCACCTTGGGAGGCCAAGGAGGGCGGATCACCTGAGGTCAGTAGTTCGAGACCAGCCTGGCCAACATGGTGAGACTCTGTCTCTACTAAAAATATAAAAATTAGCCGGGTGTGGTGGTGGGCACCTGTAATCCTAGCTACTTGGGAGGCTGAGGCAGGAGAATCAGTTGAACTCGGGAGGTGGAGGTTGTAGTGAGCTAAGATCATGCCACTGCACTCCAGCCAGGGTGACAGAGAAGACTCCATCTCAAAAAAAAAAAAAAAAGAAAACACTAAATTTCTGTTGAGAATTTAATATATCAACTCTCAACTCTCTGGAAGTGCCTTCTAATACCCACTTATTTCCTCTTTGACCTAAGTTCCTAGTGTTTTGTCTAATAAGTGGAGAACAGCTGGATACCATTTCTGTCTAATAACCCTTCATATACTTGAATGTAGTCATTATTCTCTCAGTCTTTTTTTCTGAACAATCTGGGTCCCTTAACCTTTACTCTGTCTGTTTCTCAACTCTTTAATCATCTCACAGACCTCTGAAGCCTCTCCAAGCAGCCCACGTTCTTATTTATTTATTGAGATGGAGTTTCACTCTTGTTGCCAAGGCTGGAGTGCAATCGCGTGATCTCGGCTCACTCCAACCTCTGCCTCCTGGGTTCAAGCGATTCTTCTGCCTCAGTCTCCTGAGTAGCTGAGATTACAGGCATGCACCACCACGCCCAGCTAATTTTGTATTTTCAGTAGAGATGGGATTTCTCCATGTTGGTCAGGCTGGTCTTGAACCGCTGACCTCAGGTGATCTGCCCACGTTGGCCTCCCAAAGTGCTGGGATTACAGGCGTGAGCCACCGCACCTGGCCTCTTCTCTACTTACTAATGTCATGATATATGCTACAGACAGTCCAAAACATCATTTTTGTGTATACAATTGATTAAAACTTATCAAGATTTTCTATATATCAAAAGTGTATAATTTAACATTCTTTAAAAATATTTTTTTGGTTAGGAAATAAAAATTTAAGTTCTTATCTTGTGCCCATGTATTTGTTGTGCTGAATTCAAAAAAGAACATTTTAGAACTAAAAGGCAAAGGAGATCACTTAACTTCTTCATTTTACAGAAGAACTCAAGGGCTTGGGAGGTTAATCTACATCATCCAATATGGCAGCCACTACTCATATTTTAACAAAAAATTCAGTTCTTTAGTCACACTAGCCACTTTTCAAGTGCTCAGTAGCCACACATGTGGCTAGTAGCTATGGTAGATAGCACAGATATAGATAATTGTCTCTTCATCACAGATATTTCTCTTGGACTGTGCTGGTTTAAATGATTTGCCCAAAGCAAATCATTAACCAGTGGCAGAGCCAGAACTTCCAGTTCCTGGTCTAGAGATATCCTACCATACTATCTACTACCTTTTAAAATAAGATGAAATATGAGCGATTACATCTCTAATATACAAGCATTTATTACATTTATGTACAAAGCATTGTGGTAGGCACGGATCCTGACCCCAAAAAGGTTGTTTTTGTTTTGTTTTCAGACGGAGCCTTGTTCTGTTGCCCAGGCTGGAGTGCAGTGCTGAGACCTCAGCTCACTGCAAGCTCCGCCTCCTGGGTTCACGCCATTCTCCTGCCTCAGCCCCCCGAGTAGCTGGGACTACAGGTGCCCGCCACCACGCCCAGCTAATTTTTTGTATTTTTAGTAGAGATGGGGTTTCACCGTGTTAGCCAGGATGGTCTCGATCTCCTGACCTCGTGATCTGCCCGCCTCAGACTCCCAAAGTGCTGGTATTACAGGTGTGAGCCACTGTGCCCGGCCTTGTTTTTTGGTTTTATAGATAGGGTCTCACTATGTTGCCCAGGCTAGAGTGCAGTGGCCATTCACAGGCATGATCATAGTGCATTAAAGCCTCAAACTCCTGGGGTCAAGCGATCTTCCTGCCTCAGCCTCCTCAGTAGCTGACAGTACAGGCACAAGCCACTTGCCTAGCTCCAAAAAGGTTTTAAAAAGAAAATTGGCCGGGTGCGGTGGCTCACGCTTGTAATCCCAGCACTTTGGGAGGCCGAGGTGGGCGGATCATGAGGTCAGGAGATCGAGACCATGGTGAAACCCCGTCTCTACTAAAAAATACAAAAAAATTAGCCGGGCGTGGTGGTGGGCACCTGTAGTCCCAGCTACTCGGAGAGGCTGAGGCAGGAGAATGGTGTGAACCCGGGAGGCGGAGCTTGCAGTGAGCCGAGATCGTGCCACTGCACTCCAGCCTGGGCAAGGGTGGGACTCTGTCTCAAAAAAAAGAAAGAAAATTACTCCATTCTCCTGCCTCAGCCTCCCGAGTAGCTGGGACTACAGGGCCGGCCACCATACCTGGCTAAATTTTTTGTAAACCCGGGAGGCAGAGCTTGCAGTGAGCAGAGATGGTGCCACTACACTCCAGCCTGGGCAACAGAGTGAGACTCCATCTCAAAAAAAAGAAAATTACTTTAAATAGGATTGCTGCCTATACAGAAAATGACATACGGTTTGGTCACATTTTTCCTTTTGGCCTCTAGCTATTTAATGCATTTATGTATATAAATGTGTACGTGTGTATGTGTTTTACTGAAATATCTCCAATCCCTTTGACCTTCCCTGGGACATCAGATACTTCTCAGCTCATACCTCAATTTCTGCAGCCAATTCCTGGCTGGTTTCCCAGGCTGCATACAGCCTTTCCTGTTTCTATCAATCTTCTTCAATTCTACAGCCATTTCCCTCAAGTACCATTTTCACCCTTGCTCACTCACTCAAAACTGTATTTGATCAATATAGTGTATCATACACTAAAAACAACCACGATGAAGTTAACGGCAATGACTTACATTTGTGTGACACACTTTTCTCAAGGCTTCCACACATCATCCTGTTTCATTTAATTCCTGTACTTCTCTCTGGATTTCAAAGCCTTCAATCAACTGTTGCTCTTTTATTTCACAAGACTGTTTCTTGTTAAATATTTCAAGCACATCAAGGCTGGATGTAGAGGCTCATGCCTGAAATCCTAGCACTTTGGGAGGCCAAGGCAGGAGGATCACTTGAGGTCAGGAGTTTGAGATCAGCCTGGCCAACATGGTGAAACCCATCTCTACTAAAAATACAAAAATTAGACGGATGTGGTGGTGCACACCTGTAATTCCAGCTACTCGTGAGGCTGAGACATGAGAATTGCTTGAACCCGGGAGGCGAAGGTTGCAATGAGCTGAGATAGTGCCACTGCCCTCCAGCCTGGGTGACAGAGCGAGACCCTGTCTCACAAAAAAACAAAAAACAAACAAAAAAGGTCAAGTAGATCTATTCTAAAAGTTTTATAACTAGGAAACTGACAGTATCCTTGACTTTCCCAATTCAATCCATCAGCAAGTAACATTGGTTTCAGGTCCAAAAGCACATCTGGATACACCTACTTCCTTCCATATATATTAGTTTGCTTTAGGCTGTCATAACTAAGTACCACAGGTTCGGTGGCTTAAACATTAGAAAGTTATTTTCTCACAGTCCTGGAGGCTAGAAGTCCAAGATCGAGGTTCCAGCAGGATTGGTTTATTCTAAGACTTCTCTCCTTGGCCTGTAGATGACCACCTTCTTCCGGTTTCTTCACGTGATCGTTCTTCTGTGCTGTGTTCTAACTTCTTCCTCTTATAAGGACAGCAGTCAGATTTAATTAGGGCCCACCCAAATGACCTCATTTTGCCTTTGTTACCTTTTCAAAGGCCCTATCTCCAAGTACAGTCCCATTCAAAGGTACTGGGGATTAAGATTTCAACCTACGAATATGGGGGACAGGGGCACACATTTCAGCTCACGACACTCCATCGTCACCGAAACCATCCTTGCCCAAGCTGCCCTCATTTGTCATTAGACCATGATGCTAGTTTCCTTACTTCTACATGTCCTCTTGAATCCATTTACCACATAACAGCCACAGTGATCTTTTGATCTTTCAAAAATGTATAGCACTCTCTTGCTTAAAATCTTGTACTGGTTTCCCATTGCACTTAAGTTAAATTTCAAACTCCCCTCATTGGCTTACAAGAGGTATGTGATCTATCTTTCTATCTTTCCAACTTCAATTCATGGCACTTTCTTTCTTGTCGACTTGTTCCATCCACAATGACTTCTGTCAGGTCCTAGAACATAACAAATTCATTCCATCTTGGAGCCTTTGCATATGCTATAATTGTTTTTGAGAACATTCATACGCTTAAGTCTCAATTTAAATGTTAACCTCCTCAGAAGAATCTTCTCAGACTTACCACTATTATTTCCTAGTAAAATAATAATTTATAATTACTTTATGTATTTTACTATGTTTTTGGTCACTAGATTGTACGTTTCTTTGAGCCATGATAATGTGTTTTGTTCACCACTGTTTCTCTAAGCTTAGCATTGTGCCTGGCACACAATAAACATTCTTTGAACAATCTACTCTTTTGGCAGATCTCTTGCTCTATTCAAGAAAGTTTGTAATTGCACATGTATTTCCTACCTCTCTGCACCACAGCATGGAACATTCTTTCTACCTAGAAATCTTTCCCCCTCTAAGCCAATCCATGGCTATCATTTCTTTTAAAATAAACCTCAATTCCCTTCCCAAGGAAGACTTTGACTATGGATCATCCTTGACTGTCACCTCTCTCTCTTGGTTCCCTTAGAACTTCAGTGATACCCTTAAATTTGTATTTATTAAGTACTTTAAAACATAGTTTTTTCTTTTTCTTTTTCTTTTTTTTTTTGAGATGGAGTCTGGCTCTGTCACTCAGGCTGGAGTGCAGTGGTGCTATCGCAGCTCACTGCAACTTCTACCTTCCAGGTTCAAGCAATTCTCTTGCCTCAATCTCCTGAGTAGCTGGGATTATAGGCACCCACCAGCACGCTCAGCTGATTTTTGTATTTTTAGTAGAGATGGGGTTTCACCATGTTGGCCAGGCTGGTCCCGAACTTCTGACGTCCGGTGATCCACCCAACCGGGACTCCCAAAGTGCTGGGATTACAGGTGTGAGCCACCATGCCCGGCCAGTTTTTTCTACAAAATGTTTTATTCTACAATATGTTAAGGGAATAAAGGGTGCTAGTTGATTAAAAAAAAATTGGCTGAGTAAACGTTAATTTAAAAGTTAACTTATCATACATGGTTTCTACATTACTATCTCCCTCTCATACCTTTCTAATAGCAAAGGTGATAAAGAATATAATTTACAGATCCATAGTGTTTGTTAAAGCCGCGTGAGGTTATTTTTTTCTCTTTGCGCAAAAAAAAAAAAAAAAAAGAGAGAAAGAGAGAGAGAAAGAGGAAGTATGAGAAAAGAAACATAAGCAGGAATGGTATCGCTTCTCGGCCTTTTGGCTAAGATCAAGTGTAGCAGGAATGGTAAGTTTCAACCTTACTTAAACCAAGTTCAGCCTGCTTATTCCAATGAACTTGGCATGTGTACCAAGTCAGGAGATTGAAGACTTACATTAGAGGATATCAGGTTTACCAGCTACTAGAATTTACCAATTGGGACACTGCTAAATATGGCACTAAATGTAGCTAATTAATGCAGCTTTCACTGTAAAAGAATACTTCCCTGTCTTTTATTCTTTCCTTTGTTCTTTTGTTTTCATCTATTCTTTTCTTTCTCTTTCTCTCTGGTTTTTTAAACCAGAGAAGGAGTAGAGAGTAGAGCAGTCATTCCCAACCCTGCAGTTGCCAACAAGAATGAATACACATTTTAAAGGGCAATATACAAAACAATGCGCTATCTCATAAACAAGTTAGAGCAATTAAAATAATACTATTTTGGCCAGGCGCAGTGGCTCATGCCTGTAATCTTAGCACTTTGGGAGGCCGAGGCAGGCGGATCACCTGAGGTCAGGAGTTCGAGACCAGCCTGACCAATATGGAGAAGCCTCGTCTCTACTAAAAATACAAAATTAGCCAGGTGTGGTGGCACATGCCTGTAATCCCAGCTACTGGAGAGGCTGAGGCAGGAGAATTCCTTGAACCCGGGAGGTGGATTTTGCAGTGAGCCGAGATCACGCCATTGCACTCCAGCCTGGGCAACAAGAGTGAAACTCTGTCCCAAAAACAAACAAACAAACAAACAAAAAACATTTCAGACTGGGCATGGTGGCTCATGCCCAGCACTTTGGGAGGCTGAGGCGGGCGGATTGCCTGAGCTCAGGAGTTTGATATCAGCCTGGGCAACATGGTAAAACCCCATCTCTACCAAAAATACAAAAAATTAGCCGGGCATGGTGGTGTGTGTCTGTGGTCTACTCAAGAGGCTGAGATGGGAGGATTGATTGAGCCCTGGAGTTCGAGGCTGTAGCGAGCTAAGATCATGCCACTGCACTCCAGCCTGGGTGACAGAGTGAGAACCTGTCTCAAAATGAAAATAAAAATAAAAACAATACGATTTCACATTCATCATATTGAAAAAAATTGCAGATTTGACATATACTAAATGTTATCTAGAAAGTTGTAAAATGGGAGTTCTTACATCAGTAGTGGGAGCATAAATTTGTGCAATCATTTTGAAGAGCAAGTTGTAAATATCTAGTAAGGCTGAATATACCCTACTAACCAACAGTTCTACCAGATAGAAGCCTAGAGATCCAGGAGCTCAAGCCCAGCCTGAGCAACACAGAAAGACCTCATCTGTAAAAAAAGAAAAAAGAGAACACTTCAGAGGAAGATATGCCCAAGGATATTTATTCCAGTATTATTCATGCAACCAACATGTCTAACAACAGGGAGATGGATAGATATGGTAAGGCCATCCAGTTAAAACGGATAAACAGGCTGGGAGCTGTGGCTCACGCCTGTAATCCCAGCACTTTGGGAGGCTGAGGCGGGCAGATCACCTGAGGTTGGGAGTTTGAGACCAGCCTGACCAACATGGAGAAACCCTGTCTCTGCTAAAAATACAAAATTAGCCGGGTGTGGTGGCACACACCTGTAATCCCAGCTACTCGGAGGCTGAGGCGGGAGAATCACTTGAAGCTGGGAGGCGGAGGTTGCAGTGAGCCGAGATTACGCCATCGCACTCCAGCCTGGGCAACAAGAGCAAAACTCCGTCTCAAAAAAAAAGGATAAACAGGAGTTATTTGTATCAACACAGATAAAATCTGCAAAAATGCTGAGTAATAAAAGTTTGCAAAAATCTTAAAACAGTATAATATATAATATATATAACAGTATATAATGTTAATAGAAACATATGTAGTAAAAGTATAAAATATACAGAAGGGCTGGGCACAGTGGCTCACACCTACAATCCTAGTACTTTGGGAGGCTGAGGCAGGAGAATCTCTTGAGGCCAGGAGTTCAAGACCAGCCTGAGCAATATAGGAAGACTTCGCTCTTTAAAAAATTTTAAAAAGGCCAGGTGCAGTGGCTCATGCCTGTAACCCCAGCAGTTTGGGAGGCCGAGGCAGGTGGATCATGAGGTCAGAAGTTCAAGACCAGCCTGGCCAAGATGGTGAAACCTCATCTCTACTAAAAATACAAAAATTAGCCAGGCGCAGTGGCAGACGCCTGTAACCCAGCTACTCGGGAGGCTGAGGCAGGACAATCGCTTGAACCCGGGGGCAGAGGTTGCAGTGAGCCGAGATCCCATGACAGAGTGAGACTCCGTCTCAAAAAAAAAAAAAAAAAAAAAATTAGCCAGGTAGTCCCAGCTACTCAGGAGGTTTAGTCAGGTAGTACCAGCTATTCGGGAGGTTAAAGTAGGAGGATTATTTGAGACTGGGAGTTTGAGACTGCAGTGAGCAGTGTTCGCACCACTGCACTCCAGCCTGGTTGACAGAGTGAGACCCTGTCTCAAATAAATAAATAAATAAATAAATAAATAAATAAATATAACAAATATCAGCTATATATATATATATATATATATATGCAAGAGAAGGATGCCTACTGGCTTCAGGATATTGGTTATTTCCAGAAAGGGAAGGAGGAAGACGGTTTGTGAGTAAAAACTTCAAGAAAATCTGAAGTAAGGCCAGGAGCAAGGTCGCTGTGGTTATAACAAGGTAATGTGAGATATCATTGTGGTGTTAGAATTGTTCATTATCTTTTTATTTTCATTTATTTATTTATTTATATTTTATTTATTTATTTATTTTTTGAGACGGAGTCTCATTCCATTGCCCAGGCTGGAGTGCAGTGGTGCCATCATGGCTCACTGAAATCTCCGCCTCCTGGGTTCAAGCAATTCTCCTGTGTCAACCTCCCTAGTAGCTGGGATTACAGGCACCCACCACCATGCCTAATTTTTGTATTTTTAGTAGAAACAGGGTTTCACCATGTTGGCCAGGCTGGTCTCAAACTCCTGGCCTTAAGTGATCCACCCGCCTCTGCCTCCTGAAGTGCTGGGATTACAGGCATGAGCCACTGCACCCTGCCTTTTTAAAAAAAATTTTTATTTGTTTTGGAGACAGGGTCTCATTCTATTGCCCAGGCTGAGTGCAGTGACATGAAGAAGGCTAACTGCAGCCTCAACATCCTGCGCTCAAGTGATATTCCTACCTCAGCCTCCCGAGGAGTTGGGACTAGTGGCACACACCACCATGCCTGGCTAAATGTTATTTTTTGTAAAGGTGGGGTCTTTCTACGTTGCCCAGGCTGGTATTGAACTCCTGGGCTCAAGTGATCCTCCTGCCTTGGCCTCCCACAGTGCTGGGATTATAGGTGTAAGTCACTGTGCCCAGCCTCTGTTCATTATCTTGACTGTGCTAGTGAATAGAGAAACTTACACAAGTGATAAAACTGAATAGAAAGTAATATACATACCACACACACACACACGCACAAATGAGTATAAGTAAAACTGGAGAAATCTGAATAAGATCAGTGAGTATCAATGTGAGTATTCTAGTTATGATATTACACTATAGTTTTGTACAATGTCACCATTAAGGGGGAAACTGGGCAAAGTGTACAAAGGATCTCTCTGTATTACTTCATACAATTGCATGTGAATCTACATTTATCTCAAGAATTTTAATTTAAAAATGTTAAATATGGTAACATTTTAACTGTCAAATCTGGGTGGAGGGTATGTTATGTATTCCCTGCACGTTTTTTTTCATATTTAAAAGAAAAAAGCAATATCTGGAACCCACTACAGAACTGATTCAATCACCAGAGGTAGAAGTAGAGATCAGTCATCTATACAGACAGTCCCCAACTTATGATGGTTCAACTTGAGATCTTTTGACTACAATGATACAAAAGTGATACACATTCCATAGGGACTGTACTTCAAGCAGCCATGCAACCATCATTTTTTCACTTTTAGTACAGTTTTCAATAAATTACATGAGACATTCAACACTTTATTGTAAAATAGGCTTTGTGTTAGATGATTTTGTCCAACTGTAGGCTAACATATGTGTTCTAAGCACATTTAAGGCAGGCTCGATTAAACTATGATGTTTGGTATGTTAGGTGTCTTAAATGCATTTTTGACTTCTGGTATTTTCAGCTTACAATGTGTTTATTGGGACATAACCCCCTCATAAGTTGAGGAGCATCTCAGTTTGTAAAAAGCTTCACTCATTATTCTCAAGCAAAGCCAGGATTGTAAACCATTTGTTACTTTGGACTGAGACCAAATTGGGTTCAAATCCTGGACCCAGCAATCACTTGTCCTGTGACCTACGGCAAATTACTTAACCTCTTTAAGTTTTAGCCTCCTCATATAAAGTGGAAATGTAATAGAACCTTGGTAATCCACTTATTTGGATGTATAGCATATTTTCTGCTTCCATAACTATAAGCACACCCTTGACTGATGCAGGAAGCTAGCTTACTCCTTTTCCTAATGTCAGGCAATGCTGCTCATATACAGTGCTGCTCCTCTAATTCTAGTAACTGTTCCTCATTTTGAGTTTAGGGTTCTCACTACTCCTTCCATCTGGTTGTCATGTTGTTGATTCCACCTCTGGCTGAGTAGTATGTATCTCAGATCTGGCCAATAGCATTTCTAAGGCTACAGGGATTAGTTAACAGATGGTCAAAGTACCCCACTTAAGCCACTGGGACAAGATGGGATTTTTGTTGAGATTCTTGGGAATCTTGAGATAGGTGTTATTTTCCCACTGGTTTTTTGAACTGACAGGATGTATGCTAGGTACACTATTTTTTTTTTTTTTTTTTTTTTGAGACAGAGTCTCGCACTGTCGCCTGGGCTGGAGTGCAGTGGCACCATCTTGGCTCACTGCAAGCTCCGCCTCCTGAGTTCACGCCATTCTCCTGCCTCAGCCTCCCGAGTAGCTGGGACTACAGGCGCCCACCACCACGCCCGGCTAGTTTTTTGCATTTTTAGTAGAGACGGGGTTTCACCGTGTTAGCCAGGATGGTCTCGATCTCCTGACCTTGTGATCCGCCCACCTTGGCCTCCCAAAGTGCTGGGATTACAGGCGTGAGCCACTGTGCCGGGCCAGGTATACTAACATTTTTGTACGTGGAAAGACACTAAGAATGGAGTCAACAGAGAGAATATGAATCGAGAGAGAAAACGGGTCTTGCATTAAATCAGGCCAAAAAGCAAGCCAAACTACTGTGGGATTTTCAGTTACGTGGGCTAATACATTCACTTTTTGCTTAAGACAATTTGGATCAAATTTTCTTTCACTTATAACCCCAAAGATTCTACTGACTTAACCTACTTTGAAAGGGTAGTTGAGAAGATTAAATAAAGTAAGACATGTCAAGCACTAACTTTGACTAGAAACAAACATAACAACAGGCTAGGTGTGGTGGCTCACACCTGTAATCCCAGCACTTTGGGAGGCTGAAGTGGGTGGATCACCTGAGGTCAGGAGTTCAAGACCAGCCTGACGAACATGGTGAAATCCTGTCTCTACTAAAGCTACAAAAATTAGCCAGGCGCAGTGGCAGGTGCCTGTAATCCCAGCTACTTGGGAGGCTGAGGCAAGAGAATCGCTTGAACCTGGGAGGCAGAGGTGGCAGTGAGCCGAGATTATGCCATTGCACTCCAGCCTGGGTGACAGGGCAAGACTCCGTCTCAAAAAAAAAAAAAAAAAAAAAACCAATAATACTGTCTTTCTACTTCCAGAATAATAAGCACACCCTTTGACTTACAAGGGGTGCTAGATTGTTCCTGTTATTAATGTCAGACAATGCTGCTAGTATAAAATAGAAATAAATAGGTAATCTGATTTGTCGCCAAATAATATTTTAACCATTTGGTTAATACAAGGGAGAAAGACAAGGAAATCCCTACAAAACTTTATTTTAGGTTTCTTTGGAAATATACTTCTCCCTGTGGGTTTAATCTTCCTTAACTTTTGCCTTTCTTCAAGGTACCTTTCCCCATTCTTTGTTTCTTCACAAAGATTATCTAATAGGACTCCCAGATGTATTTTGAAGAATTTCCTGACTACTTCGTGCAGGCATGATTTCTTCTCCTGAAGTTTTTTTGCAATTACGGTCTCTGCTAGGCATCCGATACTTACATACTGTCTTGTACTATTGGTAATACTAACATATATGAATGCCTTATGTCTCCAACAAGGCCAACTTTCTTGAGTAATTGAGTCTTTCTCTTTCTCATTGCACATAACACAGTTATGGGCACTAGAATGTAACCTCCCTAATTTAGAAATTTTTGTTCATTGGTGTATTTGCAGTGCCTCAAAAGTGGCCAGGACATAACGGGTAATCAATAAGCATCTGTGGGGCCGGGCGTACTGGCTCACACCTGTAATCCCAGCACTTTGGGGGGCCAAGGTGGGCAGATCACTTGAGGTCAGGAGTTCAAGACCAGCCTGGCCAACACTGTGAAATTCCATCTCTACTAAAAATACAAAACTTAGCCAGGCATGGTAGCGCGCACATGTAGCCCCAGCTACTCGGGAGGCTGAGGCCTGAGAATGGGTTAAGCCCAGGAGGCGAAGGTTGCAGTGAGCTGAGATTGTGCCACCGACCTGGGTGATGGAGCGAGACTCCGACTTAAAAAAAAAGCACCCGTAGCACGCATGAGAATGAATGGTACTTCTTTACAAATTCTTGTTGATTACTGGATGACTGAGAAGCCTTCAGGGTAGATAGTTTTCCTTAAGAAGCCTTCAGTGAGTTTCCAGAACCTTCAGACCAGTTTTCAAAGTTTTAAGGACCAATGCTGGTTGCAGATGAGTTGGAACAAGGATAACAGACCTGTGAATCTGAATACAAGGAGAACTCCGGACAAGGGAGCTTCCTTCTCTGACCACAGCTTCCTACCACAGTTTCCACTTCCCAGTTCTTAGTACCTCAAACACTAAAATTTAATAATTCACACAGTCAGCTACCCTTTTTTGGGCCATATTTGATTTTTTTTTTTCTATCGAGCATTCTGTTGTCCCACACTTCATGATGCCTTGAGATGTTACAATTGCTATGAGCTCAGTTCAGTTAATTCTGTGCTTTGACAACTACTATGTACCTCTCTTTGATCTTTGGACTTTGGACTTTTTTCACCCCAATTTATCACTGCCGGACTAATCTTTCTAGAATATCACCTTCATGATGCTACGACCCCTATTTAAAAGTCCTTAATGATTGCTATACATCACCTACTTAAAAGATTTAAATTTCTTAGCTTTGTGCCCACAGCTCTCAGTGACCAAGTCCCCAGTAATCTATCTTCCCTGTTATTATCCAGAACTCCAGAACAGAACTTATTAGTTTTTTTTTTTTTTTTGGAGACAGAGTCTCACTGTCGCCCAGGCTGGAGTGCAGTGGCACGATCTCGGCTCACTGCAGGCTCCGCCCCCCGGGGTTCACACCATTCTCCTGCCTCAGCCTCCTGAGTAGCTGGGACTACAGGCGCCCGCCACCTCGCCCGGCTAATTTTTTGTATTTTTAGTAGAGACGGGGTTTCACTGTGTTAGCCAGGATGGTCTTGATCTCCTGACCTCGTGATCCGCCTGCCTCGGCCTCCCAAAGTGCTGGGATTACAGGCGTGAGCCACCGCGCCCGGCCCAGAACTTATTAGTTTAACTACTCAAATGTATTCATGTGCCCCCAAATCACCTTATGTTTTTGTATCTTTGAATTTATTTTTGCTCATGTGATGTAAATATCCCAACTTCTCTAAGTTCCTCTTTTTAATGTCCAAATTACAATTCTGCAAGACCCCTCTTCTGTAAGTTACTTTTGAAATTTTTGAAGAATGCTCTCAGAAAGTCTCAGAAAGCCATTCTGTGGTCACTTGTCACCATGGCCAGTTGTCTCACTCCAGACAACCCCTCTTCTCTCAAGTTGGTCACAGTTTGCTTTTACAAAGCTGGCTTCTACAGGCTGCGGCTGCTGCTCTCTAGGGACAATTTTTGCCACAGGCATGTTCCTGGGCTGCATATCTAATCCCATGCTGGGCAGCTAAATCCAGACTACAGTATGAATCCAGACTATAATAGTTGGCAAAATTTAACAAAAGGTTGAAGTATAACTAGAGGGACGACTGTACAGTAAATTTAAGGTGGGCACGTAGGTATAAAGGCTGCTAGAGTCCACCAGCTCAGCCCCTGCAGAGGAGGCTTCCATGCTGATGATCTATAACCCTCAGCACCAACCTTTCCCCCTCCCTCACTTTCCACACTCTCCACAGTTGTACTTCAAAGGCCAGTTTCTCTCTACCAACAGTACTTTGTCAGTCAGAGAATGGGTATGTATTGTCTTTCAAGTTCTAGGCATTGTGGACACAAAGGTAAACAAAATGGACACAGTATTTGTTTTCATGAAAGATATTAAAGAAATTATAACAAATAGCTGAGCAAATAGTTCCAAGTGTGCAAATGCTGCCAAAGAAATACCTGGAGTCCGTGCTCAGGACCTCTACGTTCTCTGGGGCCTGCAAAGTGGAAAAACCAATTTTCCCATCTCTCCAGTCAAATTAATAATAATCTATATAAAAGCAATTCTGGCCCCAAGAAGACAGCTTTTTACATTATTATGCAGACACTTAACTGTTTCTCTTTTTTTTCTTCATATTTCCTCAGTAGAGAATGCAGCCAAAATTCATAAGCACTTAAACTATGTGCCTGGCATCATTCAAAGACCAACATATGTATTAATTAATACAATTTTCCAAAAAAAGGGAACTTATGAGGTAGTCCTATTATTATTATTATTATTAATTTTTATTTTTTTTTTGAGACAGTCTGCTCTCTCGCCCAGGCTGGAGTGCAGTGGCGCGATCTCAGCTCATTGCAACCTCCGCCTGCTGGGTTCATGCCATTCTCCTGCCTCAGCCTCCCGAGTAGCTGGGACTACACGCACCCACCACTACGCCCAGCTCATTTTTTTTTTGTTATTTTGTTGTAGAGCTGGGGTTTCACTGTGTTAGCCAGGATAGTCTCGATCTCCTGACCTCGTGATCTGCCCGCCTCGGCCTCCCAAAGTGCTGGGATTATAGGCGTGAGCCACCGTGCCCTGCGAGGTAGTCCTATTATTTTTTTCCATTTTATAGAAAAGACAATTAAGGCGCAGAGAGTTAAGTAACCAGCTCAAGGTCACACAGCAAGTAATGGCAAATTAAAAAATCCAGGCAACCTGACAGCCCAGCCCAAACTCTTTATCACTACTCTATTATGCCTTATAATACTGATAATTTGCATAATCACAAATGAGTCATCAAATGATTTTTCCAAAACAATGGAGCAATCTTTCCTCAGAGGTCCTATCTACCTCCACCTTTAGAGCTGAGAAAAAATAGTGGCAATTCCTCAGAATCACTTTCCCATCTTTTGCCTCTGGACGTTCATCCCAGGGCCAAGCCCAGAGTACCTTGCCACATCATGCACTCCCTTCAACTGCTGTTCTCTTCCGTTGCTGATATCCCACCAGTCTTTCCATAGAAGCCAGACTAAGCCTATCTTAGTTCAGAGTGATCTCTTCTATCTCTGAATTCACGCAACAATCACTATTGGTAGTCACACTCTTAAAGATTACCTTCCTAAATAGGTTTATAGGGAGTGTATGTTTCCCCAAAGTAAACTGCCCAGTGCCTTGCATAGAATTGGTATTCAAAAAGAATTACTGATTGGCCACTTGATTGATCGAAAGGGTCTCCAGGTCATAGGGAACTGTGAGGTAAGCAGCAAAGCTGGTAGCAAACAGACATTTCAGTTCTTGATTTTATGTTTTTATGTAATTTAAAAAAATCTATGGGTATTATGAGGATATCTGGAAAGTAGTTATTCATTCAATAAACATTTAATATGCCAAGGCATTGTGTTAGGTATTAGAAGTAAAACATACTCTTTCTCCTGAGCTCTATACCCAAATTGGCAGCTGCATTCCAGATTCAAATCCAGGTTCAAGTCCAAGATTATCGTCTTTATCCCACAACACAGAAACACATCTTTCAAACTTGCTCCTCCTCAAACCTCAACATTTCTTACAGGCTTCCCATGACCCATGGGATATATGTCAATGATTTTTGCCATCCAAAAAAACCAAAAACAATCTAGGTTATACATTCATTCTATGAATGAAATAAGGAACAGTACTAAGATAATCTGCTTCTCACTCTTTGAACAACTTACTAATGCCATCAGGCAACTTTCTTTGTTTACATGTAGCTCTTGTATTAACTGTGGGACAGCTGCAGTTTTAATTTATTATGTGATAAAAGAGTTTACGACTACTTTCAGAATCTTTTTTTTTTTTTTTTTCTGAGACGGAGTCTTGCTCTGTTGCCAGAGCTAGAGTACAGTGGCGCAGCCTCGGCTCACTGCAACCTCTGCTTCCTGGGTTCAAGTGATTCTCTTGCCTCAGCCTCCTGAGTAGCTGGGACTACAGGCACACGCCACCACAGCCAGCTAATTTTTGTACTTTTGGTAGAGACGGGGTTTCACCATGTTGGCCAGGATGGTCTCGATCTCTTGACCTCGTGATCCGCCTGCCTTGGCATCCCAAAGTGCTGAGATTACAGGCGTGAGCCACCGCGCCAGGCCCCAGAACATTACTTTTTTATTGAGGCTTTTAAATGGAACAAATGAAGCAAAAGAATTGTTATGCTTTGCCTAGCTTTAGAGATGTAAACGCTTGTGCAATGAAGAAATGTAATTAAATGAAAGAAGTTAAATAAACTAACAATTCATATTAATGATCAGTGGTAGAAATGTTTAGTTTTCTGCTACATTTTCAATCCAGAATTAATTAGCTTATAAACTAAAATACACGGAAAGGTGAGTATTCACTTGAATCACAATGCAACAAATATGAACTAGATTTCTAATTCCTTGTAACTTTTTGTAAAAATTCCATAAATTTTTTGGTATAGATTTTATTACGGATGAAATTTGATCCCTGGTTAGTATTCCACACAAATTTTTAAAAAGGCATCTTGGTGTTTGCTTTCTTCTGCTCTAAGTAGGCTCCTTACATTTTTCTTGAATTAATTTGCAAAGTATATGTTTATCTATAAGTTAGTATTAAGATAGAAAAATGATAAATAAAAAATAGTAGAGGTACATAATCTGAAAGAGCATTAAGACATGTCTCCCACACCATAACAGTGGTATAAAACATGAAGGTGACGCCTGATAGGATCCACAATAAAGTAAGAAAATGTCTGCTCATGATTCTTTGCTGAAGGATAGCACATACCAGCAGAATCCTGAAAAAGACAAACCTAAATTACTATTTTTATTTTTATTTTATTTATTTATTTATTTATTTAATTAATTTATTTATTTATTTTGAGATGGAGTCTTGCTCCGTCGCCCAGGCTGGAGTGCAGTAGTGTGATCTTGGTTCACGGTGACCACTGCCGCCCGGTTTAAGTGATTCTCCTGCCTCAGCTTCCCGAGTAGCTGGGATTACAGGCATGTGCCACCATGCCTAGCTAATTTTTGTGTTTTTAGTAGAGACGGGGTTTCAGCATCTTAGCCAGGCTAGTCTTGAACTCCTGACTTTGTGATCCACCCGTCTCGGCCTCCCAAAAGGCTGGGATTACAGGTGTGAGCCACCCCGCCTGGCCAATCCTAAATTAGTTAGTATACAAATACATTTAAGTGATAATCAACATATTTGCCTATTATGTATTTTCTGTCAAAACAGGAAACATGGATAAAATCTTTGACAATAAATTGGCAGTTAACTAATGATTTAAAATATTTATGGACAGCACAGTCTACTACGATAGGAATACATATGTACTATACTTACATGCATAATTTTTGTCTTTAAGGAATTTATAGTCCAAAGACAAATCCCATCATTTAAAAAAAGTGCTTTTAAAGTGCTAATATTGCAAAAATTTTATATTTAGCAATTTTCTATCTTTGTTTTCTCTCTTTTTTTTTTTTTTTAACTGTTTTTGGAGTTGGAGTCTTACTGTGTTGCCCAGTCTGGAGTACAGTATTGGTACCATCACGGCTCATTGCAACTTTCGCTTCCTGGGTTCAAGCAATTCTCATACCTCAGGCTCCAAGTAGCTGGGATTACAGCCGTCTGCCACCACACCTGGTTAATCTTTTGTATTTTTTGTAGAGATGGGGTTTTACCATGTTGGCCAGGCTGGTTTCGAACTCCTGACCTCAAGTGATCTGCCCTCTCAAAGTGCTGGGATTACAGGCATGAGCCACTGCACGGGGTGGGGACTATGTTTCTTTTGTTTATCACTGTGACTTAGCCCAGCACAATAGCTGATACACAGTATATGTTTAATAAATACTTGTTAAGTGATCGAATGAAGATACTTAGAAACTGCTTTGAATGTAATAATATCTTTTGTATAATACTGAAATTCAAGTACCAGATTCTATGTATAAAGACACATTTATGGCATTCTTTTTTTTTTTTTTTTGATGGAGTCTCGCTCTGTCACCCAGGCTGGAGTGCAGTGGCACGATCTCAGCTCACTGCAACCTCCACCTCCCAGGTTCAAGCGATTCTCCTGCCTCAGCCTCCCTAATAGCTGGGACTACAGGTGCGTGCCGCCACGCCCAGCTAATTTTTTGTATTTTTAGTAGAGATGGGGTTTCACAGTGTTAGCCAGAATGGTCTCGATCTCCTGAGCTTGTGATCTGCCTGCCTCGGCCCCCCAAAATGGGATTACAGGTGTGAGCCACCGGGCCTGGCGACATTTATGGCATTCTTATTTATCTGCCCTATAAATGATGGTTTGACAGACTAAGAGAACAGTGTTCTACTCCATCTGAGTCACAGATTTAGCTCTAAAATAAGTAGGCAATGTTATTAGATACAGATGACAGAAAGGAAGCCAGGGAAAAAAGTTCAAACTGTTCTCCAAACAAAAGCATACTCTATCAACTTTTAATTTTAACAAAACTCTAAATAACATTGTCTTTTCTCCTAGGCATAACATTGTCCTGATTGTTAACTCCAGTTGTAACAACTCTATTAATAAAAAGTAATTAAATTCTTTGGTTGCAAAAGTTCTCTCACACTTACATAGGCTGAAACTTTAAAGACAGAAGAGGTAATTTGTATTTTCTTGGTTTGAGGATTCTTTCGAACACTAAAAAAAGGAAGAAAAAGTGCTTTTAACATATAAAAGGCATTGGCATATACATTTCAATAGTGATCCCTTTTAGTATTTAAGTGTTCTTATTCATATAGAACATGGAAATACATACTACCCAAATAAGTGGTTTGAAAAAATGGCATCTGAGGCTTCATCCAAGAATGGGCAAGGTCAACTGAATTGAAATAGCAGAAAATTGAATCTTACAGTTAGAAGGTTTAAGGTCAGTCTGAGACTCAGATGATGAAATTACCTTCCCAGGCTACAGAGACAATTATTGGACAAATAGGGATTTGTAAAAATCAGACTGAAGTGTAAACAGCCATACGGGGTAGATAAAAGCATGCTAGACTGAAGACTTAATGTAAATACAAATGCTAGTTCTGCCACTGACCCGTTCTTTCACTTTGAGTAGGATTAACCTTTCTGAGCCTCAATTTTCTCACATGTAAATTGGGAATAATATGTTCCTTTTAGTATATGACAATCAAATGAGATAATGTATATAAAAACTATTTGTTGGCCAGTCGCGGTGGCTCATGGCTGTAATCTCAGCACTTTGGGAGGCCTAGGCAGGCGGATCACCTGAGGTCGGGAGTTCGAGACCAGCCTAACCAACATGGAGAAACCCTGTCTCTACTAAAAATACAAAAACGTAGCTTGTAATCCCAGGTACCCGGGAGGCTGAGGCAGGAGAATCGCTTGAACCCGGGAGGCGGAGGTTGCAATGAGCCAAGATTGCACCATTGCACTCCAGTCTGGGCAACAAGAGTGAAACTCCATCTCAAAAACAAACAAACAAACAAACAAAAAACCCCCCCAAAACCCAAACAACTACTTGTTAAATCATATATTGCTAAGTTATATCATATTAAAAATATTTTTTTTTCAGTAGCTTTCTTTCAGTTACTCTTCCCACAAAAGATTTCCTATGGCAATGTGTAGTGAGAAAGCAAAATAAGGATTGAGAAAATAAGCTACAGATATATATTTATAATGTGTTACAGATATATAAATAAATATACACACACCTTATATTTATAATGCCTTACAGTTTGTAAAACATTTTTTACACAATTTTTAACTTTTTATTTTTTATTTTTGTAGAGACAAAGTCTTGCTATATTGCCCAAGCTGGTCTTGAAACCCTGGCCTCAAGAGATCCTTCTGCTTTGGCCTCCCAAAGTCCCAGGATTACAGGTGATGGCCACTGCGCCCTGCCTCCAAAATACCCTTATATACATTATCTCATTTAAAGATCACACAACTCATTGAGGTAGGCATTATTTTGTCAATTTTATGGACAATATAACTAAAGAAGCTAAATGCTATAATTAAGATAAGCTAAATAAAAGTGGTATTTCTGGGAATAGAATATAGGTGACTCAGAGTCCAGTCATCTTTCTGTTACACCTCAGCTGCTTATCCCAGACCTATACACTCTATAAATATTTAATACATATGTATCAAAGGTATTATAAATGTGTGACATGTATAGGTAAAATTTAAAGGGAGATACCCTCTTCTCTACTTTTTTAGGTGTAAGTATTGTTTCTCCATCTACCACATATGTAAAAGTAATTGGGAGAGGGAGAGAAGAAGGAGGAGGAGGAGGAAAAAGGAAGACTCAGTTTGAGTGGTGTGTGTGTATGTGTGGTTGAGCTTGTGTATCTTTTGGGGATGACCAGCCATAGCCATTTCAGGGTTCAAGAATCTTAGGTGGTTTTCATCTCTACTAGATATTTCATTTAGACTTAAACCCAGGATTAAATTGATTTCCAAATATTTCTATGACATAGATCAAGTTCATTTTCTTTTGATTTCTCTATTGCTTAACATACTGCTTACAAGTTGAATACTACTTTTAAGATTTTGTGCTTACCCAAGGGATGACTATAACCACTATACATAAAATACTTTGCATGCACCTACATAATCACCTAGGTCAATATAAAGAACATATCTATGGTTATATCTAATTCTAAGTATTGATCTGTGGTGGTTATATGGTATAAACATACATAAAGATTCACCAAATTGTGTGTATATTTATGATTTATTCATTTTACTATACATAAATTATTTCCATTGAAAAATCTGAAGAAAGAAAAAACTTTGTAAAAGTGTTTATCAAATCAGTTTAGAGGAAAATTTGGTATTTGATACTAGAACAATCACTTAACATATATAAACATGTACCACAAGTATATTGGCCGGGCATGGTGGCTCACATGGCTCACACCTGTAATCCCAGCACTTTGGGTAGCCGAGGTGGGCAGATCGCCTGAGGTTAGGAGTTCCAGACCGGCCTGGCCAACATGGTGAAACTCCGCCTCTACTAAAAATACAAAAATTAGCTGGGCCGTGGTGGCATGCGCCTGTAGTCCCAGCTACTGGGGAAGCTGAGGCACGAGAATCGCTTGAACTTGGTAGGCGGAGGTTGCAGTGAGCCGAGATTGCACCACTGCATTCCAGCCTGGGTGATAGAGTGAGACTCCCATCTCAAAAACAAAAACAAAAACAAGTGTATTGTTGGCCGGGCGCGGTGGCTCACGCTTGTAATCCCAGCACTTTGGGAGGCCGAGGCAGGCGGATCACGAGGTCAGGAGATCGAGACCACGGTGAAACCCCGTCTCTACTAAAAATACAAAAAAATTAGCCGGGCGTGGAGGCGGGCGCCTGTAGTCCCAGCTACTCGGAGAGGCTGAGGCAGGAGAATGGCGTGAACCCGGGAGGCGGAGCTTGCAGTGAGCCGAGATTGCGCCACTGCACTCCAGCCTGGGCGACAGAGCGAGACTCCGTCTCAAAAAAAAAAACAAAAAACAAAAAACAAGTGTATTGTTTTAGAAAGAAACCACCATTTGTACATTATTAGATGTTAGTTACTAATAGAAAGAAATCATATTATTCTATTACCTCTGATCCTATATTAGTATTACTTTAAAATATCTCTAAAATCATTTGTCTAATTTTTTAGAGGCCTAGCAAGAAAGTACAGTTATCACCTGTCCTGTATCTCTTAAGAAAAAAGGAAAAGGAAATATAAAGTGATATCGAATAGTGCTCTATGGCGTTCTACTAATAATTGCATTATATCAGATCTTTATCCATCACTAACTCCATCCTCTGAAAACCATGGTTTTTAAGGATAAAGAAACATAATATCCATATAATATTTTTTAAAGTGTAATTATATTAATGGTTTGGACATAATATAGTTGTTTCTTGTCAATGTCATTTGCGATTATTTCTGAGGATCAGTCCCATATTGACTCTAAACTCCGGGGTGTCCAGACTGTTCTAAGTAACTCTGCGCATTTTAAAAAACAAGGACCTGACTGGGCGCAGTGGCTCACACCTGTAATCCCAGCACTTTGGGAGGCTGAGGCAGGTGGATCACCTGAGTCCAGCCTGGGTAATATGGTGAAACCCTGTCTCTACAAAAAATATGAAAAACTTAGCCAGGTGTAGTGGTGCATGCTTGTGATCCCAGCTATTCGGGAGGCTAAGGTGGGAGGACTACCTGAGCCCAGGAGGCAGAGGTTGCAGTGAGTCGAGATTGTGCCACTGTACTCCAGCCTGGGCAACAGAGTGATACCCTGTCTCAAAAAAAAATAAAAAGATAAAAAATAAATAAAATAGGCTGGGCGCAGTGGCTCACGCCTGTGATCCCAGCACTTTGGGAGGCTGAGGTGGGCAGATCAGCCGAGATCAGGTGTTTTGAGACCAGCCTGGCCAACATGGTAAAACCCCGTCTCTACGAAAAATAAAGAAATTAGCCAGGCATGGTGGCCTGTGCCTATAATCCCAGCTACTTGGGAGACTGAGGCAGGAGAATCCCTTGAACCCAGGAGGTGGAGGTTGCAGTGAGCTGAGATTGCGCCACTGCACTCCAGCCTGGCCTGGGTCACACGGTGAGACTCCATCTCAAAAAATAAATAAATAAAATTTAAAAAATAAAAAAGGTGTGTTTTATAGGACCTGTTATAATGGATGAGGAAGAAAATATTTTAATAACATTTTTACCCTTTTGTTTGAGTTAGAGACTCCTAAAATCATACTCTGTAGTGTTCTCCCAACATGTACAAACATAAGGGATGGACTGTGCTAGAATGGATTAGCAACAATATTTATCTGCAAGGGCAGGTTAGACACTGTAAAGCAGTCATACTTTTTCTCAGCATCCAAAAATGTAGAAGAGAATCACAGGTGAGAATCTGGAGAAGGGAATGTTGGGAAAAATAGCAGTTTCTTCAATGTGTAGGTTCTAAATCTATTTCTACTTCAGATATCTCCAACACAATCTCCTCCTCCATAGCACACAGTAGTGAGGAATTCCACAGGTTCATGTGGCTGATGGGGTACAACGTGTTGTGGTAGTAGTGGTAGTAGTAGGTGTGTACATGCATGAGTGCGTGTGTGTGTGTGTGTAGGGTATACAGAGAAGTCTCTTCAGGGAGTGCTAGAAGCAGTCTAGCAGGTTTACATGAACTTCAAATAATTAGGACAGTATGTTTGATATATTAATAAGTATGTGTATGCTTTTTCTGAAATTCTGTTTCTAACATATCTTCTTCCAATAATCTGTATGTGTTGACAATAACTTGTTCACTAAAATCACAGAGAGATTATAGAAACATTTTTCTGTTTTTAAAAACCATAAAATAAATTAATTGCATAACTAAATTATGCAGTTTGCTGTATAGCTATATGACACATGGCATGGATATGAGAATTAAGGTGTTGAGTATAAGTAAAGAAACAATTATGAGTCCAATGAGAAGCTAATTCTGGTTTTCTCCTATTAAAGTAAAATTATATAACTAACTTTTAAGACCCTTTGCTTTCTGTTGTTTTGCTTATTAAGATGATCCAACATCTTCATAACTGAAAAACCCAACCAAAGAACATTCACTTCAGTTAAAAGAAAGGTACGAATAAGAAATTTGTAAGGTTTTAATTCTCATTTGATCTTCAAAAAGAAAAATGCTACTAGAACACCTCAAACTGTATAAGCACTGGGATTAATTTGAAAAGGTAAAGATTACACCTACATGAAAATTATTCCACTTCTTTGGAACAAAGGTAATAATTGTTTTTACTATTAGTTAAGCAAACTCAAACATCTGGAGGGATCTCCTGTGTTCCCTTCAGATTTAAAAGGAGACTTGGTAAGAAAAAAAGAAGGCTTGGAAGATGGCAGTTGGTAGCAGGTCTGAATGAAGAAAAAAGCAGAAGAGCTAGATGAAGAATGAGGGGACTGAGAACTAAATGAGAGAGCAATCCAGAAATCTTTCTATTCTGGAAGAGAGGGGGAAGGTTATGAGAGGGGGGTGAGGGTAGAGCTTTTTATATGCTTTGGTTGTTAATATGACCACTGAATGATGTTGTGTAATTCCATCATGGTTAAACAAATAATTTATTCTATTAACTAGAGATTTACATATTGTGATCTAGCAACATTACCTCAACAGATCCTTATAGATAAGCTTTGTTGTTTCCAGATATGGGCTAATCACATCTTCATATTGACAAAGGGCTCCGCCAAGGCAAAGATGTTTGAAAAGACAAAACAGGAACTCTTCTCTATCTGGTTGGCTGAATATTTCATATTTTTCTGAGTCTTCCACTAGCAAAACCTAAGATGATAAAATTCATCTTAATGTAACATAACTCAAGATTTTAACTTTTGTGTTTTCAAAGGTTTCATTTTATATATCTAAAAATAATCTTACACCTATTTTAAGAACCAATCTTGAGTCAGCTGAAGAGAGTAACCTGTAATCTACATTTATTTGCCTCTATTTTATCATTAGGAACTGACATTCAATGAAAAGAACAAATCAAAATTTAAAACACAGTGGCTAAGTCTTCCCTGCTTCCACTTTATTTCTTTATTCTAGTTTATATTTTTAGTAATTGTTTTAGTGTTATGTCACCTCAAATCTTATTTGGAAATAAATAGGAGCATAAATAAATGAGGACACTTCTCCATCCCATAAGGCCTCCATCTTGGCTTCTACCCAGAGACTAAACGGTCATTTTCTAAGCTCTCTCCTCTTATGGATTTTGGATCACTATTCTTCTTACTCCCACAAGTACTCCTTTTTGAACCATTCAGGTGCTGGAGCCTCATATCCAGCTCTCACTTTCCTGCTCTCCTCTAGTAAGATCAATTCACACATCACCTATTGACAATGACTCTTGCTCTTCTGAGGTCTTGCTACCTCATACAGAAAGCAGAAAACTAGATCCGATGTAGGGGATTTTCTTATGCCATTGGGAAATACAGACCACTGATTCATTTATCAATTGTAGTGGGTATAAAAAGGTGACCAATGTAAGATATAACATATATTTTTTCCACTGGATTGTTTATATCCTACCTACTTTGTTTATTTTTTCTTTTTTTAGAGATGGAGTCTCACTATGTTGCCCAGGCTGGTGTCAAACTCCTGGGCTCAAGTGACCTTCTTGCCTCAGCCTCCCTATTTTAAAAAAAGAATGTGAAGGCTGGGCATGGTGGTTCATGCCTATAATCCCAGCACTTTGGGAGGCCATGACAGGAGGATCGCTTGAGGCCAGGAGCTTGAGGCCAGCCTGAGCAACATAGTGAGACCTCATCTCTACTAAAACCATCCCCCAAAATAAGCTGGACGTGGTGGCGAATGCCTGTAGCCCTAGTGAATCAGGAGGTTGAGGTGGGAGGATTGCTTGAGCTCAGAAGATGATTGAAGCTACAGTGAGCCGTGACTGCACCACTGCACTCCAGCCTGGGTGACAGAGAAAAAAAAAAAGTGAAATAGCTAAAAATAAAATATAGATATAATAAGACCCAAATAATAAAAGACAAACTATGGTCAAGAAATAAAGTGGAAAAAAAAATACATATAAACAACTTTAGATGGGAGGGATGTCAAGATGGTTGACTAGAGGCATCTGGCACTCACTTCCTGAACAAAGTAGAACCAAAATAGCAAGTAGATAATCACACTTCAAAGAGGGCATCTAAGGCCAGACGCGGTGGCTCATGCTTGTAATCCCAGCACTTTGCGAGGCCGAGGCGGGTGGATCACGAGGTCAGGAGATCGAGACCACGGTGAAACCCCGACTCTACTAAAAATACAAAAAAAGTTAGCCGGGCATGGTGGCGGGCGCCTGTAGTCCCAGCTACTCGGAGAGGCTGAGGCAGGAGAATGGTGTGAACCCGGGAGGCAGAGCTTGCAGTGAGCTGAGATTGCGCCACTGCACTCCAGCCTGGGCGACAGAGCAAGACTCCGTCTCAAAAAAAAAAAAAAAGAGGGCATCTAAGAGAGAACGCGGGAATTCAACAGAGAGGTGACAGGAAACACACAAGCACAGAAGGAGCTGGGATTGGCTGGGAGTCTGGAGAGGCTTCCCAGTGCAGGGAAATGGTAAGTGAAAGACCCCAGCAGTCTACATTTCTACTGTGGACTCCTGCAATCCTCACCATGGGAGAGCTCCTCAACCCTCATGGGCCCAGAGACTAGTAATAGGCTGCTGCCTGGAGACCACACAATGGCACTGCTCCAGGGAGGAGCTCCTGCTGCCTCCCACCACCCACCACCTCTCCCCCACCTCCAACTTCTAAGCAGCTGCAGGATGGCACCATTTTGAGAATCCAACTCCTACCAGACTGCATCCTTCTTTGGGGCCCAACAGTCCTTGCATCTCCACATCCCTAGAGCCCCACTGACATCCCCAAATGTCCACCTGGACTCTGCATGGTGTCTTGTACCCCGGGGAATGAGTGATGCAGTACACTGAGGAGGCTGCCCTTGAGACAAAGGGAGACAAAGTGTGTGTTCCCGAGACCCTGAAACCCACTTACCTGGGGCCGCTGTCACTGATAGCAACCTTGCCACCACAAGCAGCAGGTCTACCACGCACTTGCATGTTCCCTGAAGATGGGGTCTCCCACCCACAGCTGAGGGGCTGAAGCATACACTACTGGCAGCGACCTTGTACCCCCCATTCCCTTGGTAGCAGGGCCACTACACGCTTGCATGTGCCCTGAAGCCTGGCTCTCCCTACTGTTGCTGCCACTACTGCCATGGCCACTGTTGCTGGGGGCTGAAATGTGTGCTCTCCAGAACCCAAGAGCCACCTGCCAGTGGCTGCAGCCACTGACAGCAACCCCACCCCACCCCCTGCAGCAGGGCCACAGCTCCCTTGCACATGCCCTCAGGATGAGCTTTCTCCACTCATTGTCCCTGCTGCTTCCATCTGAGCACTTTGCTAGGGGGCTTGAGGATCACCCTGCCCAACTCACAAGAGACTCCACCTGTATGCACCACTGGAGGACCTGAGGACAGCCCCTCTGGCCTGGCACTGTCCCCCATCCAGTGCCCAAGCACACCCAGGACTCTGGGGTTTTCCCCATCCCATCCACCACCACCACTGCTGACATCTGTGCACTCCTCTTGGGGACCTGAGCACAGGCCTACTCAACTGGCCACCACCACAGCAGCTGGCACCCACCCACACTTGCTCCCTGGGGGCCTGGGGATTGGCCTGCCTAGCATGTCACAGCCACCACTAATACAAGTGTGTACTGCTTGGGAACCCAAAGGTTGTGCCACCACTGCTACAGCCATCATCCATTTAATGCATACTGCCTGGGGACCCAAACACACATCCACACACCCAGCCCACCACTAACACTGCTGGCATATGAACAAGCTGCGTGGAGGCCCAAGAATCAGCCTGCTTGACCTGCTAACACCACTGCCTGCCTACACTGCTCAGGGGCCCAAGGACAGGTGTGCTTTGGCCAGCTGCTGCCACTACTGGGGCCCAAATACTGGCCTACCTGTCCCCAGCAAAACCTCACTCCAGCCTCTACTAATAATTGCAACCTAAGCCACTGAGGAAACCACAGACACCAGTGATGCTGAGTACACCTGAATAAATCATATGGAGACTACACTACTGCATACACCCAGAAACAAAACCAAAGTGCTCTATCCAACCAACACCATAAGTACATCTTTGGGAAAAAGCCTTCTCCTAAAAAAGCCAATCCAATAAATTCAAAGAAGTGACCGTTAAACTAGATGCACAGATATTAATATAAGGACACAAGAAATACAAAAAGGCAAGAAAAGATGACACCTCCAAAGGAACACAATAATTCTCCAGCAACAGATTTAATAGAAAATACATTTATGAGCTATAAGAAAAAAATTCAAAATAATGATATGGCCAGGCATGGTACCTCACACCTGTAATCCCAAAACTTTGGGAGGCTGAGGTGGGTGGATCGCTTGAGCCCAAGAGTTTGAGAGCAGCCTGGGCAACATGGTGAAACCCTGTCTCTAGTCCAAAAAAAAAATTCTCTCAAAAAATTAATGATATTAAAGAAGCTCAGTGAGATACAAGAAAGCACGGATAAAGGATACAAAGAAATCAGAAAAACAATTCAGGATATGAATGAGAAATTCACCAAAAAGATATCATTAAAAAGCACCAAACAGAAATCCTAGAACTGAATAATTCAATGAATGAAATAAAAGATTCAATTGAGAGTTTCAACAATAGACTACATAAAGCCAAAGAAAGAGTTTCAGAACTTGAAGACAGGTCTTTAGAAGTAAGCCAGTCAAACAAAAAAAAAAAAAAAGAGAAAAAGAACAAACAAAACGTACATTACATATAGGATACCATAAAGCAAACACAGTTTTGAATTATGGGTGTTCCAGAAGGTGAAGAGAAGCCCAAAGGCATGAAAAAAAATCTATTTAACAAAATAATAGCTGAAAACTTTTCAATTCTAACAATAGATTTAGACGACCAGATACAGGAACCTTAAAGATCCCCAAATAAGTACAACCCAAAAAGGTCTTCTTGAAGGCACATTATGATCAGATCATCAAAAGTTAAAGAAAAAGAATTCTAAAAACAGCAAGAGAACAGTATCTAGTCACATATAAGGAAACCCTCAATAGACTCACAATGGATTTCTCAGAAGAAACCTTACAGGCCAGTAGGGGATGGGATGATTCAAAGTGCTGAGAGAGAAAACAAACAAAGAAAAAAACTAGCAGCCAAAAATACTATACCCAGCAAAATTATCCTTCATAAATGAAAGAGAAAGTATTTCCTAGACAAGCCAAAATGGAGGAATTCATCATCATTAGGCCTGCCCTGTAAGAAATGGTTAAGGGAGACCTACACCTGAAAGCAAAATTTGAAAACACAGAAGGATTCAAATATTGCCACTAAAGAAAACCACCAAACCCCAAAGATAAACAAAAAGAGAAAAAGGAACAAAAGATATACAAAATAACCAAAAAAATTAACAAAATGACAGAAGTATGCCCTCGCATATCAATAATAACCTTGAATATAAACAGATTAAATTTTTCACTTAAAATGTGTAAACTGGCTGAGTGGATTAAAAAAAAAAAAACATGATCCAACTAACTATATGCTGCCCATAGCAAACTCACTTGACCTGTAAATAAAACAGTAAAAAGGGACAAAGAAACTCATTATATAATGCTAATGGGGTCAATTCAGGCAGAGGATATACTATTCTAAATATATATGCATCCAACACCAGCAGACATAAATATATAAAGCAAATATTATTAGAGCTAAGAGAAGAGATAGACTCTAATACAGTAATAGTTGGGAAATTCAACACCCCACTCTCCACATCAGACAGATCATCTAGACAGAAAATTAATAAAGAAACACTGGATTTAAACTGCACTCTAGACGAAATAGACGTCTACAGAACATTTTATCCAACAGTTACAGAATATCTATTCTCATCAGCACATGGAACAGTCTTCAGGATAGACCATATGCTGGGTCACAAAACAAGTCTCAACACACTTAAAAAATTGAAAACATACCAAGTATCTTCTCATACCACAAGGGAATAAAACTAGAAATCAATAACAAAAGAAATTTTGGAAACTATACAAATACATGAGAACCAACAACACATTCCTGAATGACCAGTGAGTCAATGAACAAATTCAGAAGAAAAATTTAAACTTTCTTGAACAAATAAAAATGGAAATATAATACACCCATGCCTATGGAATATAGCAAAATTAGTGCTAAAAGAGAAGTTTACAGCAATAAATGCCTACATCAAAAAAGTACTAAGACTTCAAATAATCTAATGATGCACCTCAAGAAACTAAAAAAGCAAGAACAAACCTAAGTTAGTATAAGGAAATAAATACCAGAGCATGAATAAACAAAATAGGGACAAAAATAAATAAATAAACAAACAGAAAGGAACTCTAGATGGAGAAAGGCTATCAAAATTGTACATTACACTTAACACTACCATACAAGGGAAAGAGGAAAATACAATGAATTATACAACAATCACTGTCTAGTAGCAAGTGCACTTAATTATGAAAATTGATTAAGCTCATTCACAGTCTCTACCGAAAACTTACCAACAGGTCATTGCATATAAGAAGTATTTAAAAAAACTCAACTCTATGGTGTTGTCCATACACAGTTTATTTATAATGCCTTGATGAAAACCAAGGTTAGGTATGTCTAGGAAAATACAGGTAAGGGAAAGCAGTCCATACTTAATTGCTCTCTGGGTGTGCCACATGTAACACTTGCAAATCTCCACTTCCTTCCTTCCTCCCTCCTTCCCTCCCTTCCTCTGTAAGAAAATGATGATGTGTTATTGAGGCCCATGTTTGCAACTATCTGAAGATCTGGCTTAAGAGAAAGGTGAATAAAGTACTTAGGAATGAGTAGTTAACACATTTCTTACGTGAATACTCTCATATATTGAACTGATTAGACTGTGCAATTTTTGGGGGGTGGAAGAGACAGGGTCCCACTCTGTCACTCAGGCTGGAGTGCGATGGTGCCATCTTGGCTCACTGCAGCCTCAACTTCCTGAGTTCAAACAAGCCTCCCACCTCAGCCTTCCAAGAAGCTGAGACTACAGGTACACGCCATCATGCCCAGGTAATTTTTTTTCTTTTTTTAGATGGAGTCTCGCTCTGTCGCCCAGGCTGGAGTGCAGTGGCGCAATCTCAGCTCATTGCAACCTCCGCCTCCTGGGTTTAAGCGATTCTCCTGCCTCAGCCTCCCTAGTAGCTGGGATTACAGGCGCGTGCCACCATGCCTGGCTAATTTTTGTATTTTTAATAGAGACGGGTTTTCACCATGTTGGCCAGGCTAGTCTTATACTCCTGGTCTGAAGTGATCCACCTGCCTCTGCCTCCCAAAGTGCTGGGATTACAAGCATGAGCTACCATGCCCAGCTAGGCTGTGTAATTTTAAAAAATATAATAATTTTTAAAAATTTTTTGGAATGAATGTGAAAACATAATATTCTATGGCTTTTCTCCCTCTCCATTCACATACAGATCTCTTCAGCTATGTAGCTCTTAGACAGAGGTCACACTTCTGAGCCACAGTCAGGAAAGTGGTAGTTATTAGTACTTACATTACAGTGAGCCAATACAATCTGTAGTGCTGCACAATGAGGGACCCTTTTTAGTTCAGGCTGAAGCTGGATGTTAGTTTTATTTTTTATCAGCCAGAAAGCAACCAAGTTAAAAGCCTTTCCTCCCTATTGCCACAGAGTAGCAATGAACCCAAGAGCAAGCCATGCAGGCAACTAGTAGAAAAACACTGAGCTCCAGCATTTCATGAATAGAGGTGTTATTCATGGCAATAAATAAGACAGACAGCAAGCAGTTTTGCAGAGTATTCTGTTGGAAAACTAATACTTCTTTTTTAAAAACAATGTCCACTGATGATGCTCTTTCTGTAGAAGTGACAGTAAATTATCTAAAATTAGAGGTAAGGGTCTTTAGACCCTTATGCCAGAGAAGAAGTGTGAGAGAGAAGAGCTGCCAATAGTATCCAAAAGGAGGGAAACCCAGACCAAACATTTCCTGATTAGTAATTTCCAATCCTTGGTAAGGAGAAGTAGAAATTAATATGAGATCCCTACTGCATAGTATTTTTTGTTTTGTTTTGTTTAATTTTTTCTTTTGAGACGAAATCTTGCTCTTTCACCCAGGCTGGAGTGCAGTGGTGTGATCTCGGCTCACCGCAACCTCTGCCTCCCAGGTTCAAGGAATTCTTGTGCCTCAGCCTCCCAAGTAGCTGAGATTACAGGCACCCGCCACCATACCTGGCTAATGTTTGTGTTTTTAGTAGAGACAGGATTTTGCCATATTGGCTATACTGGTCTCGAACTCCTGACCTCAGGTGATCTGTCCACCGTGGCCTCCCAAAGTGCTGGGATTACAGGAGTGAGCCACCATGCCCGGCCATGTATATTATTTATATTATCTCATGTTAGATATACTTCATTTACCTAAGAGCGAACTATATGTAGTCTCATTCAATTGTGTGTGTTTGGGTATTCTCAGTAAGTTAATTTTATTTTCTTCTTTAACTAAGTTAATGAGTGCTTTTAGGTATTGCCTTAGTGTAGACTGGTTGGATGCCTCCCTTTCTCCTACAGACAAGATTCCTGTGTCCGGAATGATGGATCAGTAGCTTCCCTAGTTCACTGCTATCTGGATTTGTAATACATCAGACTTGTACATCTCCCTTCTCTCTTAATTGAGGATAATAACAACAGTAGTAATTAATAGTAGTTGCTAATATTTTGGAAAACTTACTAAGCTCCAGACATTGTGCTAAGCAAAGTAAGTGCATTATCTCACATAATTCTCACATTATGCCTACTTTATAGATGAAGAAACTGAAGCTTAGAGAAGTTAAGGATCAGCTACTAAGTGACAAAGACTGGATTTGAACATATGGCTATTTGACATGAAAGCCCTCATTTTTAACTACTTTAATACTCTCAATAATTGGAACAATGATAATATCAATAATAATTTCTTTTTTCTGTTTTTTAGAGACAAGGTCTTACTCTGTTGCCCAGACTGGGATGCAGTGGCACAATCATAGCTCACAGCAGCCTCAAACTCCTGGGCTCAAGCAATCCTCTCACCTCAGCTTCCCAAGTAGCTGGAACTACAGGTGCACTCCACTGCACCTGGCTTATTTCTTCATATTTTTGTAGAGATGGGGGTCTTGCTCTGTTGCCCAAGCTGACATTTCATTTTAACAGCATTTGATATTTCTAAAAGGTACATGTAAATGTTTCCTCAATTAATTTTCTCAATGATTTTAGGAAGAAGGTAGAATGGGCACTTTCACCTTCATGTTGTATAGATAAGATCTTGAGGCTCAAAAGATTGAGAAATTTGCCTAAGATTATTATCTTCTAAATAATAAATCAGGAATCAGGTAAATGATCTATATATTTTAATTCCAAGTTCAGTATACTTTTCACTAAAACAAAATTGAATTTAGTTAATCCAATGGCTTTGTTGATATTAGCAATGAGATAAAAAGATTCTTTTACTCCTGGGATGTTTTTATTTATTTATCTAAGTTTATTTTTGAGAAAACGTCTTGCTCTGTCACCCAGGTTGCAGTGCACTGGCATGATCACAGCTCATTGCAGCCTTGACTTCCCAGGCTCAAGCAATCTTCTCACTTCAGCCTTCCGAGCTGGGACTTCAGCCTTCCGGGCAGCTGGGAATACAGGTGTGAGCCACCAGCCTTGGCTAACTTTTGTAGTTTTTGTGGACAGGGTTTTGCTATGTTGCCCAGGCTGGTCTTGAACTCCTGGGCTCAAACCATCCATCCACCTCAGCCTCCCAAAGTGCTGGAATTACAAGCGTGAGCTACTGTGCCCAGCCCCGGGATGTTTTTAATATTCATTTGATAAGTTATAAGGCCCACACTGAGCAAAAATGGCCTTATTAAATAGGCCAGGATTTCCCTGCTTCAGCACTATAGATATTTTGAGCCAGATAACTTTGTTGTGACTGTCCTGTGAGTTATATGATGTTTTGCAGCATCTCTACCCATCAGATGTTCGTAGCACCTATTTGAGAATTACTAACGGTTAAAGTGCCATCTAAGTAGAAATCTACCAATGTTAGGATTATTACTGATCATTACTTATAAATAAGTGGTATCTTATGACAAGGTATTTTATGCTTTAAGCAGGCAAAGTTTTTGACATTTTTGCATTTCCTGAAATAAAATTCCACTGCAAAATTTTAAAATTCCGTACTTACTCTTCGTAACTCATCAGAAATGAGAAATGGATCACAAAAAGAATCTAAACATTTAACAATATGTCCACTGTCTCGTACAATATCTTCATCATATAACCGATGAAAAAATGACATTGAAAGCTGTGTGCAAGGAACATTTATAGCTTCAATTTTTTTCACTTCAGTTCCTGAAAAAAGATATTTTAAAAAGAATGGAGATAGAAAAATTTAGTATTCTCAACTATTTCCAAAATAAATCACTATGCAGAAATTCTAAGAAGTTAACAAATATGACATTTTTGATATATTTAAAATATATATTAGGTTATGAATTTTATTAAATTCTTATTTTGTAGCTTCTTCATTTCTGTTAATCATTTAGAGTTTACAACAAGGCCAGGCATGGTGGCTCATGCCTGTAATCCCAGCACTTTTGGAAGCAAAGGAGGGCGGATCACTTGAGGTCAGGAGTTCGAGACTAGCCTGGCCAACATGGCAAAACCCCCTCTCACTAAAAATATAAAAATTAGCCAGGCGTGGTAGCACACACCTGTAATCCCAGCTACTAGGGAGGCTGAGGCAGGAGAACTGCTTGAACCTGGTGGGCAGAGGTTGCAGTGAGCCAAGATTGCGACACTGCACTCCAGCCTAGGCTGCATCTCAAAAAAAAAAAAAAAAAGTTTATAACAAAATCTCACCATTTCAGGACTAGATGAATATAAATTAGAGGACACTTAAAAATGAAATACATTTATAAAAAATGTAGTAGAGGATTCTTAATGCATATATTATCAGAATTGCCTATAAAAGCATAGGAATTGCTTCGTATGATTTTTTATTCCTGTTATGCTTAATGCTTTATAACTCAGTTTTTTTTCCTTTGAGATGGAATTTTGCTCTTATTTCCCATGCTAGAGTGCAATGGCGTGATCTCGGCTCACCACAACCTCTGCCAACCTGGTTCAAGCGATTCTCCTGCCTCAGCCTCCTGAGTATCTGGGATTACAGGCATGCGCCACCATGCCTGGCTAATTTTGTATTTTTTAGTAGAGACGGGGTTTCTCCATGTTGGTAAGGCTGGTCTTGAACTCTCGACCTCAGGTGATCCGCCCGCCTCGGCTTCCCAAAGTGCTGGAATTACAGGCATGAGCAACCGCACCTGGCCACAAAAATTTTAATTGATGAGCATTTGTAAAGTCCTTGAGTGTATCTTGAAAACATTTTCTCTTCATTTAAAAATTTCTTAGCTGGCGTGGTGGGTCACGCCTGTACTTCCAGCACCATGGACAGCCGAGGCAGGTGGATCACTTGAGGTCAGGAGTTCGAGACCAGCCAGGTCAGGAGTTTGAGACCAGCCTGGCTAACATGGTGAAACCCCATCTCTACTAAAAATACAAAAATTAGCTGCAATGTGGTGGCAGGCTCCTGTAATCCCAGCTACTCGGGAGGCTGGGAAGTGGAGTTTGCAGTGAGCCAATATGGCACCACTGCACTCCAGCCTGGGTGACCCAATGAGACTCCATCTCAAACAAACAAACAAAAAATTTCTCCCTTGGGATCTCATTTATAGTATTTACTACAAAAGACGATTTTCTAAGTGAAGGTAAATTTCAAATTAGGCCCTAATCAAATTATCACAAATTAAGAATTACAGAAAACTGAAATAACAGCATTTCGTCTATTTTTCTCTTGTAGACTTAGTTTTGCCCCTATCCTCCATCCCCTATCCCACACTTATTTCCTGAATTTATCATTCAGGAATGGATTTTCTGCTACTAGAGGTCCCATTAAATTACAGAAAGTCATAAAGATTAAAATGAATATTTTTATTATTACCTCCATCCATCACTGAATCAGTCTCTATGTAGACACATATACACACACTCTCATTCTGATAGAAGACGGGTGGTGTTCTTTTGTTCAAAGTCCTAACATTGTAGACCTAGGTGTGGTGGCCCTCGATGTATCCCTACCCTGGATACATTTGCTGGATCTCTGACCTGAGAAGTAGCTTGTGCTTAAGAAGAGTAAGTAATGCTGGTGAATGTTTACACTAGCTATTTTGGCTGTCCACTTGAGAGTCATGCTAGGACCTGTTATTCTATGTCCTGAGCTGGGCTCATGTGGAGGCATGAAGGATGCCTGGAGCCAGGAACTGTGTATGCCTCAGTAATTGCAAAAGCTATGCTGCTAAGAAGCTTCCTTTGTTTAGAGGTAAGATCCTCTGAGGGATAAAGAAAAAAGGAGACCATAGGAAATGATAAAAGGAGTTCTAGGTGATGTTGAAAGACCAAAAAAGCAAGAGCAGTGTAGAGCCCGATAGTTTCTGAAGACTGGTCAGTGGACACAGGAGAAGGGAATGACATCGGGCATGCCATTTTAATTAGCCTACCCTAGCTTTGATTTGGGGAGTGGAAGGAGGGTTTGGATGGTGAAAAAATATGATTAAACTCAAACCACTTAATAAGAGATATGAAAATAGCATTTGCTGTGGACTGAATTCTATCCCTTCAAAATTCATATATTGAGACATAAAAAATAGCATTTTCTATGGACTGAACTGTATGGCCAAATATTCATATATTGAAGCTCTAACCCTCAACGTGATGGTAGTTGGAGATGGGGCCTTTGGGAAATAATTGGGTTTCAATGAGGTAGAAGGAGGGATGGTCATGGGACTTCAAAATATGAATTAAGAAGGACATAGTTCAGTCATTGAGTCTGTAACATGTAACCACTAGGACCCCAAATTCATGTTCTTCTCACATGCAAAATACACTCAATCCATTCCAACAGCGCCACAAACTTTTTTTTTTTTTTTCTCAGACAAGGTCTCACTCTGTCACCCAGGCTGGAGTGTGGTGATGTGATCATGGCTCACTGTGGCCTCAAATTCCTGGGCTCAAGTGATTCTTCTGCCTCAGCCTTCTGAATAGCTGGGACTACAGGTGTGTGCCACCACAGCCAGATAATTTTTTGTAGAGATAGGGTCTGCTGCATTGCCCAGGCTAGTCTCAAATGCCTGGGTTCAAGTGATCCTCCCACCTTGGCCTCTCAAAGTGTTGGGATTACAGGGGTGAGCCACCTTGTCCTGCTCCCAAAATTTTCACTCACTCCAGTATCAACTCTAAAGTCCAAAGTTTCTTCTAAATATCATAAAAATTGGATATGGGTAGACTTGAGGTACGATTCATCCCAAGGCAAAATTCCTCTCCAGCTGTAAACCTGTGAAGAAGGACAAGGTATGTGTTTCCAAAATACATAGGTGGGACAGCCATAGGCTAGTCATTTCCATTCCAGAAGGGAGAAACAGGAAATAAGAAAGGGGTGACAGGTGTCAAGCAGGCCCTTAACTTAGAAAGGCAAATTCCTTTAGATCTTAAATGCTCAAGGATAATCTTCTTTGGCTTGATACTCTGCCTCTGGACCCACTGAGGTGGCAGTCTTGCTTCTACCCTGGTGGCGGTAGAGCCCTGAAGGCTCTGGGTGGCCCAATCTCCAAGGTTCCACAGGGTCAACTTAGCCCGTATGCTCTGCAGCGTGGCCCTGCCTCCAAGGCTTTGGTTGGAGGCCATCTGGCCTGTTGAAATGCAGGCAGTGGCCCTGATGGCCCTAAAGATCTCTGAATTGCTTCGGGGTCTTTCTAACCTTTTCTTGAAGAACAGCGCGTGTTCACAGCCCAATAGCTCTATGGTACAGTCTTGCAGGATATAAGAAGTCCAACAGCCTTCCTTCATCTCATCTCATTGTTCAAACTAGCAGAGTTTTTGCTGCTGATATAATTCCATCTCTATTCCTGACTTCTGTTGAAATGGCTGATTAAGTCTATGAGTCATACCCATGATCTCTTTATCAAATGGCTGTTCAGTGTTCTGAACAGTGTTCTCTTCAGAACAAACTTTCTCATTTTTTACAATAAGGATAGGTTGAAAACTTTCCAAATCTTCAAATGTTGGTTCATTTTTGGTTAACAATTCCTTCTGCAATTCATCTCTCTTCTTTCATACTTTAAGCAAGACATTACTTTAAGACTTTGCTTAGAAATCTCGTCAGCTAAATCTCCAATTTCATCACTTATAAGTTCTACCTTCCATAAAACAATAGAAAACAGTCCATCCAAGTTATTTGCCACTTTAAAACAAAGATCACCTTTACCCCAGTTTCCAATAACATGTCCCTTATTTCCTTGGGAGCTATCACCAGAATTGCCCATAGTGTCCGTATACATGCACCTCAAGCTTCCATCCATCATTCAGTTCCAAAGCCACTTCCACATTCTTAGGTATTTGTTACAGCAGCACCTCACTTCTCAGTACCAAGATCCGTCTTAGTCAGCTTGGGCTGCTATAACAAAATGCCATTCTGGGTGGCTTAAACAATAGACATGTATTTCTCAAAGTTTTAGAGGCTAGAAAGTCCAAGGTCAAGGTCCAGATGATTCAGTTCCTGGTGAAGGCACTCTTCTTGGCTTGCAGAAAACTGTCTTCTCTCTGTGTACTTAGATGGCTCTAGTGCTTTTACTTCTTATTATAAAGGCATTAATCCCATCATGAGGGCCCCACCCTTGTGCCCTCATCTAAACCTAATTTATTTTCCAAAGGCCCCATCTCCAAAAACCATCACATTGAAGGGTTAGGGATTAAACATATGAATTTGGGGGTGGGGACACAACTCACTCCATAACACATTTCTTTTGTAGGAATTTCATTAAATTATGTCCCCAGCATTTATAAGACATGTAATGCATCACTATGATCACATACAGAAAGAATACAGTTTTCCCCTAGTACTAGCATTATAAAACACTGGGTGCCTCCTTATCATTTGGTGTCTTAAGTTAGTACTTTTCTGGCAACCCCATTAATGTGGAAGTGACAGAGGCAGGAGAGTGAAGTGGTGAATCTCTTCAATTCTGGGTCCTCTGCTCACTCAGTTGAGTAAAACTGCACACATTACTTAGCTTATGCCTCTATTCATTTGTAAAATAGTGATATATAATACTACCTTTCTTGCATTGTTTCATGAATGAAAGGAGGTAATGTTTATGATGCCCTTAGCTGAGCACACAGGAAGCATCCATTAATGTTATTAAAAAAAGACAAAGTGTATCTAAACATAGGAGCTATGGTGGCTGGCTGAGAGGATAAAACAGCACCGACAACTGGCAATCTCCAGGGAGTGCAGCACAGTGAAGGAGGTTCCATCATCGCTTTCTTTTTTTTTCTTTTTTATTATTATTATACTTTAAGTTTTAGGGTACATGTGCACAATGTGCAGGTTTGTTACATATGTATTCATGTGCCATGTTGGTGTGCTGTACCCATTAACTCGTCATTTAACATTAGGTATATCTCCCAATGCTGTCCCTCCCCTCTCCCCCCACCCCACAACAGTCCCCGGAGTGTGATGTTCCCCTTCCTGTGTCCACGTGTTCTCATTGTTCAATTCCCACCTATGAGTGAGAACATGCGGTGTTTGGTTTTTTGTCCTTGCGATAGTTTACTGAGAATGATGGTTTCCAGTTTCATCCATGTCCCTACAAAGGACATGAACTCATCATTTTTTATGGCTGCATAGTATTCCATGGTGTATATGTGCCACATTTTCTTAATCCAGTCTATTGTTGTTGGACATTTGGGTTGGTTCCAAGTCTTTGCTATTCTTAATAGTGCCACAATAAACATACGTGTGCATGTGTCTTTATAGCAGCATCATTTAGTCCTTTGGGTATATACTCAGTAATGGGATGGCTGGGTCAAATGGTATTTCTAGTTCTAGATCCCTGAGGAATCGCCACACTGACTTCCACAATGGTTGAACTAGTTTACAGTCCCACCAACAGTGTAAAAGTGTTCCTATTTCTCCACATCCTCTCTAACACCTGTTGTTTCCTGACTTTTTAATGATCGCCATTGTAACTGGTGTGAGATGGTATCTCATTGTGGTTTTGATTTGCATTTCTCTGATGGCCAGTGATGATGAGCATTTTTTCAGGTGTTTTTTGGCTGCATAAATGTCTTCTTTTGAGAAGTGTCTGTTCATGTCCTTCGCCTACTTTTTGATGGGGTTGTTTGTTTTTTTCTTGTAAAGTGGTTTGAGTTCATTGTAGATTCTGGATATTAGCCCTTTGTCAGATGAGTAGGTTGCGAAAATTTTCTCCCATTTTGTAGGTTGCCTGTTCACTCTGATGGTAGTTTCTTTTGGTGTGCAGAAGCTCTTTAGTTTAATTAGATCCCATTTGTCAATTTTGGCTTTTGTTGCCATTGCTTTTGGTGTTTTAGACATGAAGTCCTTGCCCATGTCTGTGTCCTGAATGGTATTGCCTAGGTTTTCTTCTAGGGTTTTTATGGTTTTAGGTCTAACATGTAAGTCTTTAATCCATCTTGAATTAATTTTTGTATAAGGTGTAAGGAAGGGATCCAGTTTCAGCTTTCTACATATGGCTAGCCAGTTTTCCCAGCACCATTTATTAAATAGGGAATCCTTTTCCCATTGAATCCAGCATATAAACAGAACCAAAGACAAAAACCACATGATTATCTCAATAGATGCAGAAAAGGCCTTTGACAAAATTCAACAACCCTTCATGCTAAAAACTCTCAATAAATTAGGTATTGATGGGACGTATCTCAAAATAATAAGAGCTATCTATGACAAGCCCACAGCCAATATCATACTGAATGGACAAAAACTGGAAGCATTCCCTTTGAAAACTGGCACAAGACAGGGATGCCCTCTCTCACCGCTCCTATTCAACATAGTGTTGGAAGTTCTGGCCAAGGCAATCAGGCAGGAGAAGGAAATAAAGGGTGTTCAATTAGGAAAAGAGGAAGTCAAATTGTCCCTGTTTGCAGATGACATGACTGTATATCTAGAAAACCCCATTGTCTCAGCCCAAAATCTCCTTAAGCTGACAAGCAACTTCAGCAAAGTCTCAGGATACAAAATCAATGTACAAAAATCACAAGCATTTTTGTACACCAATCACAAACAGAGAGCCAAATCATGAGTGAACTCCCATTCACAATTGCTTCAAAGAGAATAAAATACCTAGGAATCCAACTTACAAGGGACGTGAAGGACCTCTTCAAGGAGAACTACAAACCACTGCTCAATGAAATAAAAGAGGATACAAACAAATGGAAGAACATTCCATGCTCATGGGTTGGAAGAATCAAGATCGTGAAAATGGCCATACTGTCCAAGGTAATTTATAGATTCAATGCCATCCCCATCAAGCTACCGATGACTTTCTTCACAGAATTGGAAAAAAACTACTTTAAAGTTCATATGGAACCAAAAAAGAGCCCGCATCGCCAAGTCAATCCTAAGCCAAAAGAACAAAGCTGGAGGCATCATGCTACCTGACTTCAAACTACACTACAAGGCTATAGTAACCAAAACAGCATGGTACTGGTACCATAACAGAGACATAGATCAATGAAATAGAACAGAGCCCTCAGAAATAATGCCGCATATCTACAACTATCTGATCTTTGATAAACCATCATCACTTTCTTTAGAACTGGTTCACTTCCCAAAAGAATGCCTCTTCACCTATTTTAAAAAGCTGCTTCTTTTGCTTTAAAAGGGCCCCAGAGGAAAATAAGAGGGGGGTATATCAGAAAAAGAAATATAGCAGAAAAAGAAAAAGTAAAAGGAGATAAAAATGAGCTAGTGGAAGAGTACTAACATTCCACTAGAACTTCTACTTCTGAAATAGTGTTATTATTCTTCTGTCCTATTTTTCAGAGTATTTATAATTCATCAAGTCAGGCACATGAGACATTTGAGAACCTCTTTTTGCAATGATTTTTTCAAAAATTAGTAAAAAGTTAATGCTATTTTGTGTATGTACTAACGTGGGGAGAGGGTTGAGCACTTATTTCAGGGGGCCTTATTTTTTCAAATAGATTGACTGAAGTTACTGTAAACATGTTTTATAAACACTGTGATACATGGCTCTGATTATTTCTTTTTGAAAATTTTGAGTTGGGCAAATATATTCTCTCAGATACTCAGTTTAATTTTGTGAGTAGTCTGTACCAGCTTTTTGCTCTATAAATTTTGCAGTAGTCTTTAGCCAAAAGCAATAAAATCTGACCTACTACGTCTAACATCATGAACTGTTTGTAATCCTGTTCTTGACTAATACTTTAAGTTACTTTTGTGTAATTTACCAAAATACATCCCTAAACAAAAAAAATCTAATTTAAAATGCATTTTATTGAGTATAAATCCATATCACCAATCAGATTCTCCTTCTAAATGGAACGTTGCTTTTATTCATTCTGTTGCTTAAGATACCTCAACCTAAAATTTAAAATATAAGCTTTCATATTTTTTTTTCCAAAATAGTCTTATATTAACTCTCTGCTTTCTTCCTTGGCCCAAGAGTTATGGAAGGGACTTAAGTGAGTGTTATTAAGTGTTTAAGTGTTTGGGTAATTTTCTTAAAAAAAATTCTGGCTCTTTCAATGTATTACGAAATAATACATTATGAAAATATAATCTAGCTGGGCGCGATGGCTCACACCCATAATCCCAGCACTTTCGGAGGCCGAGGCAGGTGGATCACTTGAGGCCAGGAGTTCGAGACCAGCCTGGCCAACATGGCGAAACCCTATCACTACTTAAAAAAAAAAAAAAAAAAAAAAAAATTAGGCTGAGCACGGTGGTTCACACCTGTAATCCCAGCACTGTGGGAGGCCAAGGTTGGCAGATTTACCTGCGGTCAGGAGTTCAAGACCAGCCTGGCCAACATGGCGAAATCCCATCTCTATTAAAAACACAAAAATTAGCTGGGTGTGGTGGCACACACCTGTAATCCCAGCTACCTGGGAGGCTGAGGCAGGAGAATCGCTTGAACCTGGGAGACGAAAGTTGCAGTAAGCTGAGATCATGCCACTGCACTCCAGTCTGGGTGACAGTGAGACTCTCTCAAAAAACAAGCAAGCAAAAAACCAAAAATTAGCTGGGAATTAGCCGGGTGTGGGGGCCCACGACTGTAATCCCAGCTACTGGGGAGGCTGAGGCATGAGAACTGCTTGAACCCAGGAGGCACCACTGCACTCCAGCCTGGGTGACAGAGTGAGACCCTGTCTCAAAAAAAAAAAAAAAAAATCCTGTGGTTGGCTGATTCCTCTGTGAGAAATCCATGTACCCATGTACTCATCTCAATTTAGATTTTGCCCAAATATCCCCATATCAATGGACTCCTTCTTGATCTTTTCTCTCTGGGCAGAACTGACCACTCTTGCCCACACTTTTTAATTTTTTTTTAGTTTTTGAGGCAGTCTAGCTCTGTCACCCAGGGTAGAGGGCAGTGACACAATCTCAGCTCACAGCAATCCTCCACCTCCCAGGTCCAATCAATTCTCCTTCCTCAGCGACCAAGTAGCTAGTATTACAGGTGCTCGCCACCACGCCTGGCTAATTTTTGTATTTTTAGTAGAGATAGGTTTTCACCATGTTGGCCAGGCTGGTCTTGAACTCCTATACTCAAGTGATCCGCCCGCCTCAGCCTCCCAAAGTGCTGGGATTACAGACGTGAGCCACCATGCCCGGCCCTTGGCTACACTTCTATGGTAGCACCTTTGACACATTAGTACACACACACACACACACACACACACACATTTTAACATATCAAGTTCCTTTAGTACAGGTTTTCTTATTTACCTTAATGTTCCCTATATCTAGCAGAGTACAAGGAAAATACACAATACTTTTACATGAATAAAAAGAGAAAAATTGCTCTTATGTGTTAAGCCAGGATAGTAGCAGTAGACTCCCAGGAAAGAGATGCAGGGCAGGACTGGAACAGCTGGTCATACTTAATCTTGATGTATCAAACAGATGAGTCATTCACAATTTATATTTTAATAATGAAAATTCCTGAGGCAAAATTTTGTTATAATAGTAAAATAGTATCTGAAAAGACGAAAATTTTATTTACCTAATGTGATCCATTGTCCAGAAGAATCTGAAAGTAACTTCAAATTGGGAATAACATTTGGGTCTTTGAAAAAAGCCTAAAATACAAATTTGAGGGGAATAAGTTAGATATTTTATTATAAATGATAGTAAAAATTAACATAACTATAATCTCGTTTAATTCAAATAGGACAATTTTAAATTGGTAAAATGTCTGAGTAATAAAGAGTTTATAAATAAATGAAGTTTTATTACATTCGAGTTGGAACAGTATGAACATTGTGTGTCCAAGTACAGAAGTCTTTGGAACTTAATTTAGAAAATAATGATATACAGTAAACATTAGGAGGTTATATAATTTTGAAAACTTTGTTTTCCTTCAATCTTGCTTACTGAAGTGCCTTAGTAACAACTTACATACTAGATCTAAATCCAAAAGTAACTGTCACTTTAATTCTTTCCAAAAGGCATGTAAAAAAGTGAAAAATCTAACTTCCTAAAAATGAAACGTTTTCTGCACGGCAAATGACAACAAAGCAGGTAAGAGTTTTAGTTCCAGATCCTTTTGTAGTTTATGAGCATGATGACTGGGTTTTCGCAGGTATGTGTGAGATGTGCCATCCTCGAACCTTGTTATGATGTCGGCATATTGTCAGTCTGACATGAAAGAAGAAAAAAATATATAAAATAAAAAAGAGCTTTAGTTCTAGGCACCAGCAGCTGACTCAAGCTGAAAAGGCAGAAGAAAATTTATTAGAAGCATCTCAGGGAGTCCACAAAATGTTCTGGAGGTGGAGGGCATCAGGCTGAAGGCTGGACCCAGGAACAATCCAAAATCATATGCAGAACTGCCCTCATGAGGAAACTGTCACCCTTGCTGCAGCCCCACCAAGCACTACAGTTGATCTTAGCCAAAAGGCTGAGAAGCGATAGCCCCATCAAGCACTAGAGGAAGCCACCACCACCCCTTTCTCCTATTCAAGTACTAACCAGGCCCAACCCTACTTAGCTTTCAACATCAGGTACATTCAGGGTGGTATGGCCATAAACATCAAGTACTAACCAGGCCAATCCTGCTTAGCTTCCAACATTCAGGGTGGTATGGCCGTAGGCATCACCATCACTCCCTTCTAACCTAGGCCATTGCTGTGCCAGGTCTGTCTGGCCTGAAAGTGGTCTCTGCCACTACCTTTGCCAAAGAAATGAATTCTGTGTGTGCCTCCTTCCTTAAGTTGCTCACTTCAAAATTCCAGTCTTGCACTTATGAGTCTGTCTGTAAACCTAGATCCCACGCTTACGATCTGGATGCAAGGGAGTTCCTTGCATTTTGGGAGGTTTCACTTGGACTTCCCAAAAGTTACCCCCAAATTGCATGGTTGTTCACAAGGTGCTGGACAGCCAGAAAACATAATGTCTGTGAAGAGCAATAAATAAAAGAAAAATAATAGACCGAGAGAAAATATTTGCAACACATATGTTAAAATGGAGAAACTGACATCCTAGTGATTAAAAAAAAACCAAATGTAAGAAAAACTGACAAACCTAAATTTTCTTTTGCCTTTTCAGCTTGAGTCAGCTGCTGGTGCTTGGAATGAAAGTTTTTTTTTTTTTGAGATGGAGTTTCACTCTCGTTGCCCAGGCTGGAGTGCAGTGGTGCGATCTCGGCTTACTGCAACCTCTGCCTCCTGGGTTCAAGCGATTTTCCTGTCTCAGCCTCCTGAGTTGCTGGGATTACAGGTGTGTGCCACCATGCCCGGCTAATTTTTTGTATTTTTAGTAGACAAGGGGTTTCACCATGTCGGCTAGGCTAGTCTCGAACTCCTGACCACAGGTGATCTGACTGCCTTGGCCTCCCAAAGTGCTGGGATTACAGGCGTGAGCCACCGCACCCAGCCTAGCTCTTTTTTATTTTATAATTTTTTTCTTTTTTCATGTCAGAAGGGTAATGTGCTGACATCATCACAAGATTTGAGTGTGGCACATGTCACCAAAGGATAAAAATAGGCATATAAAAAATAAAAATAGGGCTAGGCGCGGTGGCTCAGGCCTGTAATCCCAGGACTTTGGGAGGCCAAGGTGGGTGGATCACTTGAGGCCAGGAGTTCAAGATCAGCCTGGCTAACATGGCGAACTCCGTCTGTACTGAAAAAATACAAAAATTAGCTGGGCAAGGTGGCACACTCCTGTAATTCCAGCTACCCGGGAGGCTGAGGCATGAGAATTGCTTGAACCTGGGAGGTGGAGGTTGTAGTGAGCTGAGATTGTGTCACTGCACTCCAGCCTGGGTAACAGAGTGAGACTATCTTAAAAACAAAAACAAAAACAAAAGCTCAAAAAACAAACAAACAAAAAAACCCCACAAATAGCCAATAAACTTTAGGAAAAGATGCTCAATTTCAAGAGCAGCGAAAGAAATGAAAATAAAATCCAGAAGATACCACTTTTATCCATTACATTGCCAAGATTTAAAAAGACTGGTAACTTTTGGTGAGAGCACCAGAAGACATGCACTTTCACAAGCTGCTGGCAGAAGTGTGAATCTTTATAACCCTTTGGGAAAGTAATTTGCTATTATCTTGAACAATAAAAACATGCATATCTCATCCAACAAACTCTACTTTTGGGTTCTGAAACCACCAGTGGATAAGATTTAGGTATAAGGAGTTTTTTGTTTTAATATAGTATTGTTTGTAGTGTCAAAACTTGGAAACAATTTCAATGTCTAGCAGTAGAAAAACAGTTGAATAAAATATAGTCCATCTGTATCAGACAGAATACAGCCATTGGAAAGGAAGTATTAGAATAGAATGTAAGCTCCCTAAGAGGAGGGGTCCTGTTTTTCTTATTCACTGCTATCTCCCAGGACTTACAACAGGGCCTAACATATAGCACTTACTAAATAAACATCCCCTGAACAGACTATGTATTGATTTTGAGGAAAAACTATAAATACTTTCAGTTAAAAAAGGGTAGTTTAGGGCCAGGCGCAGTGGCTCATGCTTGTAATCCCAGCACTTTGGGAGGCCGAGGCGGGCGGATCACGAGGTCAGGAGATCGAGACCATCCTGGCTAACACGGTGAAACCCTGTCTCTACTAAAAATACGAAAAATTAGCCGGGTGTGGTGGCGGGTACCTGTAGTCCCAGCTACTTGGGAAGCTGAGACAGGAGAATGGCATGAACCTGGGAGGCAGAGCTTGCAATGAGCCAAGATCGTGCCACTGCACTCCAGCCTGGGCGACAGAGCAAGACTCCATCTCAAAAAAAAAAAAAGGGTAGTTTAAGAGTAATGTGTATGGCCAGGTGTGGTGCCTCACGCCTATGGTCCCAGCACTTTGGGAGGCTGAGGCAGATCACTTGAGGTCAGGAGCTCAAGACCAGTCTGAGCAACCTGGTGAAACCCTATCTCTACTAAAAATACAAAAACTTAGCTGGGCACGGTGGTGTGCACCTGTTGCCCCAGCTACTCGGGAGGCTGAGTTGGGAGGACTGCTAAAGCCCAGGGGAGTGGAGGTTGCAGCGAGCTGAGGTCGCACCATTGCACTCCAGCCTGGGTGACAGAGTGAGACCCCATCTCAAAAAAAAAAAAAGAGTAACGCATGTGATAAAACAAAAGAAAACCTCTATACATTTATATGAGCATAAAGAAAAGTATGTAAGAATATGTATCATAGGCCAGGTGCGCTGACTCATACCTGTAATCCCAGCACTTTGGGAGGCCAAGGCAGGCGGATCACGAGTTCAGGAGTTCAAGACTAGCCTGACCAACATGTTCAAACCTTGCCTCTACTAAAAATACAAAAATTAGCTAGGCGTGGTGACATGTGCCTATAATCCCAGCTACTCAGGAGGCTAAGGCAGGAGAATCGCTTGAACCCCGGAGGCGGAGGTTGCAGTGAGCTGAGATCGCACCACTGCACTCCAGCCTGGGTGACACAGCGAGACTCTGTCTCCAAAAAAAAAAGACGAATATCAAACCACTTGCTTCGGAAGTGGTGGTTACAGACTCGTGGTAAGAGGAGGGTTGAGAGGGTAGGGAGTAGGAGTAGACTGGGATAAGACTGACATTTTCTATGAATTATTCTTTGTTGTTTAAATTGTTACAATAAATACTTTCATTTTTCAACATTCCCTTCAAGTGATCACTCACTTTTCCTTCTTGAGAGAGGAATACCTTCTTGAGAGAGGAATCTAAACTGTCTCACTTTTTTTTTTTTTTTTGAGACCAAGTCTCGCTCTGTCATTCAGGCTGGAGTGCAATGGTGCGATCTCAGCTCACTGCAGCCTCCACCTCCTGGGTTCAATAGATTCTCCTGGCTCAGCCTCCCGAGTAGCTGGGACTACAGAAGTGCGCCAACACACCCAGCTAATTTTTGTATTTTTAGTAGAGACAGGGTTTTGCCATGTTGGCCAGGCTGGTCTTGAACTCCTGACCTCAGGTGATCCATCCATCTCAGGCTCCCAAAGTGCTGGGATTACAGGCGTGAGCCACCGAGCCCAGCCTCACTTCTCTTATCTACTTCTCATTCCTCTCTATCTGGTTCCTGCTCCTATCACGTAATGAATAGTACCTTTGACTTCCTAATACTAAAATCCAATGGACAGTGCTTGCCCTCATGGGCAGGCAGATAGTAAGAGAGGACACAGTAACATGCCATGTACACTACAAAAAAGTGCAGGTGCTATCAAAGTACAAAATGGGCAGACATAATCTAATGGCATTGGGAAGAAATGTTAACATAGAAAGAACATTTAGGTTTAGATCAGAAAGTTGAGTAGGAGTTAGCTGGGCAAAGGGGTATACTGGTAAATGTTTAACAACTGGCCACTCTTCCTCCCCCAAAAAGCCCTGATTATAGCATTTGCCTGTTTCCATGGTGGATTTCAAGTTGCCAACAGTGTAACAACCAGCAAACAAAGATTCCTGACAGTCTAGCAATCAGGCTCTCCTAAACTGGTTCCCAGTATGCCACTGGAATTACCATTTTTTAAGGGAGAGAAAATGGTAAGTGTGAAGGCTGTAAGGTGAGAAAGGATGATACATTACGTTCAAGGAAAGTGAAGAGGTTTGGTGTGACCCAGAAGCAGCAATGGTCAGATAAGGCTGGCGAGTTAAATTGACCTTGTAGTCAAGTGAAGAATTTTAATCCTGATCTAAAATTGATCTATATCTTGATCAGTATTTTGATCTAAGGGCAGTGGGAAAACACTGAAGTTCTTTTTCTTTTTTCTTTTACAATTTTATAATACGGACAGAGTCTCACTTTGTTGGCCAAGCTGGTCTCAGACCCCTGGCTTCAAGTGATCCTCTTGCCTTGGCTTCCCAAAGAGCTGGGATTACAGGCATGAGCCATGGCACCAGCCACACTGAAAGTTTTTTTTTTTTTTTTTACGGAGTTTTGCTCTTGTTGCCCAGGCTGGAGTGTAATGGTATGATCTCGCCTCATTGCGGGTTCAAGCGATTGTCCTGCCTCAGCTTCCCAAGTAGCTGGGATTATAGGCGCCCGCCACCATGCCCAGCTAATTTTGTATTTTCAGTAGAGATTGGGTTTCTTCATGTTTGTCAGGCTGGTCTTGAACTCCCGACCTCAGGTGATCTACCCACCTCAGCCTCCCAAAGTGCTAGGATTATAGGCATGAGAGCCACTGTGCCCAGCCTTTTTAAAAATTTTATTTTTTAATTAATTATTATTTTTTTTTTTTGAGAAGGAGTTTCACTCTGTCACCCAGGTTGGAGTGCAATGGCGCAATCTCAGCTCACTGCAACCTCCACCTCCCAGGTTCAAGTGATTCTCCTGCCTAAGCCTCCTGAGTAGCTGTGATTACAGACATCTGCCACCATGGCCACCTAATTTTTGTGTTTTTTAGTAGAGACGGGGTTTCACCATGTTGGTCAGGCTGGTCTCGAACTCTTGACCTCAGGTGATCCACCCGCCTCAGGCTCCCAAAGTGCTGGGATTACAGGCTTGAGCCAGTGAGCCTGGCTAGACTGAAGGTTTTTAAGCAGAGGAAAGAGTTATCAGAATCATCTATTTTTCTTTAAAGTTCATTCTGGCTGCAGTGTGGAGAATGAATTGAAGGGCTGGAAAAACACTGGCTAGGAGGAAGGTTACTGTTGTAATCATGGAAGAGCTGATGTCCTCATCAGTCAAGGAGATACCAAGTGGGGAGGTAGAGAAGTAGATGGATTTAATGTTATTTAGGAGGAAGAAACAAATGGAGAAGGAAGATGACTCCTGGGATTTCTCTTCATGAAAAAAAATTTAATAAATGCTATTTAACAAGAAAGAGAACAGAGAAGAGATGTGAGCTGAGGAGTATTTACAAATGTCTACATTATGCCAAGCCAGACACAGTCCCTGTTCTTATGGAATTTACATTCTAGTGGTGAAGAATTAAAGGTAAACACATTTTTTTTCAAAAAGGTATCATATATACTTAATTGTAAAAAGATAAATTTTCCCCAAAGTTATTTCTAGACAAAAAGCAAGTTGCCTTATGACATTTTAGTCTTTCAAATAAAAGAATATTCATGCAAGTATTTTAATTTATATAATGGTACATTTTGAAAAAGACACATAAACTGGAATTAACCTCAATTAATATTGGTTTTGAATGCATTTTACGCCTTCTGAAAGAATCTATTAAAAAAAGAAAATTTAATTCAGATTTAGTAATTATTCCTGGAGGTTATTAACTTAACAGTTACATGTTAGATGTCATTATAAATGGAGCAGCAGGTCAACTGGCCTGCAGTGAATTGACCTAGAACCAAAGGAAATGAGTCTTTATAAGGGACCCTCAAATAAGGCAATGCAAGTTACATTATTGAGATTACAATTATGTGTCTAATAAGTGAATTTTTAAAAAACGTCCTAATACATGTAAATTGCATTTCTGGCTTGTTATGGAATTTCCAGTAAGGCATTAGAAGAGATTTTCTGTATCTCAACTTTAGGAAAGCTGACTGTGCTTTGGAAAAATATAAGATGATTCCTAAACTAGTTACAGTAATAACAAAGATACTGATGTCAAAATGCATGTGAAAATGTTAAATAAACTTGTTTCATAAAATGTGAAAGTAGGCTGGGTGTGATAACTCACACCTGTAATCCCAGCACTTTGGGAGGCTGAGGCAGGAGAATTGCTTGAGCCTGGGAGTTTGAGACCAGCCTGGGCAACATAGTGAAACCCTGTCTCTATTAAAAATAAACAAATAAATAAATAAAAATGTGAAAGTGGAAAAAAGATAAGTTTCTCTGTTTTTAATTTTCTTATTAATTTTTACATCCAGCATGCATACTGGACAGACAATATTTCTAAATTATTTAAGTATATATTTGACTATATTATCTATCTGGCAGACTGATGGTTTCTAGTTCAATATCAATTCTTTCTTCCTTAAGGAATCCCATTTTTATTTGGGACAGCAATGTGCTCAGCTTAGTCTGCATTTCCAGCCTCCCTGGGATGTGGGAGGCCTAAATTCTGGTCACATGCCTAAGTTCTCGTCATGAGATGTAAGCAGAAGCGTTGCGCAGGCTTCCAGGAAAGCTCTATAAATTAAGGCGCTTCCTTGCAGTTGTTTATGTGGAAAATTCTCCTTATCATCCCCAGTCCCATGGTGAAGATGTCAACACTATATACTGAGCCCAGAGCTTTCTTGAAATCCAAAGTTAAATGTTATATTCAACTATCTAGAATACTGCCACTTGTATGTACCTCAAATTCAGCACGCCTAAAACTGAACTCATTTTCCTTGTAATTCTTCCGTGTTTTCTACACATTTAATGGCATCATCAGCCACTCGAGTCAACCAAGCCAGAAACTTGGGAGTCATACTACATGTCCCCCTCTCCTTTACTCTCAATATCTTACCATTCCTTAAGCCTTTCTCCTAAATCTGGGCCATACTGGTACTCAATATTATCATGTAACTGTCTAGAAGACAACAGTTTCCAATTTAGTGTCACTACTTCCTGACTCAGTCCTAACAACTCACCCTCCACACTTCTGCCAAGGTGATCTCAATATTTTAACATTTAAAGTCTTTCTTAAAACCTTCTCCTTCTTAGCCAGATAAAGTCAAAATTTCTTTGCATGGCACAAAAGGTCTTCTGAAATATTATCCCACCCATCTCTCCAACATTATCCTTGCCACTTCATCTACCTGATGAATTCCTACTCATCTTTCAGGCCCCGCCTTAAGAGTCCTGTCTTTTATAAATGCTCTTCTGACCACCTCAGTCAAAAATGATCACTTTCTCTTTTGTGCCACCAAAGTACCTTATGCCTCTGGTATGTATTGTATCACTTCTCTCTCTGCAATGCAAATTTTGGTATTTCCCTCGCTTTGTGTCTATTCATCTAATATAGACCTAGGAACTAAAGAAATGTTTGCCAGATAAATGTTTCCTTCCATCCATTTATCATCTCACAAATACATTTTTGGAACATAATTTGTTTTTAAATTGAAAGGGAAAATTCAAAATCTGGAATTCTAGTTTAAACAATTACTCTGTTCAGTAATGAGTTTTTGTAGTAGAAACAGCATGGTTTCTAGAGTCAAAATGCCTGGGTTCTGCCCTTTGCTGAATGTTTTTGCATAAATTACGTAACCTTTCTGAATTTTAAGCTATAAAATGGAAGTCAGAACACCAAACTTGGCAGATTGTTGTAAAGATTAATGATAAATGTAATATAAAAAGTGCTGAAAGCTGAATCTGTGCACACTGGAGTCACTACTGCTATAGAAAAATACTTCATAAAGTAATATAGAAATTTTTTTTTTTGAGACAGGTTCTTACTTTGTCACCCAGGCTAGGGCGCATTGGTGCGATCACAGCTCAAGCAATCCTCCCACCTCAGCCCCCCAAGTAGCTAGGGCTACAGGTGTGTGCCACCACACCCAGCTAATTAAAAATTTTAAAAAAAACAGCCACAGGGTCTCACTATGTTGCCCAGGCTGGTCTCAAACTCCTGGGCTCAAGTGATCCTCCTGCCTCAGCCTCCCAAAGTGCTGGGATTACAGTTGTGAGCCACCATGCCCTGCCTCAGACTTTTTTTTTTTCTTAACATTTCTAGCTCCCCAAACTATACATGCCTTGTAAGCTGGGATCAGGTCTCTTCATATTTTTAATACCCTCTAGAGGGACACAGTAAATATTCAACAACTATTTATTGAATAAATGAATTATATTAAAATTTTTACAGTATTCTAAAATTCAGTGACCTCGAATCCTGATCTTTAAAAAAAATTATAGACAGCCAGTACTGGTATAAATAAAAAATATAAAAAACTACACAATAATCTAACCATGAGTATTTGAGAAATGTTATTAATGTCATTATCAGTAGCATTATTAATATAATGGCACTATAACACTATCTTAGGGAAAGGGAGATAGATATTTAACCAATTTACTCTCTGTTATGGGTTGATAGTGTCCCCCCAAAATTTACATCCTTCCTGAAATATCACAAAGTGACCTTAGTTGGAATTAGGGTTGTTGCCGATGTAATTAATTAAGATTAGGTTATGCTGGGCCCTTAATTCAATATGACTGGTGTCTCTATAAGAAGAAGAGATGCAGACACATGAAGGGAAAAGGCTATGGGACTGACAGGAAGAGAAGAAAGTGCTGCAGCTGCAAACTAAAGGATGCCAAGTGTGGGGTGGCAACTGCCAGAAGCCAGGAAGAGGCAAAGATGGATTCTCCCCTACAGGTTTCAGAGGAATGATGGCCCTGCCAGCACCTTGATTTAAGACTTCTGGCCTCCAGAACTATGACGCAATCCTACCTAATGTTCTCCTTTCTCCATTTCCTCCTATTTTCTTTACTGCCCTTATCACTATATGAAATAATCAGATTTTTTTTTTTCATTTATTGTAGTCTTGCCAAGGCCTGTACAATCTTTGACAGCTGGGCTCTTGTCTTGTTCCTCCTTGTATCCCCAGCACTGGAAGGAATTCCTAGCACATGATAGGCCCTCAGGAATTGTTTGTTATGCCAAACTATAAACCACAGTCAATGCATGAAGGACATGAATGGCAGAGAATGAAGATAATTTCATAAACCATAACAGTATTTTCCATTTGATTGAGGAGAAAAAATACCAGGATTGAAAATAATGGACTAAATTTTAACAAACACACCAAAACTTAAACTCTCAAGTGAGTTTTACCTCTCTCAAAGTAGTCACCTCTAGTAGTCAAAAGACTTATTCAAATCACTGTGCTACGGCTTCAAACTTTTTTGGGGGAATTCCTCATTTGGAACTGCTGGTAGAGCCTGAAGCCCAGTTCTCAGAGTGGGTGTGATGTTGAGAAAAAAATCAAAAGTAATTTGGAGCTAGTAAATAAAGCGGTGATAAACCTGTGTGATAATATTTAAAATATTTTAAAATGAGGTGTGCCTATTTAAAAAGAGAAGCTGGGGGTGGTGGCTTACGCCTGTAATCCCCAGCACTTTGGGAGGCCGGGGTGAGCGAACTGCTTGAGCCCGGGGATTCAAGACTAGCCTGGGTAACATAGTGAGACTCTGCCTCTAAAAAAATTTTTTTTAATTAGCTGGACGTGGTGGCCTGCACCTGTAGTCCCAGCTACTCAGGAAGCTTGAGCCCTGGAGGTCGAGGCTGCAATGAGCTGAGATGGTGCTACTGCACTTCATTCAGCCTGGGTGACAGAGAAAGACCCTGTTTCAAAAAATAAGTAAATAAAATAAAATAAAACAAAATAAAATGAAAGAAAAATAAACAAAGGGAGAAACTAATCTTCTAGAGAGCGCGCGATCTTCCGGAACTGCAAAGTTCCCTGAGGCAAGATACAAGATGCTGAAAGTAGAGAAAGAATGAACTAAATGACAAATTTATCATGGGTGATTCGAAAAAAAATCATTTGCACCTTTTATTACTCCCAAAGCCAAGAAAACGACATCACTAAGGAATGGCGTGTTCACAAGAATCTATGCCAAAGTGGGGGAAGTTTAAAAATGGCAGAGACCCAGGGAACTCTCCGACCCCCATACTAACCATAACGAAATCATCCTTCCGATAGGCCTGAAAGGTCTGGTCAAAGCCGAATGCCTGCGCCTTGATTCTGCCCAGCATGGACCTGGGGCAGAGGAGGAAAAAGAAATCATCTGGGGGCTGGCACCCCCTCAGAGCGCACCGATAACTGATCCCACCCACAGTATCCGCCCTGCCCGGGTGGTTCGGGGTTCACTCAGGAAGCCTCAGGGTTCACTCAGAATGGCGCCGACCCGCGCGGGCCCCTCGACGCCCGGCCGGCGCCTCCACAGCCGCGAAGACGAAGGGCCTCTTTTCTCCCTGCGCCTCGGTTCCTCACCACTGGCGGAGCCGGCTGGTGATCTCCTTAGAGCTCAGAGACTGGAAGGTTTTCTGAGGCAAGAACCTGAAGTAATAGCCGCCCAAGTCCCCGAGCTCCCCAGTAGCCATAGTGCTCTCGGCTGCGTGGATGCCTGGGCCATTTCCATGGAGACGCGGCGGCCGTCGGGTCGGAGCGACGCTGCGGGGGCGGGGCCACACGTCTCTAGGGACCCAGGGGTTCCGGCCTTGCCGCAACGGGTGCAGGGAGGGAGGTCAGCCTGTCTTTCGCAGGAGCTTGTGCCACTCCACTCCCCCAGCCCGGGCTTGGCGGTCAGGGAAACTAGGGGTCGGGAATGGAGACAAATTGCCAATCGATACTTGTTGACATTAACTTTTAATAATAATTACTCAGCATGGGTTAATGTTCTAGTCTCAAGAGCTATAACCTCAGATTTACAGTTATCTACGTTTGATGACTCAAACGTTTCTGAAGAAAAGATTATTCTGAATTAATTAGGTTTATCTATTTTGGAAGACAAATGTCTATGTGACTACTTAGGAAACTATTCTACCATCTGTTTGTTTTTTTTTTTCCTTAAAATGTACATTTGAAGACCAAAAAAAAAGTTTCCATACACAGTACAACATGCTGTTTATTTATTTTTGTTTTTTTAGACCACTTTTGTTCTGGTATGCGTGCTGTTTAATAGAAAACACACTTTTCTTATTTTCTATTGAAAATTATCTTCGTTTCTACTTTTTTTTTTTTTTTTTTGAGGTGGAGTCTCGCTCTGTTTCTCAGGCTGGAGTGCAGTGGCGCGATCTCGGCTCACTGCAACCTCCGCCTCCCGGATTCAAGTGATTCTCCTGCTTCAGCCTCCCGAGTACCTGGGATTACAGGCTGTTTTTGTATTTTTAGTAGAGACAGGGTTTCCCCATGTTGGCCAGGCTGGTCTCGAACTCCTGACCTCGAGTGATCCGCCCGCCTCGGCCTCCCAAGGTGTTGGGATTACAGGCTTGAGCCACCGCGCCCGGCCTGTTTCTATAGTTTTTATTTTTGCCTTATAGCTGTGCATTTGGACTTCAGAATGGAGGGATAGTTCTTTTCCATGTCGTTGCTTTCTCTCCTTTTCTCCTAGCCCTTAAGAACTGACCTTGATTATTTTTTAACAGCATTAGCAGAAGAGACAGGGAACAAAGACAAAAAAGAGAAACAGAGGGAGAGATAGATAGATTATTCCTTTTCATTGATGTTTAGTATTCTGTTACTTGACTATACTACAGTTTATCCTTTTGGGCTGTTTCCTCTTTGAGGTTATTATGAAAGCAGCTATGAAGATTCCTGTGTATGCCTTTAGATGGACTTATGCACCATTTCTGTTGGAAATACATCCAGGATTGGAATTGCTCAGTTACATGGCATAAGTATGTCTAGCTTTACTACACACTGTCAAAAAGTTTTCTAAAGATCAGTTTACATCCCAACCAGCAATGAATGAGATTTCCTGTTGTTCAACATCCTTGCTAACACATAGTATTGCCAGTCTTTTAAAATTTTAGCCATTCTAGGGAGGTTGTATTAATTTTTTATTGTGATTTCAGTTTGCATTTCCTTGATAGTTAATGTTGCTGAGCAACTTTGCAATATGCTGGGTCATTTGTATATCTTCTTTAGTGAAATGCCTATTTGAGTGTTTTGTCTATTAGGAGGAAGAAGGGTTGTCAGTCTTTTTCTTACTAATGTTTAGGAAGTTTTTATATAATATGGATATGACCCCATTGCCAGGTATACATATGGCGAACATTCTCTTTGCTTGTAGCTTGCCTGTAGCTTTGATGCTCAGAAATTCTTAATTTTAATGAAGTTGAGTTTATCAGTTTTTTATGTGTCAGGTTTGATTTCTGCCTAAACAAAGTCAAGAAGATAGTCTTGCATTTATGTCCATAATCCATCTCAAAATAATTTTTTAAAGCTGAAGATTAGTTCTTTCCCTGTGGTTTTTCAGTAGACCTAGCGCTATATATTGGTAAGACTATTTCTAATCCAGTGAATTGCTGTGGCACTTAAAAAAAAAATCAAGTGACTGTTTTTGTTCTTTCTAGTCAGTTTATTGGACTGTCCTTACACAAATGGCACATTGTGTTAATTACTGTAGGATTACATAAAGACGTGATATCTGATGGTATAAGTTGTCTAGCTTTGTTATTCTTTTTCTTCAAGATTGCATAGGCTGTATAAATTTCTGTATAAATTTTAAATTGGGTTTATCATTTTCCATCAAAGAAACCTGATGGGATTTTTTTTTTTTTTTTTTTTTTTGAGACGGAGTTTCACTCTTGTCACCCAGACTGGAGTGCAATGGCGTGATCTCGGCTCACGGCAACCTCTGCCTCCCAGGTTCAAGCGATTCTCCTGCCTCAGCCTCCGGAGTAGCTGGGATTACAGGTGCCCGCCACCACGCCCGGCTAATTTTTGTATTTTTAGTAGAGACGGTGTTTCACCAAATTGGCTAGGCTGGTCTTGAACTCCTGACCTCACGTGATCCACCTGCCTCAGCCTCCCAAAGTGCTGGGATTACAGGCGTGAGCCACCTCTCCCTGCCCATCTGATGGGATTTTAATTGGAATTGCATTGACTATCTAGATGAATTTAAGGAGAATTAACTTGTAATGATATTGTCTTCCAAGCTATAATAAATATCTATTTATTTAGATCTTTAATTTCTGTCAACAATGTTTTATAGTATTGAGTGGATGAGTATTGATATCTTTCATTAGATCAATGATTCTCAACCAAGGTTAATTTGGCTTCCCTCGGGGACACTCAACAATGTTGAGATATGTCCCAACTGAGGTGAGGAGTGCTCTTGGCATCTAGTGGGTAGAGATCAACTATCCTGCTAAACATCCTGCAATGTACAGGATAGGCCCCCACAACAAAGACTGATCTGGCTCAAAATGTTGATAGTACCAAGGTTGAAAAACCCTGTGTTAGGCCGGAAGTGGTAGCTTATGCCTGTAATCCCAGCATGTTGGGAGGCTGAGGCAGGCAGATCACTTGAGGCCAGGAATCAAGACCAGCCTGGGCAACATGGTGAAACCCTGTCTCTACTGGAAATACAAAAACATTAGCTGGGTGTGGTGGCACATGCCTGTAATCCCAGATACTAGGCTGAGGCATGGGAATCACTTGAACCTAGAGGTGGAGGTTCCAGTGAGCTGAGATCACACCACTGCACTCTAGTCTGGGTGACGAAGTGAGACTCTGTCTCAAAAAAAAAAATTGCATCTTTTTGGTGCTATTATAAGCGATACTTTAAAATGCTTATTTTCTTCCTGTTGTATTATATAGTTACACAATTTATCTTGTATATTGATCTTGTATCCGGACACCTTGCTAAATTATCTTTTTATTTCTCATGGATTGTTAGTTTTTTTTGGAGCTTCTATATACACAATTGTGGTATCTGGTTATAAGAAGAGCTTTATTTCATTTTGTTTAATATTTGTGCCACCCACCCAGCTGCCCCCAATTACTTTAGTGTACTGGCTATGATGTCCAGGATAATGTTAAAAAAGAAGTGGACATTCTTGCTTTGTTTACAACATCATAGCAAAAAATGTTCGGTTTTGGGTTATTTTTGTGTTTATGTTTATGTTTATTTTTTGATTAAAAAAATTGTTTTAACATTACATAGGGTATAAACTGTAGGTGTTTTAGTTGATACCTGTTATCAAATTGAGAAAATTTCCATCAAATTTTTTTGAGATTTAAAAAATTATGTAAAAGTGTTAATTTTTTTCACATTTACCAAATTGACCATATGTTTTTTCTTCTTTATTCTGTTAATGTAGTAAACTAATTTTTTTGTTACTGTGAAGCCAACTTTGCATTTATATAATAAGCCCCAGTTTGTTATATTTTTCTTTTTATAAAGCACATTATTAAATGTGATAATACCATGTTTAAGATGTTTGATTTTATGTTCATGAGAGATACTGGTTTGTGATTTTCCTTACCTGTTATATGCTTGTTAAGTTTTACTACTATTAATGTTTTTCTGACCTCCTAAAATGAGTTGAAAAGTTTTGTCTAATTTTCTATTGCTAAACTTTTTTTTTTGTTTTGAGATGAAGACTTCCTCTGTCGCCCAGGCTGGAGTGCAGTGGCACGATTTCGGCTCACTGCAACCTCCGCCTCCTGGGTTCAAGCAATTCTCCTATCTCAGTCTCCTGAGTAGCTGGGATTACTGGTGTACGTTACCATGCCTGGCTAGTTTTTGTATTTTTAGTAGAGACTGGGTTTCTCCATGTTGACCAGGCTGGTCTTGAACTCCTGACCTCAAGTGATCCGCCTGCCTCGGCCTCCCAAAGTGCTGGGATTACAGGCATGAACTACCGTGCCCAGCCTAAACTTTCTATAATATTGGTAATATGTATTTCTTAAATGCTTTTTAAAATTGTGCCAAAAATAAAACTCCATCTATGACTGTTATAGTTTTTAAGGAATTTGAACACCTCATCTAGATTTTCAATTTTATTAGCATAATATTATTTCTTAACATTTAAACACTTATCTTTTAAATGTTTGTGAAATCTATGATGGCGTTATTTTTTAGTTTTAATATTGATGCTTTATATATTTTCTTTTTTTTTTGTCCAGCCTTGCCAGTGGTTTATCGATGTTATTCTTTTTTTTTTTTCAGATGGAGTTTAGCTCTGGTTGCCCAGGCTGGAGTGCAATGGGGCGACCTTAGCTCACCACAACCTCTGCTTCCCAGGTTCAAGTGATTCTCCTGCCTCAGCCTCCCGAGTAGCTGGGATTACAGGCATGCGCCACCATGCCGGCTAATTTTTGTATTTTTAGTAGACACAGGGTTTCACCATGTTGGTCAGGCTGGTCTTGAACTCCTGGCCCCAGGTGATCCACCCGCCTTGGACTCCCAAAGTGCTGGGATAACAGGCATGAGCCACTGTGCCCGGCCGTGGCCTTGATGTTATTCTTGACAACCAACCAACTTTGGCTTTGTTGAATTTCTATATTGCATGTTTGCTTTCTACTTAGTTGATTTCAGTTATCTTTATTGTTTTATCCTTCTGTTGAGTTTAATTTGCTGACCTTTTTCTAGGTTATTAATTTCTAAGCTGGGATCATTAATTTTTGACTTTTTTTTTTTTTTTTTGAGACAGTCTCACTCTATTGCCCAGGCTGGCATGCAGTGGTGTGATCTCGGCTTACTGCAACCTCTGCCTCCTGAGTTCAAGCGCCTCTCCTGCCTCAGCCTCCCAAGTACCTGAGATTACAGGTGCGTGCCACCACGCCTGGCTAATTTTTGTATTTTTAGTAGAGATAAAATTTCACCATGTTGGTCAGGCTGGTCTCGAACTCCTGATCTCAAGTGATCCATCTGTCTCAGCCTCCCAAACTGCTGGGATTACAGGCGTGAGCCACCATGCCTGGCCAATTTTTGACATTTTAAATGATATATGCCTTTAAAGATATAAATAGGCTGGGCGAGGTGGTATACACCTGTAATCTCAGCACTTTGGGAGGCCGATGCAGGTGGATCTCTTGAGCCCAGGAGTTGGAGACCAGCCTGTATAAAATGGTGAGATCCCAACTCTACTAAAATTTCAAAAAAGTAGCCGGGTGTGCTGGTGTGCACCTGTAGTCCCAGCTACTGGGGCGGCTGAAGTAGGAGGATTGCTTGAGCGTGGGAAGTCAAGGCTGCAGTGAGCCATGATCATGCCACTGCACTCCAGCAACGAGAGTGGGCAACCAGAGTGAGACCCTGTCTCAGAACAAAACAAAACAATACAAAAGATATAAATAAATAGCTTACACTATTTTAGTTACATCCTGTATGTTTTGACATGACATATTTTCTTCAACATTCAGTTCAAAATATTTTCTACTTTCTAATAGAGTTTCTTATTTGATGAGTTATTTCAAATATGTTTAATCTTAAGCATTTAGAGATTTCTATTTTTCATTTTGTTACTTATTTCTAGTTTAATTCTACTGTGGTCAGAAAACATAAAACATAATCTGTATGATTTCAGTTCTTTCAAATTTATTGAGACTTATGGTTTTGCATATGGTTTATTTTGATGACTAGTCTATGTACACTTGAAAAAGATATATATTCTGTAGTTAAATTTGGTGTCATATATATGGTAATTGTTCTGTTCAAATATTTTATGTTTTCATAGGTATTAAGTTTGCTTTTCTTAACAGTTACTGAGAGAGGAAGTTTAAAATCTGTAGTGGTTGTTGCGGATTTGTGTACTTTTTGTTTACAAAAATTTATAAATAGGCCAGGTGTGAGGCTTACCCCCGTAATCCCAACTCTTTTCAAGGCCGAAGTAAGAGGATCTCTTGAGCTCAGAAGTTGGAGACCAGCCTAGGTAACATGGCGAAACCCTGTCTCTACAAAACATAAAAAATTAGCTGGGCATGGTGGGGCATACCTGTAGTCCCAGCTATTCTGGAGGCTGAGGTGAGAGGACTGCTTGAGCCCAGGAAGTCAAGGTTGCACTGAGTTGCAATCAAACCACTACACTCCAGCTTAGGTGTGTGTCTCAGTCAATCAATCAATCAATCAATAAAAATGTTAGTCATTTCTTTCTATTGCAATTAACCTTTTATCAATATGAAATACCCCTCTTTGCCTATTGTAACAGTTGTGCTTGAAAACCTACCTGTATTAATATAGTTACTACAGCCTTTTTTGATTAGTATTTTCATGATATGTCCTTCCATCCTTTAACTTTCGGCCTTTCTGTGTCTTTATATTTATAGAGTCTTTCTTCTAAATGGCACATATTTGGGGCTTACTATTCTTTAGCAAGCATTTGTCTTTTAAGTAGATTGTTTAGTCCATTTACGTTACTGACATGGTTATGTTTAAGCTTATCATTTTGCTCATTGTTTTCTAATTCTTTTTTCCTTTTATCCAAAAGTAGGCAAAATCGAAGGAATAATAAAGTACTTTTATTATTCCATTTTTCTCCTCTTAGGTTTTTACTTAACATTTTATTGTAACTTTTTATGGTTACCCTAGAGATTACAGTATGCCTCCTTGATTTATTATAGTCCATCTTAAATTAGCATACTTACCATATTTCAAGTAAACAAGTGTCTTTTTTTTTTTTTTTTTTTTTTTGAGACAGAGTTTCACTGTTGTTGCCCAGGCTGGAGTGCAATGGCACGATCTCGGCTCACTGCAACCTCTGCCTCCTGGGTTCAAGCGATTCTGCCTCAGCTTCCCAAGTAGCTGGGATTACAGGCATGTGCCACCACACCCAGCTAATTTTGTATTTTTAGTGGAGATGGGGTTTCACCATGTTGGCCAGGCTAGTCTTGAACTCCTGACCTTGTGATCCACCCACCTTGGCCTCTCAAAGTGCTGGATTACAGGTGTGAGCCACTGCGCCTGGCCTAATTTTTGTGTTTTTAGTAGAGATGGGGTTTTGCCACGTTGGCTAGGCTGGTCTCAAACCCCTGACCTTGTGATCCGCCCACCTCAGCCTCCCAAAGTGTTGGGATTACAGGTGTGAGCCACCGCACCTGGCCAAGAATCTTACAATCTGAAAAGTCTACCCACCTCTTACTGTTGTTTTGTTCAACATTATACTTCTATGCATTTCCAAAATACATTATTTTATTGTTATTGTTTTAAATAGTAATTATTATTTTATATTCATCAGTATGTTTTTTTCTTTACAGTTTTCTTATTCTTTCTAGTGGTTCTGAATTTACAACTAGGATTATTTTCATTCAGCGTGTTTTTTTTCTGAGACAGGATCTCACTGTGTCACCCATGCTGGCATGCAGTGGCAGGATCTCGGCTCACTCCAACCTCAGCTTCCCAGGCTCAAGCGATCCTCCAGCCTCAGCCTCCCTCCCAAGCAGCTGGGACTACAGGCTCAGGTCATACACCCAGCTAATTTTTGTATTTTTATTTTTTAGAGACAGGGTTTTGTCATTTTGCCCAGGCTGGTCGTGAACTCCTCAGCTCAAAGTGATTGGCCTAACTCAGCCTCCCAAAGTACTGGGATTCCAGGCATGATCCTTTATGCCCAGCATGAACATCTTTCTTTAGTATTTCTTATAATTGAGGCCTCCTGATGATTAGTTCTCTCAGAGTTTGTTGTCTGAAAATGTCTTTATTTCACCTTTATTTTTATTATTAAAAATATTGAGACAGGCTCTCACTGTTTCCCAGGTGGTCTCCTGGGCTGAAGCAGTCCTCCCTTCTCGGCTTCCCAAAGTGTTGGGAGTACAGGAGTGAGCCACCGTGCCTGGCATTATTTTACCTTTATTTTTGAAGGAAATTTTTAGGCTACATAGAATTCTAAGTTGGCAGTTGGCAGTTATCTTTGTTTTGTTTTAGAGACAGGGTCCTGCTTTGTTATCCAGGCTGGAGTACAGTGGCGTGATCACAGATCACTGTTAACCTCAAATTCCTGACTCAAGTGATCCTCCCACCTCAGCCTCCTGAGTTGCGGGGACTACAGGTGTGCATCGCCACACCCAAGTAACTTTTTTATTTTGTGTAAAGATGAGGTCTTGTTGTGTTGCCCAGGCTGGTCTCCAACTCCTGGCCTCAAGCAATCCTCCCATCTCAGCCTCCCAAAATGCTGGGATTACAGGCATGAGCCACCACTCCTGGCTGACATTTTGTTTTCCAGCACTTTAAAAATATTATTCCATTAAGGATTCCATAGTTTCAGATGAAAAGTCAACTGTTGTAAAGTAATGTGTCTCTTCAACTGCATTGAAATTTTTTCTCTGCCTTGGTTTTCAGCAGACTTGCTCTTCTCTCCCTCCCTCTCTTTTTCCCTCTCTCGGGTGTGTATGTGCTTGTGTGTCTTCTGTATTCAGATTCATCTTGTTTGGGGTTTTCTGTTATTTTATCAATTTTGAAAATCTGGCCATTACCTCTTCAAAGATTATTCCTGCCTTGTTTTCACTCTCTTTTTCTTTGTTTTTAGTTACATGTGTATTAGAACTTTTCACCGTGTCCCATATGTTTCTTAGGCACTGTTATACCTTTTTCAATCCTTTGTTTCTCCTTGTACTTCAGTTTTTCTCTTCTCTATTGACCTGACAATAGTCAATTCTATTGAAATTTACCAATTCTATTTTCTGCTCAATTTTAGGTATTTTATTTTTAAGCCCTAGAAATGTCCATCTTAATCTTGTTTAATAGATTCTGTTCCATTTAAATTTTCAAGTTTTTCATTTACTGCATGTTCTTTTTTTTTTCTTTAACACAATAATCAGAGTTATTTTTATTTATTTATTTATTTATTTATTTATTTATTTATTTATTTATTTTTTTGAGACGGAGTCTCGCTCTGTCGCCCAGGCTGGAGTGCAGTGGCGCGATCTCGGCTCACTGCAACCTCCGCCTCCCGGGTTCACGCCATTCTCCTGCCTCAGCCTCTCCGAGTAGCTGGGACTACAGGTGCCCGCCACCACGCCCGGCTAATTTTTTGTATTTTTGGTAGAGATGGGGTTTCACCGTGGTCTCGATCTCCTGACCTCGTGATCCGCCTGCCTCGGCCTCCCAAAGTGCTGGGATTACAAGCGTGAACCACCGCGCCTGGCTAATCAGAGTTATTTTTAAATCAGGATTATTTAATGGTCTGCTTCTTTTGCCTATGTTGTCTCTTGTTTATAAATCATGTTGCTCTGCCTTCTCACGTGTTTAACAACCTTGTAATGTAAGATATTGTGTATTTAAAAAGCATAAGATATTCAGGAAATACTATCTTCTACCAGAAAGTATTTATTATTTGCTCTGTTAAGCAAATAGAGTGAATAACAATTGTAATTAGGGATTTGACAGGATCAGGGCTGGGTTGTAGTTTTAGTAGGATTGAACTGCAGTTTGTCTCTTTTGTTTCTAAAACTTGGGTATTCCCCCTCCCCTTCCACCCCACCGCCACCTGGGGCTTTTGATTGAGAAACTAAAAGATCTCTGTCTTCTCATCCCCCAAAGATGAGAAGAGTCAGTTCTGCCTTTCAGAGGTGTTGAGCTCGCTCTTTGGCTTGCCATGCTCTTCAGCATTGAAATGTCTTCAGGGGCCAGGTGCGGTTGCGCACACCTGTAATCCCAGCACTTTGGGAAGCTGAGGCGGGTGGGTCACTTCAGGCCAGGAGTTCAAGACCAGCCTGGCCAACGTGGCAAAACCCTGTCTCTATTAAAAATGAAAAAAATTCGCCAGATGTGGTGGCATGCATCTGTAAGTCCAGCTACTCAGGAGACAGGCATGAAAATCGCTTGAACCCAGGAGGCGGAAGATGCAGTGAGGCATGTTTGAGGCATGTTTTCTAGACTATTCAATGAAACAAACCGTCTCGTACTTTCTTTAAAATTTATGTTAAATCTCATTGCATGAAGGAATTTACTCCAGTGCTTCTGTCTGAATTCATATAGATTTGGATCTTGCCAGATGATCAAATATTTGCACACACTATTTTGTACTTTTATCTTTCTAATATTTTGTGAACATCTTTGCAAATAGATTATACGCTACTCAGCATGGAGGAATTTGCTTACTACTTTATAAAACACCTCCTTCCTTCCTTCCTTCCTTCCTTCCTTCCTTCCTTCCTTCCTTCCTTCCTCCCTCCCTCCTTCCTTCCTTCCTCTCTCCCTTTCTCTCTCTTCTCTTCTCTTCTCTCCTCTCTTCTCCTCTTTTCTTTTTTCTTATTTTTTTTTGAGATAGGATTTCACTCTGTTGCCCAGGCTGGAGTGCAGCGGCACAATCAAGGCCCACTGCAGACTCAACCTCCCCAGGCTCAGATGATCATTCCACTTTAGCCTTCTGAGTAGCTGGGACCACAGGTGAGTACCACCATGCCTGGGTAATTTTTGTATTTTTTTTTGTAGAGACATGGTTTTGCCATGTTGCCCAGGCTGGTCTCCAACTCCTAGGAATCAAGTGATCCTTTTGCCCTGGCAAGCCAAAGAGCTAGGATTACTGGTGTGAGCCACTGTGCCTGGCCTATAAAAACCATTTGCCGTAGAACCTAAGCACATACTATTTTAGTTAATTTTTCTCTAAAATTTTCCAACTTTTATTGAAATGTAATTGACATATAATTAACTGCACACATTTAAAGTGTACAGTGTGATGAAGTTTGACATATGTCACCTTTGTATTTTTAAAAAACAAAAATAAAAACAGAATTATTTTCATTTTGGGTGTCAGATTCTAATTTAAATTTAGGAATTTTTTGCTGCTTTTCGCATTACTCAAAAACAACTTTTGGCTGGGCGCGGTGACTCGCATTTGTAATCCCAGCACTTTGGGAGACTGAAGTGAGCAGATCACTTGAGGTTAGGAGTTCAAGACCAGCCTGGCCAAAATGGTGAAACCTCATCTTTACTAAAAATACAAAAATTAGCCTGGCATGGTGGCGGGCACCTGTAATCCCAGTTACTCAGGAGGCTGAGGCAGGAGAATCATTTGAATCCGGGAGGTGGAGGTTGGAGTGAGCCAAGATGGCACCACTGCATTCCTGTCTAGGTGACAAAGTGAGACAACATCTTAAAAAAAAAAAAGGAGAACTTCCCCAACCTAGCAAGGCAGGCCAACATTCAAATTCAGGAAATGCAGAGAACACCACAAAGATACTCCTCAAGAAGAGCAACCCCAAGACACATAATTGTCAGATTCACCAAGGTTGAAATGAAGGTCAGGTTACCCAGAAAGGGAAGCCCATCAGACTAACAGTGGATCTCTCAGCAGAAAACCTGCAAGCCAGAAGAGACTGGGGGCCAATATTCAACATTCTTAAAGAAAAGAATTTTCAACCTAGAATTTCATATCCAGCCAAACTAAGCTTCAGAAGTGAAGGAGAAATAAAATCCTTTACAGACAAGCAAATGCTGAGAGATATTGTCACCACCAGGCCTGCCCTACAAGAGCTCCTGAAGGAAAGGAACAACTGGTACCAGCCACGGCAAAAACATGCCAAATTGTAAAGACCTTTGATGCTAGGAAGAAACTGCATCAGTTAATGGGCAAAATAACCAGCTAACATCATAATGACAGGATCAAATTCACACATAATAATATTAACCTTAAAGGTAAATGGGCTAAATACCCCAATTAAAAGACACAGACTGGCAAATTGGATAAAGAGTCAAGACCCATCAGTGTGCTGTATTTAGGAGACCTATCTCACGTGCAGAGACACACATAGGCTCAAAATAAAGGGATGGAGGAAGATCTACCAAGCAAATGAAAAGCAAAAAAAAAGCAGGGGTTGCAATCTTAGTCTCTGATAAAACAGACTTTAAACCAACAAAGATCAAAGGAGACAAGGCCATTACATAATGGCAAAGAGATCAATTCAACAGGAAGAGCTAACTATCCTAAATATATATGCACCCAATACAGGAGCACCCAGATTCAGAAAGCAAGTCCTTATAGACCTACAAAGAGACTTAGACTCCCACTTAATAATAATTGGAGACTTTAACACCCTACTGTCAATATTAGACAGATCAATGACACAGAAGGTTAACAAGGATATCCAGAACTTGAACTCAGCTCTGCACCAAGCAGACCTAATAGACATCTACAGAACTCCCCACCACAAATCAACTGAATGTACATTCTTCTCAGCACCACATCACACTTATTGCAAAATTGGCCACATAGTTGGAAGTAAAGCACTCCTCAGCAAATGTAAAAGAACAGAAATCACAACAAACTGTCTCTCAGATGACAATGCAATCAAATGAGAACTCAGGATTAAGAAACTCACTCAAAACTGCTCAACTACATGGAAACTGAACACCCTGCTCCTGAATGACTACTGGGTACATAACAAAATGAAGGCAGAAATAAAGATGCTCTTTGAAACCAATGAGAACAAAGACACAGTGTACCAGAATCTCTGGGACACGTTTAAAGCAGTGTGTAGAGGGAAATTTATAGCACTAAATGCCCACAAGAGAAAGCAGGAAATATCTAAAATGGACACCCTAACATCACAATTAAAAGAACTAGAGAAGCAAGAGCAAACACATTCAAAAGCTAGCAGAAGGCAAGAAATAACTAAGATCAGAGCAGAACTGAAGGAGATAGAGACACAAAAAACCCTTCGAAAAAAAATCAATGAATCCAGGAGCTGGTTTTTTGAAAAGATCAACAAAATTGATAGACTGCTAGCAAGACTAATAAAGAAGAAAAGAGAGAAGAATCAAATAGACGCAATAAAAAATGATAAAGGGGATATCAACTTAAAGTATAATAAAAAATGATAAAGGGGATAACTGATCCCACAGAAATACAAACTATCATCAGAGAATACTATAAACACCTCTACACAAATAAACTAGAAAATCTAGAAAAAATGGATAAATTCCTCGACATATACACCCTCCCAAGACTAAATGAGGAAGAAGTTGAATCCCTGAATAGACCAATAACAGGCTCTGAAATTGAGGTAATCATTAATAGCCTACCAACCAAAAAAGGTCCAGGACCAGAAAGATTCATAGCCGAATTCTACCAGAGGTACAAAGAGGAGCTGATACCATTCCTTCTGAAACTATTCCAATCAATAGAAAAAGAGGGAATGCTCCCTAACTCATTTTGTGAGGCCAGCATCATCCTGATACCAAAGCCTGGCAGAGACACAACCAAAAAACAGAATTTTAGACCAATATCCCTGATGAGCATCAATGCAAAAATCCTCAATAAGATACTGGCAAACCGAATCCAGCAGCACATTAAAAACCTTATCCACCAAGATCAAGTTGGCTTCATCCGTGGGATGCAAGGCTGGTTCAACATACATAAATCAATAAACGTAATCCATCACATAAACAGAACCAAAGACAAAAACCACCTGATTATCTCAATAGATGCATAAAAGGCCTTCGACAAAATTCAACAGCCCTTCATGTTAAAAACTCTCAATAAACTAGGTATTGATGGAACGTATCTCAAAATAGTAAGAGCTATTTATGACAAACCCACAGCCAATATCATACTGAATGGGCAAAAACTGGAAGCATTCCCTTTGAAAACTGGCACAAGACAGGGATGCCCTCTCTCATCAATCCTATTCAACATAGTGTTGGAAGTTCTGGCCAGGGCAATCAGGCAAGAGAAAGAAATAGAGGGTATTCCATTAGGAAAAGAGGAAGTCAAATTGTCCCTGTTTGCAGATGACATGACTGTATATTTTGAAAACCCTATTGTCTCAGCCCCAAATCCCCTTAAGTTGATAAGCAACTTGAGCAAACTCTCAGGATACAAAATCAATGTGCAAAAATTACATGCATTCCTACACACCGATAACAGACTAACAGAGAGCCAAATCATGAATGAATTCCCATTCACAATTGCTTCAAAGAGAATAAAATACCTAGGAATCTAACTTACAAGGGATGTGAAGGACCTCTTCAAGGAGAACTACAAACCACTGCTCAATGAAATAAAAGAGGATGCAAAGAAATGGAAGAACATTCCATGCTCATGGGTGGGAAGAATCAATATCGTGAAAATGGCCATACTGCCCAAGGTAATTTATAGATTCAATGCCATCCCCATCAGGCTACCAAGGACTTTCTTCACAGAATTGGAAAAAACTACTTTCAAGTTCATATGGAACCAAAAAAGAGCCCACTTTGCGAAGAAAATCCTAGGCAAAAAGAACAAAGCTAGAGGGATCATGCTACCTGACTTCAAACTACGCTACAAGGGTACAGTAACCAAAACAGCATGATACTGGTACCAAAACAGAGATATAGACCAATGGAATGGAGCAGAGGCTTCAGAAATAACACCACACATCTACAACCATCTGATCTTTGACAAACCTGACAAAAACAAGAAATGGGGAAAGGATTCCCTATTTAATAAATCATGCTGGGAAAACTGGCTAGCCATATGCAGAAAGCTGAAACTGGATCCCTTCCTTACACCTTATACAAAAATTAATTCAAGATAGATTAAAAACTTAAATGTTAGACCTAAAACCATAAAAACCGTAGAATAAAACCTAGGCAATACCATTCAGGAGATGGGCATGAACAAAGACTTCATGACTAAAACACCAAAAGCAATGGCAACAAAAGCCAAAATTGACAAATGGGATCTAATGAAACTAAAGAGCTTCTGCACAGCAAAAGAAACTACCATCAGAGTGAACAGGCAACCTACAGAATGGCAGAAAATTTTTGCAATCTACCCACCTGACAAAGGGCTAATATCCAGAATCTACAGATAACTTAAACAAATTTATTAGAAAAAATCAAACAACGCCATCAAAAAGTGGGCAAAGGATATGAACAGACACTTCTCAAAAGACATTTATGTAGCCACAGACCCATGAAAAAATGCTCATCATCACTGGTGATCATAAAAATGCAAATCAAAACCACAATGGGATACCATCTCACACCAATTAGAATGGCGATCATTAAAAAGTCAGGAAACAACAGGTGCTGGAGAGGATGTGGAGAAATAGGAACGCTTTTACACTGTTGGTGGGGCTGTAAACTAGTTCAACCATGTGGAAGACAGTGTGGCGATTCCTCAAGGATCTAGAACTAGAAATACCATTTGACCCAGTGATATATACTCAAAGGATTATAAATCATGCTACTATAAAGACACATGCACAGGTATGTTTATTGTGGCACTATTCACAACAGCAAAGACTTGGAATCAACCCAAATGTCCATCAATGATAGACTGGATTAAGAAAATGTGGCACATATACACCATGGAATATGATGCAGCCATAAAAAATGATGAGTTCATGTCATTTGTAGGGACATGGATGAAGCTGGAAACCATTATTCTGAGCAAACTATCGCAAGGACAGAAAACCAAACACTACATGTTCTCACTCATAGGTGGGAATTGAACAATGAGAACACTTGGACACAGGGCGGGGAACATCACACACCGGGGCCTGTCGTAGGGTGGGGGGAGGCGGAAGGGAAAGCAGTAGGAAAAATGCCTAATGTAAATGATGAGTTAATGGGTGTAGCAAACCAACATGGCACATGTATACATATGTAACAAACCTGCATGTTGTGCACATGTACCCTAGAACTTAAAGTATAATAAAAAAAATTGAATAACTTTTATTTTGTTGTTGGTCAAATTATCATCTTTTTTAAATCCTATAATCAGTGATTAGACTTTCAGTGTATAGTTTTAAGTGCAATATTTACTGGAAATGGATTGTTTTCTAAGTGTTGGTTCTCACTCACATACGTATGACTGGTATATGTTCTACGTAACCTTCATTAATTCAGTGTTGACAGTGTGTTTTTATTAGTACCTTCCAATCATCTTTATAGTGTAAAAAAAGCTTGTATAAGTAACACGTTTAATGTAGAAAACAAGCAAAAGAGTAAAAATTACCTATCATTCCAGACATAGAATTTTACATTCTATGTGTATGGCATTTTTATAAAGTGTGTTTTCTTCTAGGCTAGGTGCAGTGGCTCACGCCTGTAGTCCCAGCACTTTGGGAGCCCGAGGCGGGTGGATCACAAGGTCAGGAGTTCAAGATTAGCCTGACCAACATGGTGAAACCCTATCTCTACTAAAAATACAAAAATTAGCCGCGCGTGATGGCTTGTGCCTGTAATCCCAGCTACTCGGGAGGCTGAGGCAGGAGAATCGCTTGAAGGTTGAAAGGCAGAAGGTTGCAGTGAGCTGAGATCACACCACTGAACTCCAGCCTGGACGACAGAGTGAGACTCTGTCTCAAAAATAAATAAATAAATAAATAAATAAATAAATAAATAAGTAAGTAAATAAATAAAAAGTGTGTTTTCTTCTATTCTTTTTGTTGCTTAGCCAGAACTCATTTTCTTATTTTTCCACCTTAACCCAACCTCTGTGTTGTTCGTACAGCCACGTGTCTTTGGCACATAAGGTAAAATTTCACATCATCTGTGGCCAAATGAGGTAAGTAATAAAAAGGTAAGGTAATATATGTTCTGATAAATCTATTCTATTAAGCAACCTTCTTTATTTTGAAATTGTGTTATCTTTTTAAATAATTAAAATATTATATCTTTTATAAAATTATAATGATTAAATTAAAACGTTATTCTTGGCCAAGCAAGGTGCCTCACACCTGTAATCCCAGCACTTTGGGAGGCCAAGGCAGGAGAATCACTTGAACCCAGGAGTTTGAGACCAGCCTGGTCACATAGCAAGACCTTATCTCTACAAAAAATTTTAAAAATTAGCCAGGTGTGGTGGTGCCTGCTTGTAGTCCCAGCTATTTGGGAAGCTAGGGTAGGAGGACTGCTTGAATCTTGGAGGTCAAGGCTACAGTGAGCCATGATCACACCACTGTACTGCAGCTTGGATGACAGAGCCAGACCCTGTCTCAAAAAAATGTAGATATTTTTTGTTGAAAAGTTTGTAATCCTATGTGTATGGTGTTTCTATAGTAGAGCCTTGCCACTCAACATGTGGTCTATGGACCAGAATCATTGAATCATATGGGAACTGGTAAAAACATAGAACCTCTGGCCCAACCCCAGACCTCATGTCATGAAGCAGAATCTATAACAAGCCTCTTTAGGTGATTCACATACACATTAAATGAGAAGTGCTGGTCTAGACACTATCCATCCACTGTATATATTAGCCCCTTTGACTCTTGTTTTTTTTTTTTTTTTTGAGACCGAGTCTCACTCTGTAGCCCAAGCTGGAGTTGGAGTGCAGTGGCGCGATCTCGGCTCACTACAACCTCTGCCTCCCGGGTTCAGGCAATTCTCCTGTCTCGCCCTCCCGAGTAGCTGGGACTACAGGCGCGTGCCACCACACCCGGCTGATTTTTTTCATTTTTAGTGGAGACGGAGTTTCACCATGTTAGCCAGGATGGTCTCGATCTCCCGACCTTGTGATCCACCTGCCTTGGCCTCCCAAAGTGCTGGGATTACAGGCGTGAGCCACCATGCCTGGCCCTTTTGACTGTTACTTTAAGCTATTCTACACTTCCAACTACCCAATTGCTCAATTCAGAAACCTGAGACTTCTCTTTGACCCCAGCTTGTGCCACCCCTTCGCTATCTTTCCCCATACCAAATTCGTCACTAAATCTTATTATAATCTCAATGTATATACAATCTATCCACTTCTCTCCAGGTTCCACTTCTCTTCACTGTTGCCACTTTAGTCAAAGCTACCATCATCTTTTTGCTTGGATGATTGTAATTAAAACTTCCTAACTGTTCTCCCTTTTCTACTCTTTCTCTCCTGACATTCATTATGAATTCATCAGCCAGATTGAGCTTTAAGAAATGGTAAATTAGATTGTAAGATGACACTGAGATGGGACAGTTCCTTTGATCTCCTCTCAGGGCTTGAGACAGGGGTGTGGTTCGTTCACTTGGTCACCGAGCTCAGCTCAAATCCCCTGCAAAAGGGGGAGCATGCAGGTGAGCGGGCGCAGGAGCTGGGGCAACTACCTTTGGATGCTGGCAGGAACAAACCCTGTACCCGCCTGCGGCAGTGTCTAGGGGCTGCCCATGACCTCTGGAGCCCTAGAGGCCATGTGTTACAAACAATGCTCTTTTAGCTTTGCCATCTGTGGACGGCATAAGTGTTAAATAGCTCAGTGAAGAATCAATGTGACAGCCTTTTTGGGTTCCCACACCCAGTGCATGCTGAATCTTTGTCGGGTGTCAAGGAAGAATCAGATCACATGAACGGACTGAAGGGTGGTGTATGTGGAGGGTTTTATTGAGCGATGAAAGTGGCTCTTAGTGGCCATTTTCTTGTTGCAAGAAATGTTGAGGAAATGTCTGTATGTGCTTATCACAGTGCCTGGTATGTGCTGACTAAATGAATATCATTATTATTTCCCTAGTGGGATGGGGAGCTAAAGGGGATGGAGTGGGAAAATAATCTTCTCTTGGAGTTTGGCCATCCCGGCTGAACTCCTCTCCGACTGTAGTCTCCGATGTCCAGCTGCCTCTTCTCCTCTCGACATTCAGATGCTTCTTCCCTTCTCTCCTTCTCTGCTGCGCCGCTCTGCTCCTCTGCCAGTGGAGCTTGGGGTTTTTATGGGTACAGGGTGGGGGGCATGGCAGGCCAGGGTGGTTTTGGAATAGGCAACATTCAGGTGGAAAAACAGGAATGCAGCTTCTCATTTATGGCCCCGGGTCCAGGCTTGAGGGTGTAGCCCTCGCCAGGGACCACCTTTTTCTACTCAGTGTTTCCCTGCCTTCTGTCTGTATCAACACTATTGAGAATTCTTCAGTGAATTTTCATTTGCACATAAGGTAAAAATAGAACATCTCTACAGCTTACATTGTCTTTCTTTCCAATCTAATTTCCTATCTCTTTCCCTGGTTTCCTACCTAAGGATCACTAGCTTGGAAAAAGCCAAGCTCTTTTCTTGCTCAGGGCCTTGGCACAATGTTTGTCCCCTGCCTGGAACACCTCCCTCCCTCTCACTCTTAGCCTAACTACTTCCTATGCATCTTCAAGTTTCAGGTGACAAGTCATTTCCATACAGGGACTTTTCTGACCCCCCAATCAATAGTAGTCTTTCTGGTCATTCTCTCATAACAATGTACCTGTTCCCAACAGCACTTATAACAGCTTGCAATTGTTTAAATATTTGTATGCTTCCGTATTTAATGTTTGTCTCTCTCATTAGCCAGTAATCTAAGAAGTCAGAGATCGAGTATTCTGTTCAATATTGTATCCTAAGTGGCTGGCACACAGGAGGGGATTCCAAAAAATTTATTGAGTAAATGAATCAATGATTCCAGTTTTACTGATCTATATTATATTATAGGTGTGAAAAATACAACTGATTTGACTAAGTTGATTGGTTATATTATTGTTGTAAGCATTAAGATTAGTTATAGGAACACTTGCTCCCCGGATATATTTAATTTAAAACGATACAAGCTTTAAGGATTACCTTTAAATAAATAACATTTTATAAAATTAATTTAGAGGTAATTTATTTATAAATACATTTATAAATTATAGCAAATTAATTTTAATTTAAATAAATTTATAGAGATGTTATGTATAAATTTAATTTACAGCTTTTAGCTATAGTTAAAACTTAGATTTTATGGGGAAGCAGATCTGCTCTTTACCTTGTCACTTACTGGTTGTATAAAGGTAATTGGCCAGTTACCTTCTTTGTCACAGTTTCCTCATCTGTTTGTTGTAAGAAGTGTTGAGGAAACCTCTGTATGTGCTTATCACAGTGCCTGGTATGTGCTGACTAAATAAATATCATTATTATTTCCTTATTAACTTTTACTTTGTTTAGCTCAGAAGCAGCCTGTGGTTCATGATGCAATTAATATATCTGCTGACAGTTAAAAGGCCCTGTGGTAAGGGAAAGGGTTAAATTGGACTGTCTTTTTGTTTCTGGAAGACAGCTAGTGTGGGGGTGGGGCAGAGGGGGAGAGGGTGGGGGTGCAGTTACGGCCCCAGGAAGATATAAACAAGTAGGGGCTGGAACGTGTCTTTCTGTTCTGTGACAGGACTCCTGTCTTTGACATTAATTTAAAGCTTTCTAGGGCTGTCAAGAAAAGCAGTTTCTTTGCCTTCCTAATGGCTAGGTACAACTTATGTTAGTCTTTGTTTGGTTTCTATAAAAATACTTCTTATTGCAAAATCCTGTTTTTGGTTTACTCTTGTTTAAACAAAGTTTATGAAATGTTACAAAGCAATGTACCCCAACTTACTGCTCAAATCAATCTGCCACACCTCCAGCACCAAGGGGTTGGGGTGGACATTGGCGGGTGGCTAAGACCCAGTGAGGGGCTGTAACTATTGCCTGAGATGGAGGAAAATGCTAAAGAGACAAAGTAGGGGGTCTAGTTAGAGAAATTGATAAGCAGAACTACTACTCTAATGGGAAGGGGATAGCTCCTGATTATTATTTACATGTTTTTTCAAATCATGGGTAAACCTATAGATAAATCTATGCTTACTTAGTCCAAGAACTGGGAGTGCTTGGAGAAACGGACCATTAAGCTGTTTCCCACTCATGTAATAAAATGGAATTCTGATCAAAGTTCCATATTAACAGGAACAAGCGAGCACATCGTGTCCTCACACCTTTATCTGCCTTTCCTCATCTAAAATGCCACAGCTCATTATGTTGTGTCTCATTTGGAACTATGAACATACTTGTAAGGCTCAGTCAGTGACTGTTCCTTAGTGCCTCTTTTAAGTGTGATGTTTATCTAGCTTCTCATTCAGGGAGGGAGGCACAGCCACTTTGAGTCTGCAGGTGAGTCTTTTTTCATTTGTGTGTTGCAATATCAGGGGGCTGGATGTGGGGAGTGTCCCTCAATCAGATAGGTCTCTTTGGAGATCCCAGATAACACATTCCCAAGGTTTTTTTGTTTCTAATTTTTTCAGAGAGAGAGAGATGGGGTATTGTTGATGCCTTAAGAGATTATTACAAACAGTTCCTCAGAAAGCCCAGTGATTTTGCTAAATCGGCTCACCATGTTCTTTAGGCATATGCTTTAATAATTATGATGATAGGATAAGGGCCTTAGAGACATGAAAATGTGTACACCAGTCTTTTTTGGGCAATAGGATCACGCAGTTTTCCTGTCCATGTATTTCTTAGCTTTGCAGCTAATTGTGAATGTTTTTAAAAAAATTGGTTTGAATAAGATGCAAAGGCATATGGAACTGTGTATGTGGCATTTTGATTTTTTTTCTCACCTACTGCTTACTCTCTTCCCCCTACTGTACACATAGTCTCTATCTGCAGACTCTCAGGTGTGTGCAGGTTCCTATGCTCCAAATAAACATACCTCCTTCCATTTGGCCAGCCAACTGGCATGGTGGGTTGTAAGGATTAATGAGTTGATACATGGAACATGCTTAGACCAGTCTCCAGCACATAGAAAACACTCAAATGTTTGTCATTGTTATTATTTATTTGGTGTCCATTATTTGCAAAGGGACCTTATGTTCTGAAAGGCATATTAGGTAAAGAGCAATCTTCTAATAGCTAGAAATACAGAAGGGGAGACAGGACAGGTACACTACAGCCAGAGAGGTTGTTGAAAAAACAATCTAATCATGTTTATGGCATTAAAATCCTTAAATCCTGACCAGGCCATTAGTGATCTTGCCTCTACCTACCCATTCAGCCCCATCTGGCACCACCCTCTCTTTTATTCTCTAAATTCTAGTTATATTAAGTTCTTTTATTTCCTAGGATGAAAGCTCTAAGGAGGAAGGACTTTTCTTCTGCTTTTGTTTAGTAATGGAGCCCTTGCACCTGAGATGGTGTCTGCCATATAGAAAGAGATCAACATATGTCAGGTTTAGCATTTGCTGCTCTCTCTTACTTTTTTTTTTTTTTGAGACAGAGTCTCACTCTGTCGCCCAGGCTGGAGTGCAGTGGCACGATCCCGGCTCACTGCAACCTCTGCCTTCTGGGTTCAAGCAAGTCCCCTCCTCAGCCTCCTGAGTAGTTGGCATTACACGTGCGTGCCACAATGCCCAGCTAATTTTTGTATTTTTAGTATAGATGGGATTTCACCATGTTGGCAAGGCTGGTCTCGAACACCCGACCTCAAGTGATCTGCCTGCCTCGGCCTCCCAAAGTGTTTGGATTACAGGCGTGAGCCCCCACACCTGGCCTTGCTCGCTCTTACTTGCACATACCCCACTCCTTATCCCTACCACCACCCTTCACTGAGCTGCTCTCTACTACTGGGTTTCATATCACTTCTTTAGAGAATCATTTCCTGACACCTTCATTTGAAGTAAATTTCCATCCTATGTACTCTTTTACTACTGTGAACTTTTTAACTTCTATTTGTTTAAAGTATGAAGAGGATCATATCTGTTTTGATCACTTTATATTCTCGGGTCCTAGTTTATTGCCTGAGTAACTGAAAGTTCTCAATTTATTGAAGTAAAAAATAGCTCTTCTGGAAGGTAGAATAAGGTAAGTGTTGTAATGCCATGAGAGGAATATAAAGTGCTTGAAATTTAGAGGAGGAAAATACTATTTACAATGACAAGAGTCAAGAAATGTTTAATGGAGGATATAGCAGTTGAGCTGGGCTTAATCAGAGGCGATAGGAATCGGAGGTGGTAGGAAACGTCCTTGAGAAAAATCAATAGCCTGAGCAAATTCAAAGAAGTGGTGTAGATGCTGTGGTGTGCCACCAGGAACCCTCTTCAGAGCTAAGGCACTCATTCGCTCAACTGATGGAATCCTGGTCTGTGGATGGCTTAAGGTTAAGTCCCTTTCCAGGAACTGTGCACAAACAAAGCGAGCTCCTTCACCCAAATTGATGCTACTACCTCCCCAGGGCCATCAGAATACATTGACTGGACAGTGGGGCCCCCTTGCCTCAATCTGGGACATGTAGGATTGACTAGAATCTCTGTTGTAACTGCTTCATAGTTCCAACATCTCCCTCTATATAACCCTACTTCCTTCCTTTCTTTACAGGAGAGCGTGCCTCCGTAAACTTCTTGTGCACAGATCTCTGTCTCAACGTCTGTTTCCTATGGAACCCAATCAATGACAAATAGGCATTGTAAAACTTGCACAAGAGGATCATTTAGTCTAGAGAAGAGGGTTTTTATTTGTTTGTTTGTTTGTTTTCTAAAGCAACTGAATCTAGCTAGGCATGGTGGCTTATGCCTGTAATCCCAGCACTTTGGGAGGTGGAGGCGGGCAGATCACCTGAGGTCAGGAGTTCGAGACTAGCCTGGCCAACATGATGAAACCCCGTCTCTACCAAAAATACAAAAAAAATTAGCTGGGCGTGGTGGCACATGCCTGTAATCCCAGCTACTTGGGAAGCTGAGGCAGGAGAATTGCTTGAACCTGGGAGGCAGAGGTTGCAGTGAACCGAGACTGTGCCACTGCACTCCAGCCTGGGTGACAAAGCCAGACTCTGTCTCAATAAATAAATAAATAAATAAGCAACTGAATCTCTTCAGTAAAATTCCTTTTTTGAGACTCTGGCTCTGTTGCCCAGGCTGGAGTGCAGTGGCACAGTCTCGGCTCACTGCAACCTCTGCCTCCCAGGTTCAAGTGATTCTCCTGCCTCAGCCTCCCCAGTATGCTGGGATTACAGGCGCCCACCACCACGCCCGGCTAATTTTTGTATTTTTAGTAGAGATGGGGTTTCACCATGTTGGATCAGGCTGGTCTTGAACTCCTGACCTTAAGTGATCCGCCCACCCTGGCCTCCCAAAGTGCTGGGATTACAGGCATGAGCCACCACGCGTGGCCTCTTCAGTAAAATCCTCATTTGGAGGCATCAACATATAAATCAGGTGAAGAGAGAGTTCTAGTGTTTGAAGTGGGATGAATGGCAGGATCCTTGCCTGTTTGCTCTGTTATCTCACGCCAAGATGGCTCTGAGAGGGCTTTACACAGCCCCTAGGGCTTATTCACAATTTGAAAACCAGTAGGAAAATCATAACGTCAGTGAAATAGATCAGGAAAAAAAATTAGACCAGGAAATTGAGTGCTTTGAATGTCAGAACAGGAAATCTGGACATTATTCTGGAGGGTGGGGGTAGGAGGGTAAGGAGAGTACTGATAGTATTGAATTAATGGAATAATATAAGGATTGCACTGAGGCAGTTATTTTTCCCATTTGGAAAAAACAAAATCTGTACCACATGTTGTATTACAATTTCCGATGGATTAAAGACATACGTATAAGCAAACCATACAATTACTACAGAAATGTAAATATCATCTACATGCCAATTTAAAAAATCTCTGGCTTTAGGCCAGCAGCAGTGGCTCACACTTGTAATCCCAGCATTTTGAGAGGCTGAGGTGGGAGGATTGTTTGAGCTCAGGAGCTTGAGACCAGCCTCAGCAACATAGCGAAACCTCGTCTGTACTAAAAATAAATAAAAATAAAAATAAAAAAATTAGCCAGGTGTGATGGCATGGGCTTGTAGTCCCAGCTACTAAAGAAGGTGAGATGGGAAGATCATTTGAGCTCAGGAGTTTGAGGCTGCAGTGAGCTGGGACTGCGCTCACTGCAGCCTAGGGGACAGTGTGAGACCTTGTCTCCAAAACATAAAATAAAATCCCTGGCTTTGACCCCTTTCTGAATTTCCAAACGTGTATTTCCAAATGCCTCCTTAACATCTTGCATGGTTGTCTAACCAGCACCCACTTAACATGGCCAAAACAGTTTCTCACTTCTGTTTCTTCCATCACTTTCTAGTCTTTTCTATCTTAGTCATTAGTTCTCCATTTTATTTAGGTACTTATGTATTTATTATTTTAAAATAAAGAATAGAGATGAGGTCTTACTATGTTGCCCATGCTGGTCTTAACCTCCTGGGCTCAAGCAATCCTCCAGCCTTGGCCTTCCAAAGTATTAGGATTACAGGCGTGAGCCACCTCACTCGACCTCTCCATTTTATTTACAGTTTAAGGTCAAAATAGAATTACTGTTACTGGCCGGGCACAGTGGCTCACGCCTGTAATCCCAGCACTTTGTGGGGCCGAGGCAGGAGGATTACCTGAGGTCAGGAGTTTGAGATCAGCCTGACCAACCTGGTGAAACCCCATCTCTACTAAAAATACAAAAAAAATTAGCTGGGCGTGGTCATGGGCGCCTGTAATCGCAGCTACTCAGGAGGCTGAGGCAGGAGAATCGCTTGAACTCAGGAGGTGGAGGTTGCAGTGAGCTGAGATGGCATCACTGCGCTACAGCCTGGGTGCAACAGAGCAAGACTCTGTCTCAAAAAAAAAAAAAAAAAAAATAAGAATTACTGTTACTGGGCAATGAGGGAGATGCCATTTATCTTTCTTTCCAACATACAAGCATTGTCTTCCCATAAAACAACAACAACAAAGACAACAACTGGATATTGATTAGGTTTTTAATTTCTGTGGAATTCACTAACTCTATGATGTTCTTAGTCCATGACTTGCTATAACAGAATATCACCATCTGGATAATTTATAAAGAAAAGAAATGTATTTCTCACAGTTCTGGTGGCTGGGAAGTCTAATATCAAGGCACTGGAATCTGGTAAGGGCCTTCTTGCTGCATTATCTCATAGTAGAAGGGAGGAAGATCTAAAAAGCACGAGTGGGAGAGAAAAGGGGAAAGGGGCCAAACACATCCTTTTAACAGGATCCTGCTACTGAGATAACAGCATTAATCCACTCATGAGGGCAAAGCCATCATGACCTAATCACATCTTTTTTTTTTCTTTTTTTTTTGAGACAGAGTCTTGTTCTGTCACCCAGGCTGGAGTGCCTGGGTGGGATCTCAGCTCACTGTAGACTTCACTTCTTTGGCTCAAACAATTCCCCTGTCTCAACCTCCCAAGTAGCTGGGGCTACAGGTGCCTGCCACCACACCCAGCTAATTTTTTGTATTTTTAGTAGAGAAGGGGTTTCATCATGTTGGCCAGGCTGGTCTGGAACTCCTGATGTCAGGTGATCTGCCTGCCTCGGCCTCCCAAAATGTTGGGATTACCGCCGTGAGCCATCGCTCTGGGCCCATGACCTAATCACCTCTTAAAGATCCCACCCCCTCAGTACTGTTGCATTGGGGGTTAAGTTACAACACATGAACTTTAGGGGACACATTCAAACCATAACATGTTTCCACTATAGTTACTCTCTTCCATGGCTATGTCTCCATCTTCCACCACTTCTTGGCATCATAAACCAGCTGGCTAAAGCCATGCCTTGGACACCACACTCATATCTGGCTCTGTTAATCTGAGACGGAAAACTAAACAGATTAGAAAAGCATTAGATTGCTTTAGACACCAATGTCAGTTGGTAATCAATATATTGGGAAGAGTGCTTAGGGGTTGAAAGAGCAGTCATGTGACTATCTCTGCACTTCAAGAATAGCCTGGAACTTATTACAATTTCCCATTGGGTTAACCAGGAAACTACTCACTTTACTATACCTTGGAAAGAATTGTGTCTATTTCAACTCCAGAGTTGGAAGTTTAAACTTGGCTGATCCAGCAAAGTTTATGCAAAACAAAAGAAGATCTGGCCCACATTATTGTGACCCATGAATCATTTATCACCTGTCTCCCTGGTTTTTACACCTTGGCTCTTCACACTGGTTTTAATATCTGTTTCTAGAACATTTAGTTGGGCGTTCACTTTGGCCTTTTCTTTCCTTTTTTTTGAGATGGAGTCTCGCTCTGTCGCCCAGGCTGGAGTGCAGTGGCAAGATCTTGGCTCACTACAAGCTCCACCTCCCGGGTTCACGCCATTCTCCTGCCTCAGCCTCCCAAGTAGCTGGCACCACAGGCGCCCGCCACCATGCCCGGCTAATTTTTTGTATTTTTTAGTAGAGACAGGATTTCACCGTGCTAGCCAGGATGGGGGATGGTCTCGATCTCCTGACCTCGTGATCTGCCCGCCTTGGCCTCCCAAAGTGCTGGGATTACAGGTGTGAGCCACCACGCCTGGCCTCTTTCTTCTTCTTCTTCTTCTTTTTTTTTTTTTCTGACACAGTCTTGCTCTGTTGCCCAGGCTGGAGTGCAGTGGCACCATCTCGGCTCACTGCAATCTGTACCTCCTGGGTTTCAGTGATTCTCGTGCCTCAGCCTCTTGAGTAGCTGGGACTACAGGCACGCACCACCATGCCTGGCTAATTTTTGTATTTTTAATAGAGATGGGGTTTTGCCATGTTGCCCAGGCTGCTCTTGAACTCCTGGCCTCAAGTGATTCACCCAGCTTGGCCTCCCAAAGTGCTGGGATTATAGGCATGAACCACCACGCCTGGCCCACTTTTTGAAGTTTAGTTTTCTGTTGTTTTGCTTTTATCATTCTTTGTGATCTCGTAAGCAATCTGTTACTGCTGTCTTGTGTGGGTAGGTGAGTGGATGGGGGAAGTCATACCTGGAAGGTTAACTGTGCCAGGATGGAGGTGAGTTAACTTTTGGGTTTATTAAGGATAAGATGAGGTCTTGAATGCCTTACTCCTTCAATGGTCTAATTTTGCACTCTGGGTCTCACCAAAAAGGATTTCTGTGGAAAATATTCAGCATTAAAAAAATGTATACTTCTGAAGTGCTTGCAGTTCATTCTTTGACTATGTTTGGTGATGATTTTATACCATTTTATTTTTTGTGTCCTAGGCATAGCTTCTAGGACTTCATCCAATTTATTGATAAAAAATGCTTAATGGAATTGGACCCGATACAAAGTCCTCTGGCATGATATTAAAATCCTTCCATTAGATGGACAGATGTATTATTACACATAACTGTACTGTATTGCAACCTGTATTCTTCTATTTTGTCTACAAGAACATTATAAAATACTTTGTTCTGTGATTTTTGGAAAATAAGATCCAATGGGCCTATAACAATCCTTCTGTCTACTTCAATGGTTTTCAGGCTGTCTTCCCTGAAATCCAGCATTTTTTGGAAGTGTCTCGGGGTCTACTTTGTGGAATGGAGAAAAGAGGCTTTTCCTCTCCCTCTTCAATCAGAACAAATCAGAGAAGCTCTACTCTTATCTATTTTAGGTAAGATTTCATTTGCCTAGAGGATTATTTGGCTTTATAATGTTTGAAAACCATTTTTTCAAGGTAAATAGCTGCTGCTGCTAAAAGAAGACAAAACACCCCTTATGTTACCAATTCTTTCTGTGTCTGAACTGGGTCAGTAGTCATTACAGTTCAGTTGTGTATTTATAAACTATTGTCTAGACATGTTTCCAGGCTTTTATGGACTATCTTGTGAAATTAATTATAGTTAAAATGTGATTCCACAGCAAAATTCATTCTGAGTTTCAAGAAGGAGCATTAAGGAGTTAAGAAAGAGTGTGTGCTCTGGGGACAGATTTCCTGGTTTTGAACTTCAGCCTGCCATGCTTTCTGTGTGGCTTTGCGCAAGTTTCTTGACCTCTCTCTGTTTCACACTTCTCATCTTTTTTTTTGAGAAAGAGTCTCGCTCTGTTGCCCATGCTGGAGTGCAATGGCGTGATCTCAGCCTACCTCCTGGGTTCAAGGGATTCTCCTGCCTCAGCCTCCCAAGCAGCTGGGACTACAGGGGCCTGCCATCACGCCCAGCTAATTTTTACATTTTTAGTAGAGATGGGTTTCACCATGTTGGCCAGGCTGGTCTTGAACTCCTGACCTCAAGTGATCTGCTTGCCTTGGCCTCCCAAAGTGCTGGGATTACAGGCGTGAGCTACCGCACTTGGCCTGTTCTCATCTTTTTAAAAGAGGACAATATTCTACCAGCTTTGAGAGCATGAAATGGGATTACCATGTACTGTGCCTCGAGAGTACCTGGCACGTGGTAAGTATTCAGTCATTTGTGGTAATTATTACCGTAATTTGTTCAAAAGCTGCTCATGATTGCACACTACTGTTTACTTCTGAAAAATTATCTGCAGTACCTTAATTTATGAGGACTTGACATAAGGTGGTTCCTCAATAAAAACTGACTGAAGATCTAACTGAAGCTTTCTCATCTTTCCCTTTAGGGGAAAATTCATTGTTGGATTATATATATTAATTCAACCTTCACTGAAGTTATTTTTATTGGATTGTTTTAATAGGGGAAAAAAAGGCACATCAACAAAATTCATTACTAGGAAGCTTGAATTTTACCCAAAAACTTAATATATTCTGGCTGGGTGCCGTGGCTCATGGCTGTTATTCCAGCACTTTGGGAGTGCAAGACAGGTGAATCACTTGAGCCTGGGAGTTCGAGACCAGCCTGGGCAACATGGCAAAACCCCATCTTTATAAAAAATATAAAAATTATCCAAGTGTGGTTAATACAGGCATCTGTAGTCCCAGCTACTTGGGAGGCTGAGGTGGGAGGACTACCTGAGCCAGGGAGGTCAGTGCTGCAGTGAATTGAGATCACACTACTACCCTCCAGCCTGAGTGACAGAATGAGTCCCTGTCTCAAAAATGAATAATGTTTTATTTGATGTTTCTTTAGGTATCCATGCTGAAAGATGAAGTTATACAAATTATTTAAAAGTTACATTAACTATTTAAGAATTGTTTTGAGAACAAATATGTGTTAATAAAACCACTATACAGGATCAATACTTTAGCAGTTGCTTCTGGGAGGAGATTATTTATTTGTTTATTTATTTGTTTATTTCTGACTTATAAAACTGACTAAAAAACAATTTAAAAACTAATGTGGTCAATGAAATCTCATGTAATTTTTAGCTGGCTTGTCATGGAAATAAACTGGAAAGCGATGAGTTAGCTTTATGGAAGAGGCTGATTTCATTCTCACCCATTTAAAATGATATTCTTGGCTCATGATTTATTTGGATTAAAGTTCCTCTTGGCTTCCTAGCTGTGCACACCTTCCAAGTTTTTTCTTGTCATGCTCTTAAAGCATCTTTGGGTCTTTGATGCTATTTTTGCCTTCCCAATTCATTTGGCAAAAAGCTGTTTGAAAACCTTACTCACTTCAGATAGTACATACATTTAGAAAGCAATCTAAATAAATAACAATGAAATATTTTGCATTATGGTAGATCAGCTAGATTCTCCTAGAAATATGGTATCCACTTGCTAAGCCAGTGGCTTTAATAGCTTTTTTCCTTAAAAAAGACAAACAAAACCCATTTATTCTTTGTTTTTTTCTCAAGCCAAGGAGAAAACAGTCCTACTTCTCTATGTTGATGAAATAGATTTGTGACAGGTTTTATTCTAAACCCTAGGCCTTAAAATATATATATATCTACACTATCTTGAGCTGTTTGTACTTTTTTTGGTGGCAATTATTCTGCCAAATAGAGTATTTTGTATACAGAAATTTCACAACAAAAGGAATATGACTCTTACACTTACTGTGTTCAAATCTGAGACATGAATTTCAGTGTGTGACCCTCCCATGAACAAAAATCTCTATACTTTTTGCACTCATTTAACCATGACGTGCATTTGCTTGAATTGTTTTTTTTGTTTTTCTTTTTTAATCTTACTATTTTCTTCTGCCTTTCTCATTTCGTTTTTGTATTTTTAATTTTTTTTTTGTTTTTTTTTTACAACAGCTGTAGTGAGATATAATTCACATACCATAATATTTACCCTTATAAAGTATATAAAACTCAGTGGCTTTTAACACATTTGTACAGTTGTGCAACCACCACCACTAATTTTAGAATACTTCATAACCTCACGAAGACTCCATACCCATTAGCAGTTATTCCCTATGTCCTCTTCCTAGCCGCTGGCAACCACTAATCTATTTTCTGCTCCTGTAGATTTGCCTATTTTGGACATTTTATATAAATGGAATCATACAATATGTGACTGGTATCTTTCACTCAGCATAATGTTAATATTTTCAAGATGCACCTATACTGTAGCACGTATCAGTACTTTATTCTTTATTGCTGAATAAGATTCCACTGTGTGGATATACCACATTTTATTTATCCATTCATCAGTTGATGCACATTTGGATTAGTTCTTCTTTTTAGTTATTATAAATAATGCTGCTATGAATATTTATTTACAAGTTTATGTGTAGATATATATTTTCAATTCTTTTGAGTATGTGTGTATCTAGAAATGGTCTCCTTTTTTTAACTTTCATTTTTTAAAATCCGAGGTAAAATTTCAACAATACATTGTTATTCACATTTTTAGTTATTTTATGAATCATTTAATTGTGGTGTTTGACTTTTATTAATTTCTTAAAACTCTGTATATTCACATATTATTGTCAAATTGTTGCAATTTCATTGCTTTAAAAAAAGCATTTTAATTGTTTTTTGGCCCAGTGTGGTAGCTCATTCTTGTAATCTAGCACTTTGGGAGGCTGAGACGGGAGGATTCCTTGAGGACAGAAGTTCAAGGCCAGCCTAAGCAACATAGCAAGACCCCGTCTCTATTTAAAAAAACAAAACAAAAACAACAAAAATGTATTGCTCAATAATTAGTTTGAATTTAAAGTTTATCAAAGTTACAGATAGCTTAAACATAAAATACAAGTCTTATTATTATGGAATAATTAGCAGTATCCCTCTCCATTTCTTCTCCCTAGATAATAATATTCTCTTAGCTTTTTCATATAGTATTTACTTCCATATTTCTAAATAACATGCTTATCTTGTCATTCTTGGTATTTGTTTCATATATTACCTGTTAACCTCTTACTATATTCTCCACCTGTCTCCCTCACACTTCCCATTCTCCCAGCCTACTAAAATTCTTATTAATTTTTGTTAGATCAATATTTAACATTTGCATTATTATGACTAAATATAATTTTTGCTGTTGTCATCTAGTATACTATGAATATTTATTATTCCTTGTTCACATTTTTGTTTTGGCTGTCATACAAATTATGGTTTTTCTGTTTAGTTTTCTACGTAATTTATCACTAATTCTTTCCCTTCCAGATTGCACACATCCTCTTAGTAACTCAAACTTAGTAGATTTCCTATCAATTTTATCTTCTTGCGGCCATTCCTTCTGTACTTGTCTTGACTGGTTGCTTTCTAGGCTTGCCGCACAGCTGAATTTTTCCTTTACCGGTCACCCTGGGGATTTCTGTTTGTGTTTTGCCTTTTCCTGGTTGCTCTGCATCCTTTGAGAACCTGTCCTCCGGGCTGGGATGGGTTTCAGAGCACCTCAGCTAAGGTCTTTGATCAGTTATGCTCCGTAGCTGGAGGGCTGCAAAGTGCATTCTCATGGCCACTACAACTCTCTTGCCTCTCAGATTTCTTATCTTTGTTTTCTTGGTTTACTCCCCTGTTTTAGTAGATCCTATCGTCTAGTAGCTTAAGAACATCATGGCCCAAGATCCCGCTTCAGTAGTCCTCAAATATTTGGTTATTCCCCTTTCCTCAGTGTATTCCCACAGAAATGACCATAGGTCCCTTTAGACAACGACTGAGGGAATCTTTGCAGTATATATTTCTTGGGGGAATTGCAGGGTCCTTCTTCCTGGAGACCTGGCCATCCTATCATTTAATGGGTTTCAGTTTAAAAATAGGGTCCGGGCGCGGTGGCTCACGCCTGTAATCCCAGCACTTTGGGAGGCCGAGGCGGGCGGATCACGAGGTCAGAAGATCGAGACCATCCTGGCTAACATGGTGAAACCGCGTCTCTAGTAAAAATACAAAAAATTAGCCGGGCAGGGCGCCTGTAGTCCCAGCTACTGCGGGGGGGGAAGGGCGCTGAGGCGAGAGAATGGCGTGAACCCGGGAGGCAGAGCTTGCAGTGAGCTGAGATCGCGCCACTGCACTCCAGTCTGGGCAACAGAGCGAGACTCCGTTTCAAAAAAAAGAAAAAAAAAATTGGCTCAGGCCGAGTGCAGTGGCTCATGCCTGTAATCCCAGCACTTTGGGAGGCCGAGGTGGGCGAATCACTTAAGGTCAGGAGTTTGACACCAGCCTGGCCAACATGGTGAAACCTTGTGTCTATCACAAATATAAAAAATTAGCCAGATGTGGTGACATGCGCCTGTAATCTCAGCTACTCGGGAGGCTGAGGCAGGAGAATCACTTGAACCCAGGAGGTGGAGGTTGTGGTGAGCCGAGATCGTGCCACTGCACTCCAGCCTGGGCGACAGAGCAAGACACTGTCTTAAAAAAAAAAAGGCTCAGATCTGGAAACTGAGCAAGATATTATAATTTTTGTTGGGACGACTGTCCTAAGCTACTTACTCCTCCATTCTTTACTTGTTTTGATTGTAGATGTTAAGTAGTACCCTTGTAGGGTGCCAACTTGTTTGGACCCTAGAAACTCCAAATTGTATTCATCATTTCTACAACTGCCTGACAACCAAGGCCCCTCTGCTGCTTCTTTAACGTTGCTGGTTGTTAGGGTAACTGTGGCCCCTGGTTTCTGGCAGTTACCTGGTCTCTCTTACTCTGGGGGCTCATCACGCTCACTACAATTAAGGAGCCCAGCTCTGTAATAGAGGAGGCTTGATGTCCTCTCATACCTTCAGTCCTGGCCTACAGAACAGAGCCACCACTGAAGTTCTTAGTGATATCAGTGCCCCTCTCTCACTACTCCTTGTTAAGAGCTAGCATTTACCCCACGTGAGAAGACCCTACTGAGGGCTTTCCACCACAAGGCAGCCAGAAACCCCTCACAGTTACCTCCCTGTCTGCTGACAAGCAGATAATGAGTGTTAAATCCCAGCCCAATACAGCTGGGGAAGTTCTAGGTCTGAAGGATCTGCAAGAAGGATCTGCAAGGAGAGGCAGCAGCATCACTGAGATCTTGTTGGTTCCTGCAGTCTCCTAATGGTAGGAGAGATGGGCACCGATTTGGGAATCTGGTGACCGAGAATTCTTGGGGCTACCCACCCAGATGTTTCAGGGCTCTGGTCTTTTTGTGACAGGTCTGCCTTGCCTGATAAATGCCTCTGCAGCTCCTTATTCTAAATCCTATGATTGCCCTGCAGCTGAGCTCCCTTCCACTGCAGGGTGATAAGGATCTCTTTGTAGGTAATACCACCACAAGTGCATCCTGGCTCTCATACTTAACCTTTAGTTGTTAACTGCTCTCAGTTTCTCATCACTCTGAAGGGTTTCAATTCAACTTAGTAATAACTAGCTACTGTCTTTGCAGGTGTTGTCCCCACTGCATCTTTTAAATGCCTGGATTCTTCCATTGGCAAGCCTGTTTTTCTCAGGGAATGTTTCCCCAGCTCATCACCTGTGAAATAGTGGCAGTCGAGCCACTACCTTGAGCCAGGGACAATCTGTGACCCATTCTCCACTCAGCATGGGGTTTTCCTTGCCAGTCAGTGATTTCATCCCCAATCTCCACCTTACAGCCTGCTTTCTTGGACTGTTCCTTGTACCAACTATGTCAGTTCAGTTCCTCAGAAAAGCAGATATCAAGATGGAATTAGAGGTGTATGAGATTTATCGGGAAGAAACACCTGTGAAGGATAAAGGTCATGATGTTATGATGTGTGTCTGACACATGTGAAAAGAGCATGGGAAGGAAGAAGTAGCTCTGAAAAAGGAAGTCTTGCCCAGGCCTATTGAGGCACCCATAAGTAAAGACTGTCCACCAGAGAAGTCCCTTACTGGTTAAGAATTGTCTGTTTCTGGTACACCCACAATTTTCCACAGTCTTCCACAATGTTCAGTCACTGGGAACAGTCTGCGAGGAGAAAGGCATTGATGTGAACACCATGGTGGATGCAGAAGGTACAGCAGGTAGGGGCTGTCAGCCAACAGTCTCTTTGGCGCAGGTTATCTCTTGAAAGGAAATCTGAGTGGTGCATGTTCATAACTGCCATAGCTATTGTAGCTTGATACAATGCCTGCTTTGCTGTAAATCAGGTTTATTTGCAAGAGTTTTTATTGATTTTTATGTGTATTTTGATTTTTAATATGTATTTTATTGATTTTTATATGTATGTTGTGCCAGTACCACATTATCTTAATTATAAGAGCTTTTGCTGGGTGCTGTGGCTCACGTCTGTAATCCCAACACTTTGGGAGGCTGAGGTTGATGGATTACTTGAGGCCAGGAGTTTGAGACCAGCCTGGTCAACATGACAAAACGCTGTTTCTACTAAAAATACAAAAATTAGCCTGGCACAGTGGTGCATGCCTATAATCCCAGCCACTTGGGTGGCTGAGGCAGGAAAATCCACCTGGGAGGTGGAGGTTGCAGTGAGCTGAGATAGTGCCACTGCACTCCAGCCTGGGCGACAGAGCAAGATTCTGTGTCAAAAAAAAAAAAAAAAAAAGAGAGAAAAACAAAAAGTCATGTTATTTGATAGGGCAAGTACCTCCACGTTAGTCTTCGGACACAGGTGTATCTGGGCTATTCTTGTTCTTTCCTCTTTCACATAAATTTTTAGATCATCTTGTCAAGTTCCACAAACAGCCCTTGAGTGTTTTAGTTGGAATTGCATTGAATGTTTAATATCAATGGGAAGAACTGACATGATAATTGAGTTTTCAAATCCAAGGATATGGTATATACATCCATTTATTTAAGTCTTTTAAAAAGTCTTTCAATATTTTAATCTTTTTTCCAGAAAAGGCTTGCATATCTTTTTAAAGATTCATAGTTGGCATTTTAAATTTGGTTATTTTTGTAAATGGTATCTTTTAAAAAGTTACAAATTTTTTTTTGGTCGTTTCTTGCTGGTGTGCAGTCGTGCCTTTCAAAACGGACCTACCTTGAGGCAAAGGGGCCAGACTTCAGGCCCCACATCAACGAGGCATTGGGTAAGGGCGGCCCTCAGGGACTGGGCGTGGCCCTGCGTGAGGAGCCTCTTGGCCTGCGGGAAATGCCTGGAGAGTGACTCAGCTGAGAGCTGTCAGCTGCCAACATTCCTGTCAGCTGGGGAAAGACTCCTCGGGTCCTGACGGGGCTATCTTAGCAGCAAGCCCTCAGCAACCACTAAATGCCTTCTAACGGGTTAAAGAAATTCTCGTTTATTTCTAGTTTTAAAGTTAAATGTTCCTGCTTTGGCAAAAAAAGGAGAGTGGTCAAGCTGTCTTGTATGACATTTGGATCTGGGGTTTAACTGTTTGTCTAACAGACTTCCAACTAATCCTGTTTCAGTCTTACCTTTACCCCCAGTTTTCAGAACTACCGGATGTCTTTCAAACCTGGGCCTTTCTGGTTTTGCAGGAAAGATTGGCTTGCTTTAGGCTTCCCCTACTGCCAGCATAGGTTTTAGATTTCTTTGATTATCTAAATCAGTTACCACTTCATCACCTGCTTTCTAACCGTCCAAGTTTTGGCGCTGTCTTCCCTTCTTTTCTTTGTCTTGTACTCCCTCCTTTTATTTTATTATTATTTACAACAATTGAGACATCTAGGGTATCTCTGTCTCTGTTTTTTTGAGACGGAGTCTCACTCTGTCGCCCAGGCTCTAGTGCAGTGGCGCCATCTTGGCTCACTGCAACCTCTGCCTCCTGGGTCCAAGCGAGTCTCCTGCCTCAGCCTCCTGAGTAGCTGGGATTACAGCCTGCACTACGCCTGGATAATTTTTTTGTATTTTCAGTAGAGACGGGGTTTCACCAGGTTGGCCAGGCTGGTCTCAAACTCCTGACCTCGTGAACCACCCGTCTTGGCCTCCCAAAGTGCTGGGATTACAGGCATGACCCACCGCGCCTGGCCAGTATCTCTCCTTTTTAATCCTTAATTGTGATTTAAGTAGGGCTTCAGGAAAGAGCAGAGGTTTAATAATGCTTCCAATTGCTCCCTTGCCTGAAAGCCCTGTTTGATTTGGAGATTTATGAAGTAAGGGCAAAGCAGGCTGAGTCTGACACATGCTGTTTCTAATGCCTGAAATTACATCCTCTTCCATCCTTGCTAGTCTAACCCATCCTTCAGCCCTCACTTTGGTAGTCACATTTTCCAGAAAGCCTGCCTTCACAGCCCAAGTCCTCCATTAGATGGCCCTTCTAGACAATCTCATTATAATCTGTGTTCACTCACACTTTGCTGTAATTACCTGTTTGCCAGTCTTTAAGATCTCATAGGCTAAATGTTTTGATTAGTGGGATTGTATTTGATCTCTATTGGAGTCCCTAGTCCTAAGCATAAAGATGATTTAAGAGGTACTCCATAAAGTTGTATTGAGTGAATATGTATTACATAGCTTTGAATTGATTTCTGATCAATGCAGTAAATTACAAAATTCTCACTTTCTGCAAATATTTTTTTCGATCTTTCTTTGCTGGGCTGGAGAAACCAAAACGGCAAAATATTAGTTTTATTTCCATGGACATTGAAAGCTTTAACCAATGTCATTTAAAAAGTACTTGGATTTCATCTTTAATATGAAGAGTTAGATGGAGTGGATGATGTATAAATTTCTTTCTTTAAAATTATTTGAAATTCTTGGAAAGTTTTCTACTTAATCTTTAAAAAAAGGCATTGTAAAAAATCTCCAGAAGAAAGGCATTATGACAACTACTGCATATACAATAAAATATGAGGATAAAATATTAAAAATGGAAAAGAGATTTTTTTTTTTTATGGGTATAGCCCATCTGTTTGCTGTATAATTTTTTTTTTTTTTATTATACTTTAGGGTTTTAGGGTACATGTGCACAATGTGCAGGTTTGTTACATATGTATCCATGTGCCATGTTGATTTCCTGCACCCAATAACTCGTCACTTAGCATTAGGTGTATCTCCTAATGCTGTCCCTCCCCCCTCCCCCCACCCCACAACGGTCCCCGGAGTGTGATGTTCCTCTTCCTGTGTCCATGAGTTCTCATTGTTCAATTCCCACCTATGAGTGAGAACATGCGGTGTTTGGTTTTTTGTCCTTGCGATAGTTTACTGAGAATGATGTTTTCCAGTTTCATCCATGTCCCTACAAAGGACACGAACTCATCATTTTTTATGGCTGCATAGTATTCCATGGTGTATATGTGCCACATTTTCTTAATCCAGTCTATCGTTGTTGGACATTTGGGTTGGTTCCAACTCTTTGCTATTGTGAATAGTGCCGCAATAAACATACGTGTGCATGTGTCTTTATAGCAGCATGATTTATAGTCCTTTGGGTATATACCCAGTAATGGGATGGCTGGGTCAAATGGTATTTCTAGTTCTAGATCCCTGAGGAATCGCCACACTGACTTCCACAATGGTTGAACTAGTTTACAGTCCCACCAACAGTGTAAAAGTGTTCCTATTTCTCCACATCCTCTCCAGCACCTGTTGTTTCCTGATTTTTTAATGATGGCCATTCTAACTGGTGTAAGATGGTATCTCACTGTGGTTTTGATTTGCATTTCTCTGATGGCCAGTGATGATGAGCATTTCTTCATGTGTTTTTCGGCTGCATAAATGTCTTCTTTTGAGAAATGTCTGTTCATGTCCTCTGCCCACTTTTTGATGGGGTTGTTTGTTTTTTTCTTGTAAATTTGTTTGAGTTCATTGTAGATTCTGGATATTAGCCCTTTGTCAGATGAGTAGGTTGCAAAAATTTTCTCCCATTCTGTAGGTTGCCTGTTCACTCTGATGATAGTTTCTTTTGCTGTGCAGAAGCTCTTTAGTTTAATGAGATCCCATTTGTCGATTTTGGCTTTTGTTGCCATTGCTTTTGGTGTTTTAGACATGAAGTCCTTGCCCACGCCTATGTCCTGAATGGTATTGCCTAGGTTTTCTTGTAGGATTTTAATGGTTTTAGGTCTAACATATAAGTCTTTAATCCATCTTGAATTAATTTTTGTATAAGGTGTAAGGAAGGGATCCAGTT
>NW_026652286.1:74521015-74685257 GCF_009828535.3 Hylobates moloch | reverse complement strand
TGTTTGAGTTCATTGTAGATTCTGGATATTAGCCCTTTGTCAGATGAGTAGGTTGCAAAAATTTTCTCCCATTCTGTAGAGGCAACCTTTTAATATAAATTAATTTAAAACTGCATATCAAATTTACCATTCCGTAGAGCAATACTCTTAGTGCTTTCATACTTTGCAGTCAAAAGTGTCACTGCGCCTGGCCTGGATGGCAGGAAGATTGCCTGAGCCCAGGAGTTTGAGACTAGCCTGGGCAACAAGGCAAGACCCGATCTCTTTAATTTAAAAAAAAAAAAAAAGGGCCATCCAATGGAACAAAACTCAGACTGATGTAACCTTTCCAAGAGAAAGTTCTTGGAGAGTTTGTTTTGACTGATATTTAGATATAGGAGATAACACAGAATTATACTTACTCATCTTCCGATTCTGAAGGTCCAGGGGCCCCTTTTATGAATATTTGTAGATAAGGAATACCCTGGAAGATGCTTTTGTGACAAGCAAACTCATCCTCCCGTATAGAAAATCTATTACAAGTTCTGTAATTCAGCTACACAGGACATCTGGAAAGGCAGACTTCGAGGGGCATTCTTTCTCTTTCTTGTGTACACTTTTATCAAAGGAGACAATTTCATTTGCTTTTAATTTTTTTGGACTTCTCTAAAGTTACACATGCACAATGTAGATAGTGTGAAAAATATAAAAAAAAGTATTAAGATAAAATGAAAATCACCTGGAATCCTATTGCAGAGAAACCACTCCTGCTATTCAATTGCATTACTTTCCTGGCTTTTCTTTCTTGATGTGTTTATTTCCTCCCATGGTTGAGACACTCTAAGTATAGCTCCAGGTCCCTCTATTTCCACTTAGCAAAGAATCATTGCTATTTCTTTAATTCATTAAGTATTCTTTGAAAATATAATTTTAATGGTTGTGTAATAGTCGTCATATAAATGTACCATAATTTAACAGTTTCCCTGTTTATCATCTTATAGAGTGTTTTCTTATGTTTCCTATTATAGCAATAAGCTATATTTCATAACTTTAGTGTAAGTCTTGTTATGCCTGAGGAAATTCAGTCTGTAACTCTGAAGAATGAAAGTAAACACAGGTTTGTAGTAGAGACTTTTTTGAGGTAATACATATGAAATGTATATAAGTTACTAATAGAAAAGGTAATATATTTGGTAGGTATGATTAGTATTAGTGTATGGGGAATTTTATTTGTATTATTATCTGTATTGTTAAACTTAAGCAGCCTACTATTCCAGGAAACGTTAAATCATATCTACTTTCAGAATAAATTAAATCATAAACCATAGTCTATGTGACATAGTTAATGTATTAAACCAAGTGTTGTCAGAGACCACTCACTGTCAAACTGGATGGCAAGCTATTAGTGGGTGAAGATATATTATCCCTTGTAACCAACATTATTTTTAAAATAAAATACAATAGAATATAAAACTATCAAAGGGCATCCCTTAGTTAAGTTTTCTTACTCGGAAGAGTGAAAGCTAGTGGCATTGACTGATAGAAAAGTTTATTGTTTTATTACCACTAGAGGGCAGTCATTACATTAATTTAAAAAAAGGCCAACTAACAGCTTAGTACAAGTTGACCTAGTTTTACAACTGATTATGATAGACATAAAATTACATTTAAAAAGATTGTCGGGGCCAGGCGCGGTGGCTCACGCTTGTAATCCCAGCACTTTGGGAGGCCGAGGCGGGCGGATCACGAGGTCGGGAGATCGAGACCACGGTGAAACCCCGTCTCTACTAAAAATACAAAAAATTAGCCGGGCGTGGTGGCGGGCGCCTGTAGTCCCAGCTACTCGGAGAGGCTGAGGCAGGAGAATGGCGTGAACCCGGGAGGCGGAGCTTGCAGTGAGCCGAGATTGCGCCACTGCACTCCAGCCTGGGCGATAGAGCGAGACTCCGTCTCAAAAAAAAAAAAAAATAAAAATAAAAAATAAAAAGATTGTCGGGCTGTTAATGTACTATTATTTGAGGACCTATTACATGGCACACATTGAGTTAGGGAGACATTGATGAATAAGACATGTTTTAGAATGCAGTGAGAAGGTAAGTGTGATATTACAAGGCAGTTGTGCATGTCGTTTGGGCTTATGTTTGCCTTTTCAGCCTCATATCCTGCCACTCCCCAACTTGCAACCTGAACTGCAATCATGCTGAGCTACTTGTAGTCACCTTGAACATACTGTTCTGTCTTCCTGGAATATTTTTTGTGTCCCTCTCTGCCTGGTGAACTGCAACTTATACTTTAAGCCCCAATATCCTGACTTTCCCAGACAGAAAAAAATATGTGCTTTCTCCACTTGACTCCTTTAGGGTCAAGTTCAGCGCTATTACAGTTGATTACTTATGTCTCATTCCCCCAGGAAACTGAACTACTGGAGGGCAGGGAATATACCATTCATTTTTTTTTTTTTTTTTCTGTAGCTGGGGTATAGTGCCTGGCACATAGACAGTGCTTAACACAAATATTTAGTCAATAAGCAAATAGAAGTGCTATAAAGAGATACTGAATGAATTTCTTTCTTACGTAATCTCTCTATTGATCTTCTACCCTCTCATTTTGTATATGCCCCTAACATAGCAGCTATTCAACCGCCAAAGCAAACCAAAGACAGACTGACTTATTGATGGTGAGGGAGGGTTAGGCTTTACTGAATATGAAAGGGAAAGGGAATTTTGGAGGATAATTTAGGTTTCCCTAGTTATTTTCCCCATGATGACTTGCAAGATTATATTTACTTTAGGAATACAATAGCTAAGACTAAATAACCTTTATTTTTCCACCCCTTCCTTACTTTCACAATGTTTATTTGGCCAAGTAGGTAAAGCGGTTTTGTTTGCCATTTGGCTAGCAGCTAATGATGCTGCTAGCATCATTGGTATTAAGAGGACAGGGTGCCAGCCGGGCACAGTGGTTCATACCTGTAATCCCAGCACTTAGGGAGGCCAAGGCAGACAGATCACCTGAGGGCAGAGTTCGAGTCCGGCCTGGCCAACATGGTGAAACTCCATCTCTACTAAAAATACAAAATTAGCCAGGTGTGGTGGTGAATGCCTGTAATCCTAGCTACTGTGGAGGCTGAGGCAGGAGAATTGCTTGAAACCGGGAGGTGGAGGTTGCAGTGAGCCAAGATCACACCATTGCACTCTAGCCTGGGAGACAAGAGTGAAACTCTGTCTCAAAAAAAAAAAAAAAAAAAGAAAAAAAAGACAGGGTTCCTAGTACATTCCACTGGTAGGCTATAAAAGCTTAAAAGATTTAAAGTTTCAGTATGTTCTAAGTGCTCATATGGCAAATTAAACAATTCTCCACCCAATTGGTATATGCATTTGTTTATAAAAGGTTTCATTATATGTTCACCTTAGTCATGTTTGTAAAAAGTTGAAAAAATATTTTTAGCTAATTCTAAATCTTATAAATAAGCCTACACTCATAATCATCTGGAAAATTCTGCTCTGAAAAGACACCTTAGCTGGGCACAGTGGCTCATGCCTGTAATCCTAGCACTTTGGGAGGCCGAGGTGGGTGGATCACTTGAGGTCAGGAGTTTGAGACCAGCCTGGCCAACATAGTGAAACCCTGTCTCTACTAAAAATACAAAAATTAGCCAGACATGGTGATGGGTGCCTGTAATTCCAGCTACTCGGAAGGCTGAGGCAGGAGAATCACTTGAACTTGGGTGGTGGAGGTTGCAGTGAGCCGAGAAGGTGCCCCTGCACTCCAGCCTGGATGACAGAGCGAGACTCTGTCTCCAAAAAAAAGCTGGTTGTACATGATAGAGGTTAAGTCACTTCTAAAGACAGACTTTGGTTTGATTCCTGGATATATCTTTCCCCACCTTTACAACCTCAGGCACATTACTTAACCTTGCAACACCTCAGTTCTCTTATTTGAATATGGACATAATAATAATGCTTCATTGGGTTCCTAGGGGGATTAGATGAAATCCTGCATATAAAGAGCTTTGCACAAGACTTGGCATATTAAAAGCTTTCAACAAACGTTAGCTGTTGTTATAGGAAAAGGTCTTTATTGCAAGATAAAATCTTTTTTTTTCTTGGCATGTAGATATTTTTCCATTTCAAATAATCAGCTCTTAATGGTTTTTTTTCTTCTACTGTGGCAATAAAAAGGACTATTTTTGTCATTTTGATAAGACATATACCATAAGCAAATGAGTGCTTGTGACTGTAAAAACCTTGGTGCTGCAGCCCGGGGACAGCTGTATGGGCCCCAAAAAGTCTCCCACACTGTTTCCCCATTGATAGGGTTTGGATCTGTGTCCCCACCCAAATCTCATGTTGAATTGTAATCCCCAGTGCTGGAGGTGGGGCCTAGGGGGAGGTGATTGGATCACGGAGGCGGTTTCTCGTGGTTTAACACCACCCTCCCTTGGCGCTGTCTTCACGATAGTGAGTTATCATGACATCTGGTTGTTTAAAAGTGTGTGGCACCTTTGTCCTCTCTCTCCTGCTCCTGCTCCTACCACGAAAGATGTGCCTGCTTCCCCTTTGCCTTCTGCCGTGATTGAAAGTTCCCTGAGGCCTCCCCAGAAGCCGAGCAGATGCCCGCATCATGCTTCCTGTGCAGCCTGTGGAAACACGAGCCAATTAAACCTTTTTTCTTTATAAATTACCCAGTTTCAGGTATTTCCTTATAGCAGTGTGAGAACAAACGAATCCACCCATCTATCCACAGAGTTCGTTATCTTTACAGCCACTGCAGAGGCAGTAGGAAATATTGCTGCAGTATCAAGCACCTTGAGGATCTTTTACTACTTTGATGAGATGGAAATTTCTCTTCTTCAGTATCATTGATACTGGGCTTGGAATGTGGCTTTGAAACAGACTGTCTAAATTATTAACTCCTGTGGGCAAGAACATTACTCTGTATAATCCATATCAAGTGATATATATATATATGTAAGTGCTTAATACATTTAAAACTATTCAATGTATGTTTTAATGTTTTCTATAATTACAGTGATATTTGTTCCAAACCCCAAATTGGGACACTTAGTAAAAAGATTTTAAACATTTTGAGAATTTAAAAAATTTTAACTTGTTATTTTGAAATAACTTTAGACTTACAGAAGAGTTGCCATAATGACACAAAGGGTTTCTGTGTACCTATTACCCAGCTTTCTCTAATGTTAACATCCTACATAACCAGGTACAGTTATCAAAACTAAGAAATGAATATTTGTATATAACACTATTAACAAATGACAGACTTTATTAGAATTCTACCATTCTTTTTAAAATGAATATCCTTATTCTGTTTCAGGGTCCAATCAAAGATGTTATGAAACATTTTGTGGTCATGTTCTTTTGTCTGCTCAGATCTGTGACAGTCTCTGTCTTTCCTCCTCTTTCATAACCTTGACATGTTTGGAAAGTCCCTCAATGTGAGTTTGTGTGATGTTTTTCTCTTGATTAAATTGAGGTTATGAAGTTCTGGGAAGAATACAGCAGAGGCGATGTAATCTTCTCAGTGCATCACATCACATTATATCAGGAGGTACAACATGATACTGACATGTCTTTTTATTAGTAATTTTAACCTTGATCATTTGGTTCAGGTGATATCAGCTAGGTTTCTGTACTGTAAAATTACTTTTTTCCCCTCTTTGTAATTAACACATATTTTATGGGAGATACTTTGAGGCTCCCTAAATACCCTGTTTCTTCTTACAGTTTTTAACAAATGTTAGCAGTCATTTGTGGATCTTGCTTGCAACAATTAATTGTGGTTTTCTAATGGTGATTTTTATATTTCTCTAATTTCTTCTACATTTATTAATTGGAGTTCTACTGTAAAGAAGAGTCATTCCTTCTTCCTCATCTATTTATTCAATCATTTATTCATATCAGTATAGGCAGGTGTAATTTATTCAAATTGTTTACACTTTCTCAAATTGTAACAGCTTTGACATGGGGAGTTCTGTCAGGTTGGCTCCTATGTCTTTTTGGAATGTCCCCATTTTTTTATTTACTTATTTATTTTGAGACAGAGCTTTGCTCTTGTTGCCCAGGCCAGGGCAGGCTGGCTCCTGTGTCTTTTTGGAATGTCCTCATTTTATTTATTTATTTATTTATTTAGAGACAGAGCTTTGCTCTTGTTGCCTAGGCCGGAGTACAATGGCACCATCTCAGCTCACCGCAACCTCCACCTCCTGGGTTCAAGCGATTCTCTTGCCTTAGCTTCCTGAGTTGCTGGGATTACAGGCTCCTGCCACCATGTCTGGCTAATTTTTTCTATTTTTAGTAGAGATGGGGTTTCTCCATGTTGGTCAGGCTGGTCTCAAACTCCCGACCTCAGGTGATCTGCCCGCCTCGGCCTCCCAAAGTGCTGGGATTACAGGCGTGAGCCACCTGCACCCAGCTCATTTTTATTTATATTTAATTTAGTACATCCTTACTCTGTATCTTGTATTTTGCCTGCCCTAGCCCTAGATTCAATCACTTCTCTAAAAGCCCTGGATCCTTTTATTAGAGAATGGTATTTAGAAACCAAGATCTGGGTGTGAAGTCTTTTGTGTGTCAGATCCTGTCAGCAAAGACATATATATATATATATATATATATATGTACTAACCTATGTAGACACACATATCTTATTTCTGTATCCATGTGTCTGTATCTATGTTTTTAAAAGTATGAATTTATGCTCATATGTTGTTTTTAAAATTTTAAAAATTATTTGTTTAGAGACAGGGTCTCACTTTGTTGCCCAGGTTGGAGTGCTGTGGTGCAATCATGGCTCACTGCAGCCTCGAACTTCTGGGCTCAAGTGATCCACCTGCCTCAGTCTCCCAAGTAGCTAGGACTACAGGTACATGCCACCATGCCTGGCTATTTTATTTCAATTTTTATAGGGACTGGATCTTGCTATGTTGCACAAGTTTGTTTCAAATTTTGGCCTCGAGCAATCCTCCTCCCTCGGCCTCCCAAAATGTTGGGATTATAGGTGTGAACCATCGTGCCTGGCCTTGGTACCTTATTTTTGAGAGCCCCCAGCTAAATTGGGGTTCCAGTACCAGAGTAGCTAGCAACCCTACCCCAACAAGATATGAAGGGGAGATGGATGTGGGTGTTTACAGTGTGCCTTTCATGGGATACTTCTTTTACCTGGAGGATGGCCTAAGTCCTAGTTGCCTGACCTGACTGGGGGTCCCTCACGTGGGAAACTTGTTCATACTGGCAGATGCCCTTGTGGCTCGTCTGATCCATGTCCAGTTTATGCCTGCCTGACCATCACTTTGGCACTGGGAGTTCAACCTTGTGCTCTCCCTGGTGTCCCCTGGTTCTCAGATGGAAAGCACAAATTCAATACATCACCACAATAGGAAATAAGTTCAAAGATTTTCACTTACAGATCCTGGGCAAGGAAGGCATAATGAGTCAGGAGGGCAGTCCTCTGTCCCCAGGTCATATGAGGCAGAAAGGAAGAGCCAGAGAGAGAGTGTGTCTAGCAGCATGTCTAAGGGAATGGAGTGTGGGCCACTTTAATAGGCAAATGTCTAAATGGTCCATTTAAAGAGAGGCAGGAAAGCAGGGAGCCCAGTCTGCTAGGCAGGAGAGATCCCTCTAAGTTCTTGTCACTGGCCACCAGCTTGAGCCATCTGGGTATAATGTAGAACTGGAAATTGTGCCAAAGATGACTGAGCCCTGCTTTGGTATGAGGAAGTTAAACTTGTATTCAAAATGAATGCTGAGCAACATAAAATTATAAGAATTCTCTATATATCTCTGACATCAATCCAGCACCAAAAGTTTTATTCTAGTATTCCCCCTTTCTGGGAAAGGAAAAATAATAGAAACAAAATCCAGATCAGTGGTTGCTCAGGGCTGTATGAAGGAATTTTTGGCGTGATAGGGCTGTTCTGCATGGTACAGTAGTCGTGGGTATACAATGCTATGCATATGTCAACACCTACACAATTCCACAAAGAGTGAATTTACTGTATGCAAATAAGAAAAACATCTAGGATGTTGGAAGAATCCAACATGGGATACAGATTGTGACAAATGAATCTAAACTGTATTAAAATTATTCACTTGGTAAACTATCACTCCTGTAATCCTAGCGACTCAGGAGGCTGAGACGGGAAGGTGGCTTGAGGCCAGGGGTTCCAGTGTAGCCCGGGCAACACAGTGAGATCCTATCTCTAAACAAAAAAAAAAAAAAAAAGAAAAAAAGCTAGGCATTGCGGTGCATGCCTTTAGTCCCAGATACTGGGGAGACTGAGGTAGGAGGATCTCTTGAGCCCACGAGTTCGAGGCTGCAATGAGCTATGATTATGCCACTGCACTCCAGCCTGGGTGATAAAGTGAGACCCCCAACTCTTAAAAAACAAAACAAAAACCCACCACAGTGAAGGGGGTGGAGAAGAAGGAACTGGCTTTAGTGACTTTGGAAAACACGGTATTGACTGAATAAGTAAGATTGGGGATGAAAAGAATGATATAAATGCTGTACTTAAGTTAGAAATTTGTTTCTGCTAGGTATGTGGATTAGCAATTCTGAAGCAAATTTTCATGTATACTAGAGTTAAATTAGTGCCTGTATTGTGGCTAATGAGTGTCAGGTTTCTCAATGTCAAAGAAGATACAAACAAACATTTTGGGAATTTTTATATTAAAAATTTACAGTTATAAAAACCAAATCACATTTAGTTATACATTTAATGAATCATTTTTATTGTAAAGGGTAAATTACATGAAATTGACAAAATTTAGTCCATGTAATATCTATCAAAATACATACATGTAAGTGTGTGTATATTTATATATGTATACAGTACAGTTTTCGCAAAAAGCTTCAACATTCCTGAGAAACACAGACGTAGTCATTCTGGTACAATATGGATTTAAAATAAGTTCATGGTAATCCTCCCTGATGCCAATTTTAAAATGAAGACTGTCTAAATTTTTCTGACCAGTTATTAGTTGCCCTGCCTCTCGGAAATGTGTTTAAACTTTTCTTTCAATTATATGATACGTTTTGCCCAAGAGATTACTATCTCTCTCTCTTTTTTTTTCTTTTGAGACAGAGTGTTGCTCTGTCACTCAGGTTGGAGTGCAGTGGCACAATCCCTGATCACTGCAACCTCTGCCTCCCAGGCTCAAGCGATCCTCCCACCTCAGCCTCCTCAGTAGCTGGGACCACAGGCGCACACCACCAAGCCCGGCTGTTTTCTTTTCTTTTTCTTTTTTTTTTTTTTTGTATTTTTAGTAGAGTTGGGCTCTTGCCATGTTACCCAGGCTGGTCTTGAATTCCTGAGCTCAAATGATCCACCTGCCTCGGCCTCCCAAAGTGCTGGGATTACAGGTGTGAGCCAGCATGTCCGGCCTGAGATTATTCTCTCTTATAAGAAGTTTCATAAGTTTTTCCATTGAGGAAAGTTATGCTTGTTTGATTTCCTCTAAATTTACTTCTTCACATTCGAAAGGAGACTCTTTTCTTTCTTAGAACTTGAAGATTCAGTGTGAAAGGGCATTTTTCTTTCTTATATTATTAAAAAAGTTATTTTTTAAAAATAATATTTTTATTTTTTATTTATTTATTTTTGTGAGACGGAGTCTTGCTCTGTAGCCAGGCTGGTGCAGTGGTGCAATCTCAGCTCACTGCAACCTCTGCCTCCTGGGTTCAAACGATTCTCCTGCCTCAGCCTCCTGAGTAGCTGGGAGTACAGGTGCGTGCCACCATGCCCAGCTATTTTTGTATTTTTAGTAGAGACAGGGTTTCACCATGTTGGACAGGATGGTCTCAATCTCTTGACCTCATGATCTGCCTGCCCTGGCTTCCCAAAGTGCTGAGATTACAGGCATAAGCCACTGTGCACAGCCAACATTTTTATATTTTATATAGAGATGGGGTCGTGTTACATTGCCCAGGCTGGTCTCAAACTCCTGGGCTCAAGCAATCCTCCTGCCTTGGCCTCCAAAGTGCTGGAATTACATGCATGAGCCACTATGTCCGGCCAAAAATGTTAGTTTTCACGTTTATAGCATGCAAAGTGCTATTCTCTTCCACTTTAATTCACAAAGGATCTTTACTCTATGTCTTCCCACTTTTGTCACTTTTAATGAACCCACCCTGTATCTACTAAAATTCTGGAGGAGTCATGGGCAGAATTACATAAGAATTCTGGTCATACGACAGTTTCATAAAAGGACAATATCATAATGTGCAAGTTCTAGTAAAATGCAAATCTTATCTTGTTTCACCAGCTTACTATTTAGGTTTTTTTTTTTTTTTTTGGCCTATTCTGACTTTGGATTTCAACGATTTTCAATTATCTTTTGCTTGTAGAGGCATTCTTTGGTTCCTAAGAGGTATTAAAGTGAGGGATTATTAATGGTGAAGCTAGTTTGGCATGCAGGATGCTGCTGTGTACATACATACTAGTGTATATGAATATAAACCCTTGTCTTTTTTTAAATAAAAGTGAGTTTTCATCTGAGGTGCTTGGAATGATTCACAAACAACTTGGCACACTCTTCTGGCCTGCTTACCCCCATTGAAATGTTATTTTATAAATTACATCTTAATTTACAGAATTTTTTCTTGATAGTATAAAAAATTCTCAAATATTTTCTATAGGGGCACACAACTTTCTATTTAAAAGTCTAAGCACTAAATTTTCTGTCGCCTTCCAAAATCCTATTCTTGTAATTAAAAATATAGGAAAGCACAAATGTTTCCTTCATTAGGTCAATTTTTTCACTAATTTTGTTCATTTAAAAAGTGAATTATTTTCCTGTTTTTCCTCATTTCATCCAATAGTTCCCATTTCTAATAACATGGTGTGGCAGAAAGAACATGGGCTTTGGAACTAGATAAACCTGAGTTTGAATTTTGATTCTGTCACTGTAGGTAGCTATGTGGCCTTGGCTAAGTTTAACTTCTTAAAGCTTCCAGTTTCTTATCTGTAAAATGGAGACAAAAATACCCATGGTTTGGGTGGCTGGTCAGATTAAATAAAAAATATATGCACAAAATTTGGTACATGGTAGGCATTCAACATGTTAATGCATTTCTCACTACATCAAGTGTTTCAAAACTGATTATATGGAGGAACCAAAATTTAGTAGTGTTATTAATAAAAGGCCACATAACATGTTTTCTTAAAACTCTTAGTTTCTAATATTGATTCATTACCTTTTTTTTTTTTTTTTTTTTTTTGAGGCCGGGTCTCACACTGTCACCCAGGCTGGTGTGCAGTGGCGAAACACAGCTCACTGCAGCCTCAACCTCCCAGGTTGAAGTAATCTTCCTGGGCTCAAGTAATCCTCCCACCTCAGCCCCCCACGTAGCTGGGACTACAGGTGCATGCCACCATGCCTGGTTAATTTTTGTATTTTTTGTAGAGACAGGGTTGCCCAGGCTGGTCATGAACTCCTGAGCTCAAGCCATCTGCCCACCTCGGCCTGCTTACAGGCATAAGCCAATGGCTTGATTCATGGCATTTTAATGAATAATTTCATGTTTTTTCTGTATGCCAAAGTGCCATGTATGAAATTTGGAAGAATCGATGTAATTGTACAGCCATAGGAAGGCCTCCCTTCACCATACAAAAAGGTAACCTTTGCTCTATTGCTGCCACCAAGGGCCATTTTGTGGGATGTGGTAACTTTAAGAATATTTATTACACTGAAATGGGCAATTAAAAAATCAAAATATGCCATACTTCATAAACATCTTATCAGTAAGTTAGAGGTTTAATAAAGAGGTTCAATAAACAAATTTTATTTAATATATATTTCAACATGAAATCTATAAATTGCAAAGGAGCACTGTGAATTCTTTGGAAAAATGTTTGCTGTACTCACAAGCTTCATCCTTGTGGCATGTATTCAGAGCTAGGTTATGTCCTGCTTTTTGTTCAGGCAGGCATAATGTCTTTCATGGTATTCTCAGAACTCTGTTAAACTTCACTGCTTTGTTAAATGTCACTGCTCTGTTAAACTTCACTGCTCACAAAATCTGAGTTAGGACAAATGTTCACGGGGGTTGTTGCTCACATATTTTCCTATGGCTGGTTTTCACAAAACAGTATGCATCTAGTCCTAGAGAAGTACGTGAAAGGTCTTCTTAGATGGATTCTGCTGGAATTATCTCTTGTCTCTGCAGCTGCTGCTTCTATCTTCTCTCTTCTCCTGGAAATCAGAAAGAAGAAACAAGCATGCAAACACATGCCAAAACACTGCAGCGACAAACTAGGCTGACATGTCAAATAGTGGCATATTCAATACATCCTGACATCATTCTCTCAGGTAATGAGTTAAGATTGCAGAGGACTTTATAGATTATTTACCTCAACCTTATGTTATTTTCATCAGTACCTTTCTACTCTAAAAGGTAAAATTCCCACTTTGAAAATGTTCTATTTTACAATTTCATTAAAAATTCAGGTTTCAGGCCGGGCACAGTGGCTCATGCCTGTAATCCCAGCACTTTGGGAGGCCGAGGCAGGCAGATCATGGAGTCAGGAGTTCGAGACCTGCCTGGCCAACATGGTAAAACCCCGTCTCTACTGAAAATACAAAAATTAGCTGGGTGTGCTGGCACGTGCCTGTAATCCCAGCTGCTCGGGAGGCTGAGGCAGAAGAATCCCTTGAACCTGGGAGGCGGAGGTTGCAGTAAGCTGAGATCGCTCCACTGAACTCCAGACTGGGTGACAGAGCAAGACTCTGTCTCAAAAATAATAAATACAAATTCAGGGTTCAAAGTGCAATGAAAAATTCTAATTTATTTACACCTGCATTTAAAACTCTTTATTTAAAATTTTCTTCTAGATAAATTCTGGGTACCAATAAATCTCTATAGTGTTGTATAGCAGAAACGGGAGTTCTTGGGGGTGAGCTTGTGAAAACAATGTCCGATGGAACTAATGATGAAAAGGGCCTGGAACCCACAAAGTTAGGCACGCCAGAAGGAAACCTATGGGAACGTTAGCCCCTGCTTCCCTCTTCAGTTTTCTCTCTCCCTCTTCATCCTGAATCTGTTTGATTTAGTCCTTGGAAGTTCCTTTCTCCTTTTCAGTCTCTGAAATAATATTCATTTGGCTAACTCGGAAGCTTTTTTCAGAACTCAGAATGTTGTTCATTTCCCATATGTTTATATACCTGTGAAGTTAGTGCTTTTTACACTGATTTATAAGAGACCGCTTATTTTTATGTTTCTTCTATCAGACTGTGTCCATCAGGAAAACAAAGCCATTATAAGACTTATAGGACTAAGGTATTTATTACAGGAATTACATTTTACCAAATATAGGAGCTGGGAAAATGAGGGTCTGGAAAAGGAAAATTGAAGGATCAGAGTATATGGGGCAAGGGATAAAAATGTAGCCTGCTCTACTGTGGCATGCCAGTCAGGATCAGAGAAAGGATGACTAAGCAGGCTGTTTGAAGCACTGGTGTGGGTAAACAAATTGAAGCTTGCAGGGAAATCTGATAATCCAAGCATGCCCAAGCTGCTGAAGTGGAACTATGAAGGGGGAGCTTGCTGGGGAAATCTATGGAAACTGCCGAATGTGGAACGACTCTGCTTTTCTGAAGCTACTGTCTTCAGGTCCGCAGCCCAGTGCCTGGTGGTGAGCCTGGGGCTGCTGTTGGTCAGCAGGGCCTGTAGTCATGAAGATGCCATAGAGTGGAGAGGAGTGAGCTGCTGGGCACCTTTGTATTTGCCCATCACTGACTAACCATGATGATCTTCTAACAATAATGGCTTTGGATCACTTCTGCTTTCTTCTTTTGTGGCCAAAATTTCTAACTTAGAAATGTGAATCCTAGCCTTAGCAAAGTTGGCTATTTTGTGCTCATGATGTATTCTTAGAATGTAGCAAAGTTTCTGGCACATAGACAGTACTTAATATTTAATAAATGGAAGAAGAAATGGAAGACCACTTATACAATGCAAATGAGAAGCAAAGCAAAATTTGTCGCTGAGACATGAAAGTATTTCATAAATCTCTTTCTTGACTATAATAGTTAATTCAACATTTATGTAGTACTGCTGTTTTGTTGATAGATTGGTGACTAAGAGAAGTCCAGCAAAAGAAGAATTTGTCAGTGTATGTCCAGTACTGTCAATGGGAGAGGGTACTTGAACTGACTACTTCACTGGCTTTCCTCATCAGTGCAGGCTACACTTTGATCCCCTTCCCCATGAACTCCCAGATGGACAACGGACAGGGGACCAGGAAGGGTAGGTGACTTTCTTGTTTGTCATCACTGTTTCTAGACCAGTATTTCTCATCCTTCGCTTCGCATTTGAATTCTTCAGAGAGCTTAAAAATATCTAAATGCCCAAGCGGCTCTCAGGTATGACCCAGGCATCAGTATTTTTTAAAGCTCTCCATGTGATTCCAGTGTGTATCCATGTTTATGTTTCTATGTGAAGTTAGTACTTCACAGAGAACTAACTTGTGTTTCAAAGTTAGCTAGCAGCATTGGTATTACCTAGTCTCATCCCAGACCTACTACATTAGAAAATGTATTTACCAAGATCTGTAGGTGGTACAAAGTACACTAAAGTTTGAAAAGTGCTGTTCCAGATCATTTTTACCAGAACCCAGTGCCAAGGCAAAAAATAAAAAAAAAGATTCAGTAATGTCTAGTTTTAACACTGCATGTTCTCACTCGTAAGTGGGAGTTGAACAATGAGAACACATGGACACAGGGAGGGGAACATCACACACCAGGGCCTGTCGGGGGTGGGGGGCTAGGAGAGGGATAGCATTAGGGGAAATACCTAATGTAGATGACGGGTTGATGGGTGCAGCAAACCACCATGGGGCATGTATACCTATGTAACAAACCTGCATGTTCTGCACATGTATCCCAGAACTTAAAGTATAATTAAAAAAAAAAAAACTCTCAAGATACAGAAGAGATATGGATACTTACCGATGTACACTTCTTAGCAGTTTTTCAATTAGGATACACATCTAAAATTATTTGAAGATTGGTACACTAATACTTGTTTCTGCTCCCATGACTGAAGAAAATACTCTGAATATAAAAATGTTTATATTCTGCAGACAGCCCAGAAATAATGTTGTACTCCTATAACCATCTGATCTTCAACAAAGTTGACAGAAACAAGCAATTGGGGAAAGGATTCCCTATTCAATTAATTGTGCTGGGATAACTGGCTAGCCATGTGCAGAAGATTGAAGCTGGACCCCTTCCTTATACCATATACAAAAATCAATTCAAGATAGATTAAGGACTTAAATAAAACCTAAAACTATAAAAACTCTGGGAGATAACCTAGGAAACACCATCCTGGACATAGGCCCTGGTAAAGATTTCATGATGAGGACACCAAAAGCAATTGCAACAAAAGCAAACATTGACAAATGGAACCTAACTAAGCTAAAGAGCTTCTGCACAGCAAAATAAACTATCAACAGAGTAAAGAGACAACCTACAGAATGGGAGACAATATTTGCAAACTATGCACCTGACAAAGTTCTAACATCCAGAATCTTTTTAAAAAATCTTTTTGAGATAGAGTTTTGCTCTTGTTGCCCAGGCTGGAGTGCAATGGCACAATCTCGGCTCACTGCAACATTCGCCTCTCAGTTTCAAGCGATTCTCCTGCCTCAGCCTCCTGAGTAGTTGGGACTACAGGTGCACACAACCACACCTGGCTAGTTTTTTGTATTTTTAGTAGAGACAGGGTTTCACCATGTTGGCCAGGCTGGTCTCGAACTACTGACCTCAGGTGACCAGCCAGCCTCGGCCTCCCAAAGTGCTGGGATTACAGGCATGAGCCACCGTGCCTGGCCTAATATCAAGAATCTATAAGGAACCTAAAATGAATTAACAAGCAAGAAACAACCCCATTAAAAAGTGGGCAAAGAACATGAACAGACATTTTTCAAAAGAAGACATACATGTGGCCAAGAAGCATATGAAAAAAAGCTCAGCATCACTTATCATTTGAAAAATGCAAATCAAAACCACAGTGAGATAACATTTCACACCAGTTAGAATGGCTATTATTAAAAAGTCAAAAAATAGCAGATACTGGTGAGGCTGCGGAGAAAAGGGAATGCTTATACACTGCTGGTGGGAATGCAAATTAATTCAGTCATTGTGGAAAGCAGTGTGACAATTTCTTAAAGAACTTAACACAGAAGTACCATTCAACCCAGCAATCCTATTATAGGGTATATACCCTGAAGGAATGCAAATCATTCTATCATAAAGACATGCAGGGGTATGTTCATTGTAGCACTATTCACAAAGACATGGAATCAACCTAAATGCCCATCAATGGTAGATTGGATAGAGAAAATGTGGTACATATACACCATGGAATACTATGTAGCCAGAAAAAGACCAAGATCATGTCCTTTGCAGCAACATGGATAGAGCTGGAGACCATAATCCTAAGTAAACTAATACAGGAACAGAAAGCCAAATACCACACGTTCTCACTTAGAAGTGGGAGTTAAACATTGAGTACACATGAACACAAAGACGGTAACAACAGACACTGGGGCCCACTTGAGGCCATGGAGGGTGGGAGGAAGGAGAGGATTGAAAAACTACCTATCAGGTACTCTGCTTATTACCTGGGTGATGAAATAATCTGTACATCAAACCCCCGGATACACAATTTACTTATTTAACAAACCTGCACATGTACCCCTGAACCCAAACGTTAAAAAAAACTTCATATTCTGACCTTTAAGAATTTTTTTAAATGAGAGGATATTTGCATAATTCTAATGAACAGTCTTATAATAAAAAGCTGATTGAGGAGAAAACCTCTATAAACCAATCCCAAGCAATATTAATATTAATACGGAGTTCTTACCTGTATTGATACGTACATAAAATCAGAAGTTTCCTAAAACAAGAAAAAAAAGAGCTTCTTCAAATACTTACCAGAAGTGGTATTATTTGTAAAGTATTTTTGACGGATGGGTTTTTGCAAATGGATTCTTGTATATCTGAAATAATTATATCACAATACCAAAATAATTTAGTTACGTATATAGAAATAGAAGAGTGACTAAAGAATCAAATATTAAATTCTGATGTATCAAAGACACTTTTTTCCAGTCACCCCCCAGAAATAGTCTTTATACTTATATTAGGTCCAAAAATGGAAGTAATTTGATTAAAAACAATTACATAAGGCTTATGTTGATAAAAGAGAATTCCTAGTACTTTGACTATTACATAACGATCTTCATTCAAATGTTACGTTTTCTTTCTCTTTTTTTTTATCAAAAAAATATTAATTTCATCCTTGGAGCCTCTCAGAAAAAAGAGATGTTTATTTAGTTATTGAGGCATAAAAAATTGAGTCACTTGGTTGCCTTTTCAATTTTTAGATTTTTGTCTATATACTAGCAAGCATCTGAGCAAAAGAAAAATAATTCAGGTAGAATCTTTTACATGAAGCATTTAAATATGTAGAAGTATCAAACAAAAATTTAAAAAATTCTCCAATTATTGACTTAATTTTTTTATTCTTTATCTGCATAATTTTACATCTTAAACTCATAGCCTTAGTTCATGACTGTAGCTCCTTGCTTTTTATTTATTATTTTTAAATATAGTTTTAATTAAAAAATACAGAGTATATAAAACATGCATATTTTAATGAATACTTATAAAGCTAATGTCTGTGGAACCACCTAGATTAAGAAATTTGAACATTATCACTACCTTGGAAGCTTCCTGTCACTTTCTGCCTCCACAATGCCCTATGGATTTCATTTCCTTCCTGCACCCAAAGAGGTAACCAACCTACCACACTGCTTCGTTTCTCTGTGATTTTAGCACATATTAATTGCAAGGATGCAAAATAATATTGTTTAGGTTTATCTGTTTTTAGACTTCATATGAATAGAATTGTACTGTCTTTATTCTCCTGTGATTTACTTTTGCCCAAAATTATATATTTTTAGATCCACCAATGATGATGTGTGTAGCTGTAGTTTGTTTCTTTTCTTTTCTTTTTTTTTTTTTTTGAGACGCAGTCTTGCTCTGTCGCCCAGGCTGGAGTGCAGTGGGGCGATCTTGGCTCACTGCAAGCTCCGCCTCCTGGGTTCACGCCATTCTCCTGCCTCAGCCTCTCCGAGTAGCTGGGACTACAGGCGCCCGCCACCACGCCCGGCTAATTTTTTTTGTATTTTTAGTAGAGACGGGGTTTCACCGTGGTCTCGATCTCCTGACCTCGTGATCTGCCTGCCTCGGCCTCCCAAAGTGCTGGGATTACAAGCGTGAGCCACCGCGTCTGGCCTAGTTTGTTTATTTTCTTTTGTTTTTTCTCTTGCTGTTTCAGTTTGGAAAATTTCTATTGACCTATATTCAAATTCACTGATTCCTCAGCGGTGTCTTGAGTCTAATGATGAACACATATAAAATATTTTCCATTTCTGTTACTTTTCTTTCTCACACCTGTCTCTTAGTTTTCATCTCTGCTGAAATTCTCCATCTGTTCATGCATGTTGTCTATCTCTCTCATGTTGTTCATCTTTCCCACCATAACCTTTAACATATTAGTCATAGTTATTTAAATTACCTGTCTGATAGTTCCAACATCTTGGTCATCTTTGCATCGTATTCATTGATTGCTTTGTCCCTTGACAGTGTTTTCTCTTGTTCTTTTTGTATGTCTCATAATTTTTGACTGAATGCTGGATATGATTTTTGGAATACTAGAAACTGAGGTAGATAGTATTTGTGTCTTGAAATGAGTATATCCACTTCTGCTAGGTCACTGGAGAGTATGTGTGTGTGTAGGTGTGTGTAGTGTGTATGTGTAGATGTTTAAAAACTTAGTAGGGAATTTGAGCTGTTTATTTATTTATTTATTTAAATAAATAAATAAAAAACAGGGTCTCCCTCTGTTGCCCAAGCAGGAGTGCAGTGCTATGATCACGGCTCATTGCAGCCTTGATCTCCCTGGGCTCAGGTTATTCTCCCACCTCAGCCTCTGGAGTAGCTGGGACCACAGGCATGCGCCACCATGCCTGACTAATTTTTTTTGAATTTTTTGTAGACAGGGTTTCACCATGTTGCCCTGCTGGTCTCAAACTCCTGGGCTCAAGTGATCTGCCTGCCTCAGCCTCCCTGAGTGGGTTTGGGTTTTGTTGTTGCTGTAGCCAACTACACTAATTACTAACATTACTAATTTCAAATTCCATTAGTGTTATTCTGTACTTATGCAGGGGTCTTGAAGAGTCCCCCCACCCCTTGAAATGTTCCTGTTCTGCCCCCATGTTTTGGCCTTCCTGCATGTGTGCACAGTAGAAGGGATCTCTCTCTATGCTCTTGCCTGTCTCTTAGTAGTAGATTTCTATTATTTGTTACTTGGTACTTGCTGATCTGGTGGTGGGGAAGTAGGGTAATTTTTCTGTTGTCTTGGTCCAGGCTCAGTCTTAAGCAGACCCTGTGTGCCCTCTCTTTCTCCAGCTCCTCCTTCCCATGACAGTTAACTTTGCCTTCTATCTTTGGCAGGTTTTGTGCAAGAGAATTTTAGACCCTTCCACCAACAATAGGATACCTCTCATGGTTTTGGCCCAGGAATGTGTCTTGCTCCTCTTCCAGGGGTAGAGGCTTTTTTCCTTTACTTTTTCCCTATCCCCAGTAAGTCTTCACCTGTGCCTTGAGAGCAATCAAGAAGATACGCTGCCTCTGTCCCAGATGGCCTTTATTCTGCAGGGGGAAAGGTTCTGTATGGTGAGGCGCTTCATGCCTTTCCTACAGCTGTGGCTGCTGCCCTTTGTCAGGCCTGCACTACTGAGGAAGGGTTTCTCTTGTCTCCTGCTCTGCCTCCTATTTGCCTCATGAACACTCAGTGTAGGTCTACCGAGAAGAATCTGAGTAGGTGTGAAGTTCCCTTGTGCCTATGGCTCCCAGAAGTTCTACATCCTCATAGTAGTCCACATTCATCTTTTAGCAATCTGTTGAAAATTTAAACAATTTCTAATATCAGCTTGTATGGACATTTCCCTCTCTCATATTCTCCCATGGGTGAGAAAATGTTCACAACCTGTCTCTCTTTAGATGTTTCTGTGTTTCCTTTTTGTTTTTGAGACGGAGTCTCGCTCTTTCACCCAGGCTGGAGTGCAGTGGCATGATCTCGGCTCACTGCAAGCTCCGCCTCCTGGGTTCACGCCATTCTCCTGCCTCAGCCTCCCGAGTAGCTGGGACTACAGGCACCCGCCACCACGCCCGGCTAATTTTTTTGTATTTTTAGTAGAGACGGGGTTTCACCGAGTTAGTCAGGATGGTCTCGATCTCCTGGCCTCGTGATCTGCCCGCCTCGGCCTCCCAAAGTGCTGGGATTACAGGTGTGAGCCACCGCGCCCGGCCTGTTTCTGTGTTTCCTTGGATGCTAGGCTGCTTGGTTGTGATGCGACCTCAGCTCTCTAATTGGCTCAAGAAAAGTTATACTTTTGTCATTTATCTTTTACTGTTCTTAGAATGGGATTGATGCATTCTGGCCTTCTACATTTTAGGCAGAAATAGAATCCACACACACAAAATACATACATATAATATGTGTGTGGTTCTGAACCATAGGTGATTTTTGCCACCCAGGGGATATTTGGTAATGTCCGGGAGCACTTGATTGTCATGATAGGGAAGTGCTATGGTATCTAGTGGGTAAAGGCCAGGGATGCTCCTAAACGTGTTACAATGCACTTAGACAGTCCTCCACAATAAAAATTATCCAGCTCAAAATGTCAACGGTGTTGAGGTAGAGAAAATCAGGTAGATATATAAAATATTTCTATTATTGTTCATGTCTAAATAATTAGAAATTCCTATTTTTTTCTTCAGAATCATGATTTATTTAGAAATGTGTTTCTTAATGGTTATCTTTTGGTTAGTAGATTTTAGGTAAATTGCATTGTGGTTAGAGGATGTGGTCTGTGTCACTCCGATCCTTTGAAATGTGTTAAGGCTTGTTTCATGGTCTTATATATGGTTCATTTTATAAAGGTTGTATGTTTACTTACAAAGAACGTGTCCCTTTGATCAGGTTTGTTAATCATAGTCAATTTTTATACATCTATTTGATTTTTAAAATCTATTCTATCGATTACTGACAATGGTATGTTAAAATCACCCACCATGGTTAAAAATATTTTATATATTTGAGGCTATGTTCTTAAGTGCATATAAAAATCTTATGTATTTCTTCTGAAGTAAGACTTTGCTCATCATAAAGTGACATATATATATACATATATAAATATAAATATACATATATATGTATATTTTTGAGATGGAGTCTTCACTTTGTTGCCCACCTGGAGTGCAGTGGCACGATCTCGGCTCACTGCAACCTCTGCCTCCCAGGTTCAAGCGATTCTCCTGCCTCAGCCTCCAGAGTAGCTGGGACTACAGGCACGCGCCACCGTGCCCAGCTAATTTTTGTATTTTTAGTAGAGATGGGGTTTCACCAAGTTGGCCAGGACGGTCTTGATCTCTTGACCTTGTGATCCGCCCACCTCAGCCTCCCAAAATGCTGGGATTACAGGCGTGAGCCACCATGCCCGGCCCAGAGTGATCCTTTTTGTGTCTAATAATGCTTTCTATCTAAAAGTGAATCAAAACCAGCTTTCCTTTGGTTAGAACTTGCTTGGCATACCTTTTCCATCTTTTTTTGCTTTCAGTTTTTTAATATCCTTATGTTTTTAAATGTATTGTTTATAAACAGAATATAGTTGCAATGTAAAGTTCCATTTAACAACCTCTTTTAACCGTAGCAGTTATTACATTTACAGTTATTGTAAATATATTCCTACATACAATCTTACAGTATTTCTCCTATGTTTATTTTTCTCTCCTTTGTTGCTTTATTTCTGATTGATTTGGTAGTTTTTACGTGCCACGTTTCCTTCTCTACCAGTTTGGAAGTTGTATATTACATTTCTAGTCCTTTAGTTGTGACTCTAGTAATTATCACAGGCATACTTCAATTACCAATATCTAACTTTAATCTAGGACTTTACCCAATTCCCTAACAATATAAACATCCTAGTATACTTTTACTCCATTTATGCCCACTGAACTTATGTACTATTATTGATAGGTATTTTAAGTCTAACCTTTTTCTCTTTGAAACATATACTACTTTATTATATTTATTGTTTTATGCAATGTTTGTTGAAATTTACTCTCCCAGACTGTCCATCTGAGGTTAACTGCACTTTCTGTCTGGTGAAGTGCAGTGAGAATTTCCTTTAGCAGGTCTGCTGTTAACAAAGTCTCTTGGTTTTTGTCTGAACATATTTTTAATTCACCCCCCTTCTGGAGAGACATTTTCATGTTAAGAAGGTATTAAATTTGAAAGTTACTTTCTCTCAGCACATTGGACATGTTGTCAATATCTCCTGATATTTTTTCATTGTTTTCTGCCTTTTTGTTGCTGATTAAAATTCACTGTGATGTAGCTTAGTTGTCATTTCTTTTTTTTTTTTTTTTTTTGAGACGGAGTCTTGCTCTGTCGCCCAGGCTGGAGTGCAGTGGCACGATCTCGGCTCACTGCAACCTCCGCCTCCCGGGTTCACGCCATTCTCCTGCCTCAGCCTCTCCGAGTAGCTGGGACTACAGGCGCCCGCCACCACGCCCGGCTAATTTTTTGTATTTTTGGTAGAGACGGGGTTTCACCGTGGTCTCGATCTCCTGACCTCGTGATCCGCCCACCTCGGCCTCCCAAAGTGCTGGGATTACAAGCGTGAGCCACCGCGCCCGGCCTGTCATTTCTTTTTATTTACTCTGAAATGTGTTGGGTTGTTGAATCTGTAGGTTGGCATTGTTCATCAAATTGGAAAAGTTGTCAACCATTAGCACTTTAGATATTGTCTCTAGACTTTCAGACCTTTTTATTTACTCTTTTGTGTCTTTTAAGCTCTATATCATATTTTCCATCTCTCTGTCTCTCTAAGATATATTGTGGATAAATTTCTTTGATTCATATTCTAGTTTACTAATTCTCTCTTCAGATGTTTGTAATCTGGTGGTTAAACCATCTACTAAATTTTACATTTCAATTATTATATTTTCAATTTCCAGGCATTCTATTTGGGCCCTTTTTCAAATCTGTTTGCTCTTTCTTTATAGTTTCTTATTCCCTGCATGTTTAAGTTTAAAAATGACTGCATTTCTGCATTTTAAAACTTATTTCTGATAACTTTAGAGCATACAAGCATAGTTATTTATAGTTTGCGCCTGGTAATTTCATTATTTGAATCCTTTCTGGGTCTGTTTATTCTGTTTTGTGGATTCTTTTGATTTTTTTTCTTGGTGCCTTTTTTCATTATGGATTGTTATTTACTTTTTTTAAATTGTAGGCTGCTCATTTTCCTTGGATTTCACTTGTGATAATTCTTTGAGGACTGGAATATAGGTGCAAAAGATACATAAATGTACTTTTCCCAAGTGTTTTGGAATACTACCAGTTTGGGATCATTCTAAATTCTTTGCTTGAGATCTTAGGAACTACTCAGGTAATGTGAGTATGGGCTGGAGATTACTGTGATACTTGTATTAAACTGTGATTCTACATTCTCAGGGATCATTTTTCCTCTATCACCTGCTCAATACCGAAGTTTAAAAAATGCAAGCCTTTTTTTTTTTTTTTTTTTTTTAGAAAAAAATTCCCTCTCCCTGCGCTGCCTCCTCTGTGTATGCATGTGTAGTGCACAACTCTTTGGGTGGCCCAGCTTTATGGTGGAAAGATCGTCTGTGAGACTACTCATCCTGAGTAGGCCTGTTCCCTTTTTTCTATGAGGTCATGGAAAGCAAAGTTCAATTTCACCCCGTAAGTTAAATATCCTCAGGACAAGAGCTAGCTGCAGCACTCTCCTTATCTTTTTGAGTTCTTATCTACATTTAGTTATTGGTCTTAAGAATGTCTTACATTCTTACTAGCTCATCACTATATTGCAGGTTTAAAAAATACTTAATCAAGGATTTATGGTTGTTTTGATGGACGGTCAGTATAGATACGTAGCCTGTCCATTGCTGAAACAGAAGTCTATTCATATATTCTGAAAAGACAGATAAGTCTGCCAAAGAAGTTGACATCATCATAAATGATATGGCATACTTGAAATAGTATTCAAATATATTCTGAATGGTTATGCACTCAATTAAGTAGTTGGTAATATGGATATATTTTGTATTTTACTTTTGAATTTTTAAATTAAAGTTTAAATTAAAATTGTCTAAGTGTAAATGCAGTATTTCTTGTAAGAGGTGTTCTTCCATACTTACAATGTAGTCTTTCATTGAGATTATTAAGGGACTCTAGGATCTTCTGTTCTTCAGCTGACAGTGTGCAGATGTTGAATTGTTGAGTTTTATTTAAAGGTAGATTTGATTTCCGTATCTGTTTGCTATTCAAGACAGTCAGAATCTCATCCTCCGGCACTGATGCTTTCACTAAGTTTTCAGCCATCAAAAACTCAGAAGTACTATCTGAAACTACAGAAACTTACATCAATTATTCTTTGAACCCCTTTTGTCTTTGAGATCAGCCCTTATACATACTTACACATACTTATACATACTTAACTGTCTGTATGTATTCATATTACAAGCAGAAACCTAGTAAATATCTGCTACTTTGATTTCATTTATCAGGATCCTCTATCTAGCATTTTCCTATCCTTTGTTTTTTAAAAAAGGATATTCAAAATGACGGCAGTGAGTTAATAAAAATTCCCAGAGTATTACTTGAACTAAAGAAAAAAACTATATAATGCAGAGAGTTTTTGTCATATGTTTGTTATTCATTGGTAGTACAAAAAAGATGAAGGAGACTGTCTTTATAATAGTAGTTATAATGAATTATAACAAAGTAAGACCAAAAAAAACCCTTAAGATTACAAACTTTGATGATCAGGTAAACAGAACTGACAGCCTAGAAACAGACCCAATTAGATATAAGAACGTGTGATCAAAGAAGCATCAAAGATTTGACAGAAGGGAAAGATGATTTTACATATTAGTTTTTGCTTATAAAAGAATCAATTTGGGCTGAGTGCAGTGGCTCATGCCTCTAATCCCAGTACCTTGGAAGGCTGAGGCGGGTGAATCACTTGAGGTCAGGAGTTCGAGACCAGCCTGGCCAACATGGTGAAACCTCGTCTCTACTAAAAATACAAAAATCAGCCAGGTGTTATTGTGGGTGCTTATAATCCCAGCTGCTTGGGAGGCTCAGGCAGGAGAATCACTTGAACCCAGGAGGTGGAGGTTGCAGTGAGCTGAGATTGTGCTACTGTGCTCCAGCCTGGGTGACAGACTCTGTCTCAAAAAAAAAAAAAAAAAAAAATCAATTTGAAGTTTTACTTCCCACTGTTTGTTTAAACAAATTCCTAAGAAATTAAAGAAAAACTTAAGGAATCAAGCCATTAATTAAAGAAACCCAGAAGAAAATGTTTCTAAATTTCTGTATTGGGAAGGTTCTTTGACAAAGCTTAAAAGTAATGGAGACATCAGTAAGAAAAGACTAAAACATGTTTATTTAAAGCCAGTCTTCCCTAATAGACTTTACACTTCTGAAGAGCAATACTTTTGTATATTTTGTTTATTATTGTAAATGTTAAGTATTCCTTATCCAAAATGCTTGGGACTAGATGTGTTTCAGGTTTTGGATTTTTTTAGAATTTTGGATATTTGCATATACGTGAGATATGTTGGTGATGAGACCTAGGTTTAAACATGAAACTCAGCTGGGTGCGGTGGCTCATGCCTGTAATCCCAGCACTTTGGGAGGCCAAAGTGGGTGGATCACCTGAGGTCAGGAGTTCAAGACCATCCTGGCCAAAATGGTGAAGCCTCATCTCAACTAAAAATACAAAAATTACCCAGGCGTGGTGGCATACGCCTGTCATCCCAGCTACTTGGGAGGCTGATGCAGAAGAATTGCTTGAACTTGAGAGGCGGAGGTTGCAATGAGCCGAGATTGCACCATTGCACTTCAGCCTAGGTGACAGAGTAAGACTCTGCTTAAAAAAAAAAAAAGGAAAAAAAACCTCATTTATGTTTCATATATACCTTATACACATACCTGAAGGTAATTTTATATAATAAATAATTTTGTCCATGAAATGAAGTTGGTGTATATCGAACCATCAGAAGGCAAAGATATCACTGTATCAGCAACTTATGTGGATGATCTGTGGTTGTTTGGCATCACTGTTATTCCTGACTCCAAATTTATATCTACTAAAAAGCAATAATGTTCTTATACCTATTCACACATAAGTACTTAACAGTAAAAAATAAGATGTATCCTTCATACTGTCAGAAAATAATGTGTTCAGGGCAACTAAGCACCACACTAACATCACAAGAATACCTGTGTCAGCTGTTCAACAATAGCAACAAGGAACAATGGCAGGCTTCCAATCTTAGGTATTATGTTACATTTTGATCGAATGGTTACTGTACACTGTATTTTATTTTTTTAAGTGAGAAGAAACATCAGAAGCAGCTGAGGCACAAGGAAGTGGGTCCTCTAGGGATGAGGAAATATTCTGCTAGATGACCTTAAAAAATGTTTCTTCCAGAGACTTTTGCCTCATTTACAATGTTTTTTTTTTTTGTCTTAGAAGCCTCTCTTTGATTTTATAAACTGACATAATTTCTTGTTGTTATGAGTGTACACTGCTCTACTCTTTCAATAAACCCATAACACATTTTCATCATATTGTCAACTGGCACTTTTTTTTTTCAGTGTTAACAATGTCATTATCATCACTATTATCACAATCATCTTAATTCAGAGCTCTTTTGGCTATTTCATCATTGGTCAGTGAGAACACCTGGAGTCTTATTATCGATGTTAATAACCTCTTTGATATCCACTTCTTCCAGCTTACGATAGACTCTGAAGGTATATTTTTTGCTTATGTAATGAGGTCAGACATAGTTTTTTCTCACTTGACATACAGAATCCTTCAGTCACTACCTTGTTCATCATCACTGAACATAGTTGCAGGCCAGAGGTTGTGCCAGGAATGCACAATTGTGTCTTTAGTCCCTGTGTTCCAAGTGTTGGCAACAGCATGTATGGCATCCTTCATGCTGAACTCGTTTTGAAAACCTTCTACATCCATACCTCTGTTCACTGTTGCTGGCATGCTGTTCAAGAAAGTGTTTATATATATTTACTCTTCATCTATCTAAGGATACTCTGGTCACACGGCTGAATTAATGAAGTAATATTTGGGGGAAAGCGCGTGGCATAAACATTATTTTTGATGAGAATTTCAGCTGGAGGATGAAAAGAACAGTTGTCAAAGAATAACAAAATCTTGCAGTCATCATTCAATCCAGCTTCCCTGATATAAAATGTTTGTGAAACCAATCAGAAAACATGTCCCTGGTGATCCATGTCCTTTTGTTAGCACATTAATGGACTGGTAAGAAATTCACTCCTTGAAATCAGTGAGGACACAAGCTTTTGCCTATCATAGCAAGTTTATACTTGGGCGTGACTGAGTCATTAGCACATCCCAGCAGTTATTCTGTTATTCTTAATTCTTGTAGGGGCAGTCTCATCAGCTATATCAATGTCTTTTTTGAGTAACAACACCAAAACGGTGATGTTCATCAGCAACATATACTTGTTCTGGTGTCAGATTTTCATCAGCGATGACCTTGGCAAACTCTTCAATGAATTTCTCTGCTGCTTTGTAATCAGCAGATGCTTGATCACCACAAATCTTTAAAAATAATGCTGTGTCTTAAATTTCTATAACCAGCCTTTTCAATATTCATAGTTCTCTTCAATTTTCAGTTCATCATGATAGATCTTTGCTTGTTTCATGACCAGCATACCATTAAGTGGCACGTGCTCATGCGACACTGATGGATCCACTCTTTGACTTCATAGTTGAAATCCTATGCAGTGTTTATATGTTTTGCATTAACTTCTGTTCATCTCTTCCAAAACAGAACTTCCACAGTTTATCCTTCTGTTTCTTCAGGTCATATATTGTGGTCATTCCAACACCATCCTTTTCTATATGACATTTTACACTTACATTGCTGGTCTAGTTTCTCCAAGTCTGACTTTCTGGGCTATTGATAAACAGAAATGTTTCTTCTTTTTCTTATCACTGCTACCCACAGGGGTATCTTCAGGTCTTTTTGATATTTCCAACAATATCTTTACATCACAAAGCAGAGAAAAAGCAAAAAAATACAGTGAGTAATACATGTAGGTCTTGGCCCCATGTGGGGCCTCGTGGGGAATCTGCCGTTGGTACAACTACCATTTTATTACTCCTTGTGAGCACGCTTACATGGGGGAATCCGGGTGTGCATGGAAAAGATATAGCGCAGCTGAAGAGGGTTGAGAGGATCTTTTTTCCCCTTGGGGATGCTAAATAAACTGTGTGGTATGAGCTTGTGCTTTAGCTGTGACCCATCATATGAAGTCAGGTGTAAAATTTTCCATTTGTGGTATCATGTCAGGGGTCAAAAAATTTTGGATTTTGGAGCATTTTTGATTTTGAAATATTTGGATTAGGGATATTCAACATGTATATCCAATACCTACTTGTAAGCAGAAGATTAGCTCTCAATAATCATTTATTGAATGAAGAAATAAAAATTAAAACGTGAAAATACAATATAAGTAGAATAACATGCAAATAGTAGTGAAACATCTTCAACTAATATAAGAATTAGAATCCTTGATAGCTAAAGAATTTGCAGACATCAGTAAGAAAATTTCAGACTCTAATATCTAAGAAAAAAGAGTACGAAGAGATAGTTCACCAAAAAGTACATAGAAAAGCAATTAAGCATAATATTAATGAAAGGTATAGAAATCAAAACTAACATAATACTTTTTTTGTCTATAGCAAATATGAAAAGATTCTACCTCAAGTTGACATACACCACTGGACATACACTACTAGAACAATTTTGAATAATACTTCTCCAGAAAATACTTTAGCAATATATATGAAATGCCATATCAGTGCTTATTTCTTTTGATCCAGTATTCATTTAATACACAGTTTAATTCAATAAATATTTACTGGGTGGCATTTACATGTCAGTTACTGTAATTTTAATTCTGGAAATCTAACCTACACAAATAAGTAAAAATCAGAAAATAACCTGATGTAGAAAAATGTTCAATACATTATTATTTAGAATAAAGAAACACTGACAATGACCTGTATGTGCAGGGGTAAGGAGAGTTCAGGTTCTAAATGGTGGTTTAACAATTACATAATATGTTAGCATCTGAGAATAGGCATAAAGGAAGAAAATCACTGGGAACAAAGATCAGAGAAAAATGTTTAAACTAAAACATACCTTCTTCAATATAAGAAGTACCACTTGTAGTTTGTTTTGGCTCACTTGAACTTAGCAGGACACTTTGTCCAAAATTCTACAAGAATAGAATATTGAATTAAAACATATTTCCATATTTAAAATTCATAATATGTACATGAACTTTTAAAAAACTTAATTGCTGTATATATTTTTAGTTATAATTGTTCATGTAACTTGTATACTATATTTTTTAGAGCTGAATTCAAGAATTATTATAATAAAGTTTTTTATGGTAATGGAATATTATGAAAAATGTTTTATGTCTACTAAAAAATTTTCAGATTATGATATTGTCCTGGATATTTGGAAGAGGTAAAGTGAGTTGGATGGTAATCAAAAGTGCTAATTAGGCTGGCACGGTGGCTCATGCTTGTAATCCCAGCACTTTGGGAGGCCGAGGCAGGCGGATCACAAGGTCAGGAAATCGAGACCATCCTGGCTAACACGGTGAAGCCGTCTCTACTAAAAATATAAAAAATTAGCTGGGAGTGGTGGCACATGCCTGTGGTCCCAGCAACTTGGGAGGCTGAGGCAGGAGAATCACTTGAACCCAGGAGGTGGAGGTTGCAGTGAGCTGAGACTGTGCCACTGCACTCCAGCCTGGGTGACAGAGTGAGACTCTGTCTCAAAAATAAAAAAAAGTGCTAATTAAAGAAAAGGTAAGAAATTACCTTAAAGTTTCTAACCTAGTTGGTTATCATTGTAAGGGTGAATCACAACTATTAGCCAAAAGCATCTGACTACAGCTAATGCCAAGGATAGGTAATTGTCTTACATGACAAAACTTAAAACACAAATAGCTGTCCCAGTGCTGCATAGAACCTTGAAAATGGAAGTCTCAGAACACTGGCAAAAAGTGTACGCGTCTAACACTTTCTGAGAGATACCAACTTCCCTTCCCTTAATATAGTCTACCTCCTTCTTTATTACCATTCTGTTTCACTTTAAGAAATAATTGTTTTCTGTCAGATAAAACTGCCTGGCTATGACTATACGTAACTTTTGTTCAATCTGATCTGAGGAGAAACTGCAGATTTTTGCAACAGCTCTCCTTCAGTAGATCTCATAGTCTTGTTTGATCTCCATTATAGACTTGAGACACCTTGGACTGAAACCCTCGTGCAAAGTGGCAATTGTACTTTTTCTACCCTTCACTTATCTCTTTGAGATTTTCTCCATATAGATGTCATGGGCTGGAGAAAATCCAGTATGATAACATGCATTTCCTAATACAAGGTGACAAGGGCCACTGCTGTAGTAACTGAACCCTTGCTTAGGCTCTGGAATAAAAAACAAAAACAAAAACAAGTCAAAATAATAAGGATGAAAAAATTTGATTCAGGCACACTGACCTGGTCTTAGGCTAACAAGACTTTGGAAGGTGTGTAAGTAGGTGGGTGAAGATCTGTACGTGAAAGTGGAAGGGAGGCTTCTGAAAAGGACAAAAATGGGCTCTAAATACATTAAGAATGCAAAAGAGCAAGAGACAGAAGAATAGAGTAAGACCTAGTAAAATAAAAATGAATTTACAGAAGGCACTAATAACAGGCATTTAAAATTTTGTTTGTTTTCTTGGTTATTAACTACATATTACTTTTAAATTTATAATATCTTAATGAAAATAAGGAAAAAATAAGGGTAAAGATGTTTTTGCATTGTGCATTTTGAGATGTTGGATGGGAACATGGCAGTTGAAATGGAAGGACTTGTTAGGCATTATTGTATTTGTAATCAGGAAGTTATATCTGTAATTAACCATTACGCTATTAAGCAATAAAAATATATGGGTAATGGGATTAACTTTATTTACATAAATATACAACTAAATGACTTGTTTTGCTGATAAGATTAGATCATTGTTGATTATTCTCCACATTAGTAATCTTATCCATATAAAAATCAGTACTTCCTAAAATACACAAATCATAGCACCTTCAACCGGTAACTTGGAATATAAATTCTCCATAAGGCATTTTATTAAAAATATTCCAGTTTTATTTAAAAAAGTCAGAGTGATATTTAAAGTGGAAACTCCAAGTGAAATGCTATTTACTTATGTATCTAGACTTTTAATATTCTAAAGTCAATCCCTGGATCAAGTTAGACCTCTAGAAAATGCCATATTTGACTTCACTTACTTAGCTCTTACAGAATTACCTCCATTTATTTTAATTTTAATTTTATTTATTTAATTTTTTTTGAGAGACAGGGTCTCGCTCTGTCACCTGGGCTTGAGTACAGTGGCGTAGTCATAGCTTACTGCAGCCTCAAACTCCTGAGCTCATGCATCCTCCCAGAACCTCAGCCTCCCAAGTAGCTGGGACTCCAGTGCCTGGCTAATTTTTTTATTTTCATTTTTGTGGAGACGAGGTCTTGCTATGTTGCCCATGCTGGTCTTGAACTCCTGAGCTCAGGTAATCCTCCTGCTTTGGCCTCCCAAACTGCTGGGACTACAGGCATGAGCCACCACGCCTGGTCATTATTTTAAAATTGTTATTATGCTTTTTACTTTTATTGAAGATCTCTATCTTGAACAGCCATATTAAAGTCTTTATTCATTTGTTGTGGAACTGTTATTGGGAGCATATTCATTATGTATTTCAAAGTTCCCTATGAAAGGTCCTCAATGGGAAATGTTTTTTAAAACTGTATCCCAAACAACAACATCATTATCAACATCCCTTGAGAACTATATAACTCATCTAATTTTCCTTTTTGCCATGTCTTCTAGGAAGCTCAGACACAAATAGGATATTCAGTCACATGAAACTACAGTTGTCTTTATGATTAGCATGCTTTTTTTTTTCTTTTTGAGATGGAGTCTTGCTCTTGTTGCCCAGGCTGGAGTGCAATGGTGCGATCTCAGCTCACTGTAACCTGTGCCTCCCAGGTTCAAGCAATTCTCCTGCCTCAGCCTCCCGAGTAGCTGGGATTACAGGCACCTGCCACCACCCCTGGCTAATTTTTTTGTATTTTTAGTAGAGATGGGGTTTCATCATGTTGGTCAGGCTGGTCTTGAACTCCTGACCTCAGGTGATCCACCCGCCTTGGCCTCCCAAAGTGCTGAGATTACAGGTCTGAGCCACTGCGCCTGGCCTAGCATACTTGTTTCTTCTATCCAGGTCTCTAATTTACTTTTCTTTCTTTTTTAAGTGTATATTTAAATAGCTTTGTTGAATTTTGTTGTGAATGACCTCATTTTTTCCAGCATTGGTTATCAATAATAACAACTAAAATAATGATTTAAAGTTGGTTTAAAACTTTCATTAGTAACTGATTATACAAGCTAACTAGAACACAGCAAGTAGGTATAGTGGAATAATCTCCAAGCATAAAGATTCCAAGACTGCTTCACAAATGGCTTTGGCTATAATTATATTTATGTTGTGGTATACAGTTTACAGCAAGAGGATAGTCCTTTAAGAACCTCTGTTTTCCAAGCAATTTTTTAATATTGAATAGAGATTTTGATTAATACTATACTTACATTAATTTGCTCACTGTACTTCTGTCCTAAAGATCCAGGGTTTTGTCTTTTCTGCTCTAAAATATTTCTCTGCTTAGTTTCAACAATTCGTTTTCTTCTCATAACAGTAGACCCTTAAACAAATGCCAGCACAATGTCAAAAATTATGCTAGTTGAGTAGCCAATATATACCCACTGCAAACTTTCAAGTTACTTTCAAACATCAAGAAAACTCTGTAAGTTTAATTCATTCAGTTAGCATACTTTATTGAGCTCCTCTTATATGTTCTATGCAGGGCACAGTTAAAATGATGATTTCAACAAAATCCTTGCTTCAGAGGGATTTATAGTTTAGAGCAGTAACCTCCAGAGCATGACGCAGAACACCAGAAGATTGTGTAAGATAATCCACTGGTATGCTGGAAGAACATATTAGAATTCCAATTCATATTTATTATCTAAAAATTAGAAGTTAAACTTTACTCATATATGATTGACACTAGCACCCTGGTTATTTTGCGAGGTAGATGCTCATGTAATGCATGAAGTAAACTCAGTTATCTTAAAAGAAGAGTTAAAATTCCAAGCGTGAGAGGTTGACAGTGGTGTCATCATTTATTAGCTCTCGTTAGCTTCCTGCAATGTATTAAAATTTGTGTGTGCCCAGGTAAGTGAATTTATGCATATTTTATAGTATTCTAACAAGCCCTCACAAAATAACAAAGTGGCTAAAATAACTTTTGTAGAGCTTCTACTATATCTTCGATATTTATTATTTTAAGGTGACTTGTAGTTACATGAATGTTTATTATATTATTTTTCTTATTTATTTATTTTTTGAGACAGAGTCTTGCTCTGTCGCCCAGGCTGGAGTGCAGTGGCGCGATCTCAGCTCACTGCAACCTCTGCCTCCCAGGTTCAAGTGATTTTCCTGCCTCAGCCTCCTGAGTAGGTGGGACTACAGGTGCATGCCACCACGCCAAGCTAATTTTTGTATTTTTAGTAGAGATGGAGTTTCACCATGTTGGCCAGGGTGGTCTCGATCTCTTGACCTTGTGATCTGCCCGCCTCGTCCTCCCAAAGTGCTGGGATTACAGGCGTGAGCCACTGCACCCGGCCTTTTCTTTGCTTTTTAATGACTACTTAAAAACATATTCTTGCAAAATCACAGATCAAAATAATATTAATAATGCAAGGATAGGTAAAAAACAGCAAGGCCAACACATTTTTTTCTCAATCACAAACTCTTTGCCACATAATGACAATGACATAATTATACCTGTAACAAGCTTGGTATCACAAATTCAAAAATTATCAAAAAATTATAACAATAACTTTTACCCTAAATGTATATTGTGCTGTGAGAGATTAGCTAGTGATATCATACAAAATTTAAAATTTTACTTTAGTTTATCTTTAAAAAATTTCTGATTAAGGTTCTTAATGTATATATTAGTACAGTAATACGTGTATATGACATGTATGTGTTCAAAATTTTTATTAATGGTACAATAAAAAATCTTGGAATCCATTTGTCTAGAAGAATGAATATAAATGAATTATTACAGTAAAATGCTTAACTTGTATGTATAGCTATAAGTGGAATTAAGTGAAAGCACAGAGGATACAGTGACTTTGCAAGAATCAAGAAAGGTTTCATGAAGTTTGTATGAGCTTGGTCTTAAAAGAGTAGTTAACCTTCTGAGCCTGTTTAAAAAACAAAAAAGGTAGTAGTAGGTTACCAAATAAAAGGGCACTTTGAGTCAGAAAGAACATTATGTACAAAGATGTAAAGTAATGATGATGCATATTTAAGTTTCTTGGGACCAAGGGTGAAAATTCAATTGGTCTGGGGCATAGATATGCATATGTGTATAAGCACTTAAATGTCTTGGGAAATACATGGAAATGTGTGCATGTGCTTTATGATAAGAACCTTACAAAAAAGCCTTTACCTTTCAAGAAAGGTAACCAGTAATTGAATACCTGACATTTGAGAGTAAGAAATAAAAACATAATACTAGCTAATATTTAATTAGCATTTATAATTTGGCAGGCATTGTTCTAAGGGCCATAGGCACTATTATCATCATTATTTTTACATATAAAGAAATTAAGATGAAAAAATGCTCAACATCACTAATCATTAGAGAAATGCAAATCAAAACCACAATGAGATACCATTTCACACCAGTCCAAATGGCTATTACTAAAAAGCCAAAAATTAACATGCTGGTGAGGTTGTAAAAAAAGGGAATACTTACACGCTGCTGGTGGGAATCTAAATTAGTTTAGCCATTGTAGAAAGCAGTCTGGCGATTTCTTAAACAACTTATAACAGAAGTACCCATCAACCCAGAAATCCCATTATTGGGTATATACCTGAAGAAATATAAACCATTCTACCATAAAGACACATGCATGTGTATGCTTATTGCAGTACTACTCACAACAGCAAAGACATGGAATCAACCTAAATGTCCATCAACGGTAGACTGGATAAAAATGTGGTACATATACAACGTGGGATACTATGCAGCCATAAAAAGGATCATGTCCTTTGCAGCAACGTGAATGGAGCTGGAGGCCATTATTCTAAGCAGACTAACACAAGAACATAAGGAAACCAAATACTACATGTTCTCACTTATAAGTTGGAGCTAAACTTTGAGTACATATGGTCATAAAGAAGGGAACAACAGACACTGGGGCCTACTTCAGGGTGCAGGGTGGGAGGACAGTGAGGACTGAAAAACTACCTACCGGGTACTATGCTTACTCCCTGGGAGACAAAATAATCTGTACACCAAAACCTAGTGACATGCAATTTACCCTTATAACAAACGCGTACATGTACTTCTGAACCTAAAATAAAAGTTAAGAAAAGAAACAACAACAACAAAAAAGAAATTAAGGCAGGAGGGAGGATAAGTAACTTGCCCAAGGTCACAGAGCCAGTAAGGGGCAAAGCTGGGATTCAGCTCCAATTAGTTGGGCTCTAAAATCTAAACTTCTAGCTCTTACACATATGCTAGTAATTTTCATTCTGATTTGACTGTGTCTCACAGAAATAAATATATTTTGCATTGTGACCTTGGATACATATGTAGTTTTATAAAATATATTTATCCTCACAACATATGATACCTTCTGGTAGTTTCCATTCTAGAATATTCTAATTCTAAAATTAGACTTCATTAAAAAAATACTGGTTACCAGTCGTTGATTTCACAATTGACGAATGAGTCATGTCCCACAGTTTAACAAGCACTGTATTATGCTTATTTCCACCTGTATCATATGCTAAATGCTATATATGCAAAATGTTATAGTTTCCACCGAGATAATTTCAACAGCAATACAGTTTCTATGTCGTTTTCTATTCTTGGAATTTTCTTCCTCTAAATCTTGAGAAGTCCTCATCTTTATCTAAAAAGCTTTAAATACCTTGCATAAAAATTTCCTTGTTTATGTAACTGCTGTGTCAAGGTTTTATCTCATCCCTCAGTCTGCTCATTAATTTTCTGAAGTCACTTTTGTACTTCTTGATTGAATTATTTATCTTTGTGCTTTATTGTTCTTTGTAGTTTTGTGGATTGTAGATTATTGATCGCAGTTAAAGACACAGTATATGCTTAAAACTGTTTATGTATTTTTTTATTCACATACATGTGCTTAAATATTATCTAACAATTAATACAACAGCTGAGAACCTTGCTATTTTTGCAAAAATAATGTAGCTTGCACTGGTATCTCTGGCCAAATTCCTAGTTTCATATGAAAATTCTAGACAGGATAGTTTCACTACCAAACTCAAAATAAAGCTACTAATCTTCAATAAACATTATATTTAAAAAATCTGTAGTATTCTTAATTGTAAACACAAGAAAAAATACCAGAGACATTCTCAGAATTATAGTTTTGGAAAAAATCTTAGAAGTTAACTAGTTCAACCTGTAACCTATGGATCTAAATTACTCACAGGTGGACATTCAACTGCTGCTTGAATGGAATAGTGATGAGGAGCCACTACCTCATGGGGGCATCCTCTTCCTTTGCTGGATAGCTCAAATCCCTCCTTATGCTGAGCTGAAAACCTCTCTGCAATTTTTATCCTTTCATTTCAGTTCTGTTTACTCCTTCTTCTTTGTCATAAGCCTTCAAATATTTGTACACAGCTATCATGTCTCTTAGGCTTGTGTTTCTTTAATTGACTTTTAGATTGAACCTCTCCTCTCATACCTCTGGGTAATCCCAGTTTGTTTATAATTCCTTAAAATATATATTATAAAATGACATAGAGTATAGCAGTACTTCTAAAGATCTGCTTGTTACTGCCTAAAATTGTTGTCCAAAATTATAGTGACCTTGTAACAGCTATGGTAAACTTCTACCTTTTTTGCTTTGTGTGTGTGTGTGTGTGTGTGTTTTACAAAGAAGAGTTATCAAAACAGGTATCTTCCTTCTTAGAAGTGTAAAACTGATTTAAAAAAGACTAAATACATACCAGCAACCATAAAGTAACAGACCACATTGAGAACAACTTTTAGTCATTAAAAAGAGTAAAAATACCAATCACAAATTGGCAGAAACTAATTATAACACATATAATCTATATTGGATCTGTATATACAATATAAAAAAAACTTCCATCAATAAGAAATTTCAAAAAATAGAAAAATAGGCAATGACAAGAACAGACATTTCACAGAAGAGAGAATGCAAATGATGCATAAACATATAAAATGTTCAACTAATTAGTAATCAGGGCAATACAAATTATCATAATTAGAAACTTTTTAAGGAATACATTTGTATTTTTATTATATTCAGTTTCCAGACAAATAGGGCTAAAGTTTTTCTATGCCTTTTTATTATTAAAACTTAATTGATTGCTTTTTAAAAAAAATTTTAAGTTTTAGGATACATGTACAGGATGTGCAGGTTTGTTACACAGACAGACGTGTGCCATGGTGGTTTGCTGCACCTATCAACCCATCACCTAGGTATTAAGCCCCGCATGCGTTAGCTATTTATCCTGATGCTCTCCCCTCCCCACTCCATGACTCTAGTGTGTGTTGTTCCCCTCCCTCTGTCCACGTGTTCTCATTGTTCAGTTCCCATTTATAAGTGAGAACACGCGGTGTTTGATTTTCTGTTCCTGTGTTAGTTTGCTGAGGATAATGGCTTCCAGCTTCATCCATGTCCTTGCAAAGGACATGATCTCGTTCCTTTTTATGGCTGCATAGTATTCCACGGTGTATATGTACCACATAATTAGAAACCATTTTATACTGTATGACTGAAAAACTTTAAAAAGTTTATCAGACTTTTGGTGAAGATGTCGTAAAGGGAACTGTCATATATTACTCTGGAAAACAATTTGGATTACCTAGTAAACTTGCAAATACACATACCGTATGGCTCAGCAACATGTGCATCAGTAGATGTACAAAGTTGTTCTTGGAAGAATTATTCATAAAAGGAGGAAACTAGAAGCAACCCAAATGTCCAATGATAGGAGAATGAAAACATTGTTTGAACATTCATATAATTGAATGTGATTTGCAGCAATGAATATGAAGTACAGTCAACCTAATCAATCTAAAAAACAAAGTTGATTGGAAAAGGCAAATCCCAGAAGAACACAGATAAAATAATCCCATTTATAGAAGTTTCATATGTCAAAAAAAATGACATATTGTTTGCAATACATTCATATGTGGCAAAATTATAAAGAAAATCATGGAATAATTAATATTAAATTCTTTTTTTTTTTTTTTTTTTTTAGATGGAGTCTCACTCTGTTTCCCAGGCAGGAGTGCAATGGCTCAATCTCGGCTCACTGCAACCTCCACTTCCCAGGTTCAGGTGATTCTCCCTCCTCAGCCTCCGGAGTAGCTGGGACTACAGGTGTGTGCCAGCACACTCGGCTAATTTTTGTATTTTTAGTAGAGACGGGGTTTCACTATGTTGGCCAGGCTGGTCTCGAACTCCTGACCTTGTGATCCACCCGCCTCGGCCTCCCAAAGTGCTGGGATTACAGGTGTGAGCCACCGCGCCGGGCTTAACATGAAATTCTTCATGGTGTTCACGTCTGTAACGGAGGAAGGGGATGTAATTGGGAAGAAGCATATGGGGCTCTGTAGGTATTGTTTTTTTTTGAGACGGAGTCTCGCTCTGTTCCCCGGGCTGGAGTGCAGTGGCACGAGCTCAGCTCACTACAAGCTCCGCCTCCCAGGTTCACGCCATTCTCCTTCCTCAACCTTCCGAGTAGCTGGGACTACAGGCGCCCGCTACCACGCCCAGCTAATTTTTTGTATTTTGAGTAGAGATGGGTTTCACTGTGTTAGCCAGGATGGTCTCGATCTCCTGACCTCGTGATCCGCCCGCTTCGGCCCTCAAAGTGCTGGGATTACAGGCGTGACCCACCGCGCCCGGCAATTTTTCTTTTCTTTCTTATTTTATTTCATTTTTTTTGGAGACTGAGTCTTGCTCTGTTGCCCAGGCTGGAGTGCAGTGGCATGTTCTTGGCTCACTGCAACCTCCGCCTTGGGATTGAAGCGATTCTCCTGCCTCAGCCTGCCAAGTAGCTGGGATTACAGGCGCCCACCACCACGCCCAGCTAATTTTTAAATTTTTAGTAGAGATGGGGTTTCACCATGTTGGCCGGGCTGGTCTCAAACTCATGGGCTTAAGTGATCCGCTTGCTTTGGCATCCCAAAGTGCTGGGATTACAGGCATGAGCCACGGCACCTGGCCGCTATTTGTGATTTTCTATTTCTAAAAGCGAGCAGTGGGTATGGGGTTCTCTTATTATTAGTCTTAACTTGTTCTTATATGTCACATACATTCTTTTCTATGTCAGATATATTTCACAATAAAAACTTTAAAAAGTATGCCAGGCACCATGGCTCACAACTGTAACCCCAGCTACTTGGGAGGCTGAGGCAGGAGGAGCTCTCAGCCCAGGAATTCAAGATCAGCCTGGGCAATGCAGTGAGTCCCCACCTAAAAAAATAAACAAAAGGCAACCCTCCCCCCTCCAAACCTTAAACAGTAAACTGAATGCAAATACATGTATGACTTTATAGCTGTCTCTGCTAAACTGAACTGAACTGGTTTTGATTTGCCAGTTCAGTTAGCCAGGATGATTCTGAAGCTTGCTTCCAGCCTTGATTTCATCCGTAACTTCCTCTGATACTGTGTGCCATCCACAAACTGTATAGATCAATGCACAATTTTTTTTCATGTATATTACTGAAAAATCTGTTGTTATTTAGAGTTTTAAAAAAACAAAGTAAGGCTGGGCATGGTGGCTCACACCTATAATCCCAGTACTTGGGAGGCCTAGGGAGGCGGAGCACCTGAGCCTGAGCTCAGGAGTTTGAGACCAGCCTGGGCAACATGGTAAGACTTCATCTCTACCAAAAATACAAAAAATTAGCCAGGTGTAGTGGTGCGCGCCTGTGGTCTCAGCTACTGAGGGGGCTGAGGTGGGAGGATGGCTTGAGCCTGGGAGGCAGAGGTTGCACCAGGATTGTGCCACTGCACTCCAGCCTGGGTGACAGAGTGAGACCCCTGTCTCAGAAAAAAATAAAGAAACAAAGTAGCTCAATAGTTAAGAACATAGACTCATAATGCCTTAATTTTGAGTATGCCACTTACACTAGCTATGCAATTTATACAGTCCATTATCCTCTGTGACCCAGTTTCCTCATCTATAAAATGGGCGTAAGAATATTATTTACCTCACAGATTTATTGGGAGAATTAACTTTGTTTCAATATTTAAAGTGCTTAAATAGTAATTGGAACATAATAAATGTTACCTAATTTTTGCCTAGGATATTTCCTCATCTATAAAATGTGACAGTTTAAAGTAAATTGTCACATTGGTCCTTTCTAGTAATCAAATTTTTGATTCCGTGAAGATATTCTTAATAATTATTGGAAAAGAAAAAAGTATTCTTTTTGAAATCAGATTTAAACAATGTCAACATCATTTGGCTTAAAAAAAACAGAAGTAGAATCTGTGTATAGAAAAGTGCACGAATTGAAAATAGATTATGTACTCAAACCCAGATTTCACAGCCACTCATGTCAAGAAACTGAACATTACTAGCACCAAAAATGCTCCCCTCATTACCTGTTTCCATATACCCACCCGCCATAGTTTTACCTGTTCTTGATATAAATGGAGCAGAATATGCATTTTTATTGTGCAATATGGTTCTTTTGCACAGTATTATGGTGTGAGGTATACCCACACTGCTGTTTTTCAGCAATAGCTCATTTATATTATAGTATTTCATTAAATGAATAATGGAATTTAACTCTATATATTACACTATTGAAGAACATTTTGAGTTCTTTATATGTTCTGGATATAAGCCCTTTGTCAGTAATATGCATTACAAGTATTCTCCCATTCTGTGGTTTGCCTTTTCAATCTGGTAATGGTTTTTTGGATGAAAATAGTCTCTAATTTTAATCTACAATTGATCAGTCTTCTCCTTAGTGGTTCTTTTAAAGTATTGTGTAAGAAATTGCTGTCCATCCTAAATTATAAATGTATTACCTATATTAGCTTCCAAAATAATTTTTTTTACTTTCCACATTTAGACCTGCAGTTCACCTGGAATTAATATTTGTGTATGTGGTAAGATAAGGATCATTTTTACTAATTCTATATATCCTATTGATGAATTATAAGAAGAACTCTTTCTCCATGCTATGCAGTGCCACCTTTGCCAAAAATCAAGTGTTTAAATATGTAGGTCTGTTTCTGTAGTCTCTAGTTAATTGGTCTAAATTTCCCGTACGAATGCCATATTGTAATAATTATTTTAGCTTTAATAATATCTAGTAGTTTTACAACTTTGTCCTTCAAGATTATTGCAGTTGTTCTTGGCCTTTGCATTTCCATATAAATATTAGACTCAGTTTCTCAATTTTCACAAAAATCCTTTTGGAACTTTGACTGAGATTATACTACATTTATGGAATAGTTTGTGGAGAATTGGCTTCTTTTTAATACAGACTTGTCCAATCCATGAACATGGCGTATCTTCCCCCTGCTCCACCATTCCATAGGTCTTCTTTAATTTTTTTTCCATACTCCTACCCCTGCCTCTTTAATTTCTCTCAACAGTGTTATAGTCTTCTGTGTAGAAGCCAAGCAAATCCTGTATTATACTTATTCCCATGCATTTACATTTCTAAATGTTATTTAAAAAGTATCATTGTTGGCTGGGTGTGGTGGCTCATGCCTGTATTCCTAGCATTTTGGGAGACTGAGGCAGACAGATCACTTGAGCTCGGGAGTTCGAGACCAGCCTGGGAAACAAGGTGAAACCCTGTCTCTACAAAAAATATAAAAATTAGTCATCCATGGTGGCATGTACCTGCAGGCCCAGCTGCTTGTGGGGCTGAGGTGGGAAGATTGCTTGAGCCCGGGAGGTTGATGCTGCAGTGAGCCATGATAAAGCCACTGCACTCCAGCCTGGGTGACAGAGTGAGACCCTGTCTTAAAATAAATAAAATAAAATAAAATAAAATAAAAAAACAAAATAAGTCAAATAATTAACATTAAAAAAATCAGTGTTAAATTTTCCAGGTCTCCCCTTCTGAAATCCTAAAACATGTCCACTAAACTTATCAATTATTCAAATTTATTTTCAATTCCCCATTCACACCCAATTACATATTCAGGAATCGTATCCTATTTCTAGGGTAAAATATATTGATATTCATTAGTAACAGACAACGCTAAGTTCTTTCTCTGTCAGTGTCATTTTCCTAAAAAATTTCTCTCAATTGACATCTTTTCCCTTAAGGTTTGTTTTTACCTTTATCTAAGCCCCTGGTGGACTTATTCTTTAACAATCTCTGTTCCTTTTTAGATGAGAAAGCCCATAACTTATACTATGAGGAACTGATTTGCTCCTCTAGATATGGGCTCATATAGTTTAGGTGTTTCCAGGCATATTATTTCCTTCAGGCTTTATAACTTTGAGCAATTCTTTTATTTATCATTGGTCAACAATTTCTTCCCAATCTCTCCCTCTCTTCACAAAGCTCACTCTTCCAATCCTGCTCATTTATTCTATCTAATCTCCTAATATTTTATTGACAAAATAGGGGCCATCTGAATGCCTTAATTTTTTCCTTCATCCACCTCCAAGCATCTCTTATTTCACTTAACTTATATATTTAAGTTTTATCTCAAAGGAAACAAGCATGAAGATATATAGAGTTGAGATAAATGGTGGAGCAGGATCTCATGGCAACAGAATTTTGGATCAAGAATATCAAAAGAGGAGTTACTTTTAAAAACTGAATCCGTAAATGGTTTCTTCTATTTCATTCATATTTTAAACTTTTTCCTCCTACTAGATCATTGCTCTAAATCTAATCTCCCACTAAAAAAGTCTCATAGTTCTGCCTATTCAAGTTCATGTCGTAGATCTTACCCTTCATGGCTAAACTACTTGAAAAGAATGGCTTTCTACTCATTGACACTGCATCCTCCTTGTTGTGTATTAAATTGTTTTATTTAAAAATATTTTTAGCATAGTAAAGAACATATATTGTACAAATATAATTGAAAATCTCTGTGTATCAAAGTTGCTGCATACTATATAAAATAAATGGTGCTATCTGGAGTTGTGCAACTATTTGTGGCAGCCCTGTATGTAGCCCTCCTAGAGCCTATTCACCTTCTTCTCTCCCCAGAGGTAGTCACTATTCTGAGTTGATGTTTGTCATTACCATTTCTGCTGTACTTTTGTTATCCACGGATGTATCCATTAGCCATAATATTGTTTTACGTATTTTAAATTTTTATATAAGTTTATTAATGTAGTCTAACTACAACTTTTCCTCCCATTTTGGATATTTATTCCCATTGATATAGGTTTGAGAAAAATGAGCAGTGAAAGTATCTGATAAGGAAAGAGAAGTAGGGAAATCAGATGTTTGGGGAGGATGTTTGAAATAATTATTTCAAAGGAAGGACAGTGAATTTATGAGATAAACAGTAGGAATACTCTGTAATGTTGATCATCAGAAAATGTTTCATAAATCTACAGTATAGCCAATATGCCTGGCACATTGGTATGAATTTTCTCTGCTACTTAGAAGGAGGCTGAGAAAAAGCAAATAATTTTTTCCCCCTGGGCGGAGGAGGGCTGTTTGATTCTTGTGACAAAAAAGACCAAGAGGCAGAGTTTAGGATATTGGTAAAAGAACTATTGACATGATGAACCTGGCCAGGCACGGTGGCTCATGCCTATAATCCTAGCACTTTGGGAGACTGAGTAGGAAGATGGCTTGAGCCCAGGAGTTCAAGACCAGCCTGGGTAACACAGACAGACCCTGTCTCTATATAAAAAAATTAATTGGGCATGGTGGTGTGTGCCTGTAGTGCCTGAAAGGTTGAGGTGGGAGCATTGCTTGAGCCCAGGAGTCCCAGGCTGCACTGAGCCATGATCATGCCACTGCACCCTAGCCTGGGCAACAAAGTGAGAAAAAAAAAAAAAAAAAAAAAAGAAAGAGATGATGAATTGGAATGAGAAAGTAGAGAAAATACTGGACTAAAGAAGCACAGTAGGGTAGAAGAATGGTAGGAGTAAGAGTAGGGAAAAGAGAGGAGAATGTGCTTAAGTAGAGGAGTGAGTTAGTTTGCTTACTACCTGGGTAATAGGATCCATACCCCAAACCTCAGCATCATGCAATATCCCCATGCAACAAACATCCAGAGGTACCCTCTGTATCTAAAATAAAAGCTGAAACAAAAAAAAGAAGTAGAGGAGTTATGAATGTTGACGAGGTCCAGAATATAACAAAGGGAATGGGTATTTGAGGCAGAATTGTATAGAAAGTTATTAGAGATGAAAAAGGAGTGAGAAAGATCAGGGTGTTTGCTCATCCATACAAAAACTGAACTATCCAATATGATGGCAAAGAGTTTGTATGGAAATGAAGACTGTGAACCAAATATCAAAGTCATCTTTTAGGGGGGAAATAACTGGAGACATCAGGAGGTGGTATACTTGAATGGCTTGGATCTAATTGGAAGAGTTTTTCCTAGAGAGTTATGCTAGAGTGTCCTGGAAATGCTAACTGAGAACAAGATGCTCTCCACAATCGTCAGCTCTGGATGCATAAGGCTATAAAAATAAAATGAACTGGCAAATAGAGAATAGGAAAAAAAATCCCACAAATGCTCACTGAACTATAATCCAGTATTAACAAAGAGTTCACTTGAAGCATTTTATATTTAAACAGTTTTGGAAAAAAAGCTTAAATGACTGAACATACAAAATATTCAGTATTGTTAGTACTGTTATATTTTCTAAGTATAATCGCTGTATTAATAGGTATAGATATTTACAACAGTGTGAATATTTAAGAACATTTAAGAATGTTAAAATTCATTACATTTTCCAATGTCCCTTATACGAAGGTCCCAGAGAGAACTACCTCCTTTGATTAAATGTCAGGAAAATATTGGTTTCTCCAGATAAAATGTATCCCATTCCTTTATCAGAGAATCAGATAATTTTAATATGCTACCCATTTGTACATAAGCTATTGGGAAACTATAAGTTTCCTAATATTTTTCCTAATTAGCAGAGTGTGATGTATGATATTTGCTTTATAACTATATTTACTATATGATTTTAGTAGAAAAAGCACAGGACTTGGAACCATAGAGATCTGGATTAAAATACCAATTCTGCTATTTACTAGCTCTTGACCTTGGATAATTCTGCTTACATCTTTGCAAAACAGTGTCTTTAAAAATATTTATTTCTCAGTATTATTACAAGGTTTAAATGAGACAATAAGTATAAAACACAGTACTGTGACTGGTACAAGCTACAAACTCAAAAAGGGTAACCATCATTATTTAGAATATTTAACCTGTATGATACCTTCATTTTTTTGAAGTGTTGTGAAAACTAAAGTTACATTCTGAAATGACTGGATAAAAAAATCATAATTTTAGTGAGAGAAATAATTTTTTAAAATCTAGATTTTTGTAGACAAATAATGAAGATTTTTAGATTATAGTGTCTGCATTTAGCTTCTGTTCTGCTAATGTGGCTTCTATCCATTCAATTCAAGTAGAGTCTGAGTGATTACTAAGTGCCAGGCACTGTTAGGTTCTGGGGATACTGTGATGAATTACACAAATGTCCCTTGGCTTTAAAAACTCATGGTTTAATTGAAGATGACTTTGAACATTAAATTTTAAACTCTCATTATATATCAATATTTATTCATACCTTTGGAAAAACAAGAGTTGTTTTTCTGATTGCCTCCAGACTGCAGTCCTAACTATTTCTCAATAGGCAACTGTTTCTTATTGGCAGGAAAATGTATTGCTTTCTAGTTTATTCCTTCATAGAAGGAAAGAAGTTTTATGAGAGTCAACCAGCTAGTAAGGGCAATGGCATTCTATAGAGAATTAATTTTCAAAAATATTTAAAGGCAATGGTATCTTTTTTTGCTCTCACAGAAACCAATAGTCATAGCAGATAAAAGCAGAGCTGCCACACTTTGGGAAAGAGAATGGGAGAATTAGGTATATCTAATTAATATTATTTTATAGAAACTCAATTTAACAAATGTTTTAAAGAAAAATAAATATAACTACATGTATTCACTTGTTTATAATAATTTAAACAATACTTTTCACTGTGCTTACTTTGATGGAAAATTTGACTACAATAGTAATGACAGAATAATATGGGACAAGAATCAGATCCTATTCCTTGTCCTTCCTCTGAAACTAACAGGAAAAGTCATGGAAAAAAATGGAGGCTGGCAAAAGTTTCTAATTTCAGTTGAGCACTGGTTGGGTCATTCTCTTAAAAGTTTCAGCTACTAACATCACAATATATATATATATATTATATATATATATATATATTTTTTTTTTTGAGATAGAGTCTGGCTCTGTTGCCCAGGCTGGAGTGCAGTGGTGCACCATCTTGGCTCACTGCAATCTCTGCCTCCTGGGCTCTGGGTTCAAGCGATTCTCCTGCCTCCTCCCAGGCAGCAGGGATTACCCGGCTAATTTTTGTATTTTTGTAGAGACAGGGTTTCGCCACGTTGGCCAGGCTGGTCTCGAACTTCCAACCTCAAGTAAATCCGCGCACCTTGGCCTCCCAAAGTGCTGGGATTACAGCCATGAGCCACCGTGCCTGGTCAAAAATCACCATATTACAGGAGGTAAATTACTTCTTTCTTTTTTTCTTTTCTTTTCTTTTTTTTTTTTTTTTTGAGACAGAGTCTTGCTCTGTCATCAGGCTGGAGTGCAGTGACATGATCTCGGCTCACTGCAACCTCTGCCTCCCAGGTTCAAGCAATTCTTCTTCCTTAGCCTCCCGAGTAGATGGGACTATAGGCATGCACCACCATGCCAAGCTAACTTTTCTATTAGTAGAGATGGGATTTTGCTACGTTGGCCAGGCTGGTCTTGAACTCCTGGCCTCAAGTGATCCGCCCGCCTGGGCCTCCCAAAGTGCTGGGATTACAGGTGTAAGCCACTGTGCTCGGCCTGGAGGTAAGTTATTTCTATAAAGCTATTGTTTAATATTAATATTTATGTAGTACGTATGACCATACATAAATAGGAACAATTTCACATGACTTTAACAAAGTGTACATTTTATCTATAAAAAGCTATAAATTTATTCTTACCCATAGCCCTCTTATTTTGATGCAGGACGTTAGGCCCTCTTTTCCACAAGGGAACTGATTCTTCTTCGGCAGTTCTTAGAGTCACAGACGGATAACTTTCTTCACAAACAGGACTTCTTTGGGTGCAATATAATGTCCCATCTTGCTGGACAACTCCTTGAGTGCCATTTGAATGATTTATTTTTGCGAAAGTTTGGCACTCTGTAGAACAGTATGATGGCAGTGATGGTATCACAGTGACTAGGTCAGAACAAGCATTTGAGAGTGGAGAACTACTTTCCTGATTCCATTGATTCAAATTGTGTTCTGTTGAAAGCACATGTTTTGAATTAAAAGAGTTATGTGTAATAATGTTTTGAGGATTTTCAGGAGTTACTGATTGACACTGAGATACTTGTATATTTTTACCACTTCTAATATTTGATGCAGATTGAGAAGGAGGATGAGGTATAATTAATTTTCGCTGAGCTTGTGTAAATATGTTGACTTTGCTTGCAGATTGTGGTTGAATGACAGTGCCTTTTCTGTTTGTACATATAAAGCCTGAATGGACTTTTGCAGATCCTGGTTTTCTAATTATTTTTGCTCTACCTCTTAGTGGCTTACCTTGCTTAGTTTTAGAATCATCATGTACAGGGATTTTACTTTCTTCTTTTTTTGAGGCTGGCCAGGCATGTTTAGCAAAGTTATAACCTGAAGGTACAAAACAGTTCAAAGGCATATGGTCTGCTCCAGATCCTTCTAAAGTCGTAACATTTTCAGAGATAGAATCCTCCCTGGACTTCTTTCTATCAGTAGAATTTACAGCACAAGTAGAAACACTAACTATGTTGCTTCCAGCACCACTTTGAATGTGGAATTGTTGAGAATGCTGTTGAGTTGTTCCTGTTTTATTCTTCAGTGAATGACTGTCTTCAGCATTGTTTTCTATATTGCTAGTTTCATCAAACCACCTCAGTTTTTTAATAGTCTTTGGAATTTCTGCACCTTTTTCCCTTTCCTTTGTTAATTCAATACTATCTCTGATAGCTGCTGCTTTTTGATTTCCAAACTTAAAGCTCTGATTTATAATTAATGCCTTAAGGTAACCATGTTCATATTTAGATTCTTTCTTTAAAATACTTTTAAGAAATCTCACACCATTTCTCTCATGGATGTTGTATTTCATTTTCTTATGCTGGCCAACAAAGTCATAATTAGAAGTTACATTAGACAAGGATGATGTTTCAGCTAATTTTTGTTTTTCATCTTTTGAATCAGGATTGTGAGGTATATAGGCATCTTGAAAACTGTCTGAAAATAAAGGCAACTCTCCCTTATTGCAATTAAAATATTTTATCTCTTCTTCTTTACCATCTTTCAATTCATCTAACTTATCAGAACACTGCACTGCATCAATTTCTTTTATGTGTATACTGTTCTTTGCTGAAGGTCTAGCTGACTGTATATTAGGTGGCAAAACTAAAGGCGTTGCCACTGGTACACATGAAGTAGGAACTGAAGTAGTTCCATTTTCTTGATTTAATTCAGAATATTTCTCTTGGTCTGGAAATGTAGCCACTTCCTGGGTTAGAGAATCTGAAGTACTTTGGGATTTGCTAAATTTAAATGTTGGGCTCTCAGTAACTAACGGTCTCTCTCTTTTGAATGCTCCAGAAGTGGAGTCAGTTGTCCTCATAGTGCTAGTTTCAGAGGTCTTTTCACATTTTTTATCTAGTACAAATATGGGGTGGCTAGATACAAAGGGTACTGAATTATTAGCAGTATTTGTGGCTCTTTGCACTGTTCCATTCAAAGGAGATGGATATTGTTCTTTACTATTAAAACATTCCCATGAAGGCAGAACATTAGATTTACTTACAATATCTGAGAAAGGTGTGACATTCTGAGTATTTGAAGCATCTAAATTTGTAAGCCAATTATTTATATGTTGAGTTTTAGAGAATGCCAGTTTATCTTCATCAAAGCAGCTGAGATTAGTTGATTGCATATTTGCTGGTTTGAGGGAAATGGTATTCCGCTGGATGGATGTGGAATGCTCCTTATTAAGTGTTAAATATATTTCTTCATGCTCTGTAGCCTCAAGACTGTCTATACTTGAGAGGGTTTCAGAATTGGTTATCTGATTAACTTCATCACAAAATTTCTGGAAAAAAAAAGAACATTGTTTTATAGCTTATAAACTTTTAAATGCCAAGATTAATGATTCAACATCCCATTGTTACTGAGCCCAATTCTCCTTGCATATAGAGTAGTATGACTATAAACATTGTAGGTATATAAATAATTCTTATCCCTGCAGCAATCCTCAGGGTAAAAAATTGGAAGGTAACAAAGACTTATAGTATAGTATGCTTGCTTTGATTTCAACTCCTAAAGTAATACCTGCTTACTCTAGCCACAGTTAGAACTTAAAAAAATGTTATTGCTATTCCATTTAGAGTATGAAGTTTCTTGAAGGCTTAGTAATAGCAAGTGAGATTCTGAAAAATAGTTATTTACAAATTGTATTTTTTCCTAAAACATTCACTGGACTTGAATGAGGATCCTAAAAGCTCTGTGATCCTAATGTGAGTTTCCTGTTAGTAGGGGTACATCTTTTTATAAAACTTAATTTTGTGGACCGTAGTAAGGCTGTTAACTCTGGCTACATGTTAAAATCACATAAAGAACTGTGTAAAATATCTATACCTGGGTCCTGCTGATTTAATATTTGGATGGGGTCCATATACTGGTATTATTTAAATTCCCCAGGTAATTTTCGTATGGGTTTAGGCTCAAAAACTATTGACTTTAATGACTCCTTTTGGAGGTTTAGCATAGCAGTAATTTCCATAAATTCCATAGACATTTACATCACTATTTCACTGCAATTTACATGAAATTTATCAGTCTTTAATAAAATTTCAAAATTACTTCAAGGTATGGTAAATGTTTAGAAGTATTTCTATTTTCTCACACATACCTAGCATGCATTAATCTATATCACATATATAGAAATAAATTTTAAGAAGACATTAAATTGTATATCTAGTCAAAATGCTGAATGGAAAGAAAATTGATATCCCTTAAGATTTATCATACATTTTAGATTTATCTAAAATATGTAAATTTTAAAAATGTACATATTATGGTATTAGACAGAAGTACATTCTTTTTCTATCCCAGTAAGTAAACTAAGAAATAAAGTAAATAAATTACAGAATAAAAATATTTTAATTTATATAGTTAGTTCTTATTGATTTAGTATTGTGGAATAAGTTTTAAAAATTATTCATGGGAGTTTTATATTTTTAGCATTTAGTCCCTATTTATCACATCCTTTGGCATACTTCTTAAAGTGATAGTCACTCAACCCAAACAGGGAACAAAACAAAGCATAGCTACTTCAATGCCTGTTCTTGGAACTAAGTTTTTTTAACTGATAATGATGATGAAATCAGGCCTGGAAGGCATCCTTTGAGGTTACATCTAGTGAGACACAGAAATTTGCATTAGAAGATCCTTCTAGATATAAGTATGACATCCATGGCTCTAAGAATTCCATTTGCAAAGGTCTATAATTGCTTCATCTCCCAAATCACCTCAAAAGAAGTTTGGCAACTTCTGATTTCATAAACAACACTTTTTTTTCCTTCAGAATTTTTTCCACCACTAAATAATGAAACATTATGATCAATTTCAAGTTTTGCTTGTAAGTTACATTAGCGGTCCATCTTAGCTTTATTGCCCTGCATGTAACATATCTTTTTTCCCTCTGGCTTTAATCTGATTTTTACGTGCCTTTCTGTGGTATGTGTGTGTGCATACACTTATCCTTCTTGGAGTTTGTTGGGCTTCTTGAGTCTGTGGATTTATAATTTTCATCAAATTTCAAACATTTCCAGCGACGGTTTCTTTAAACATTTCCGTTCCTACTTTGTGAAATTTTATTTAAATTTTATTTTTAATTAAATATGTTGATGGCTTTATATGGTTTAACAAGTCACTAACAAACTGTTCATTTTCTTCCAGGCTTTTTCTCCCAAAGCTTCAGCTTGGATAATTTCTATTGCTATGTTTTCAAGTCCACTAATCTTTTGTTCTGCAATGACTGCAATGTTAAGCCCATCCAGTCAATTTTTCATTTCTGATAGTATGTTTTTCAGAATTAGAAGGTCTGTTTATTTCTTTTTTAAATTGTCTTTCTTATGTACATTTTTACTTTAATTCCTTGAAAATATTTGTAAAAATACGTTAAAGTTCCTTCTTGGTTAATTCCATCATCTCTGTTATTTCTGTCTGATTATATTGACTACTCTTCTCCTGGTTATGGGTCATATTTTCCTGATTCTTCATATGTCTAGTAAGTTTTGATTGAATGCTGACATTGTGAGCATTATGTTATTGAATATTTAGATTTCATAGTCTTCTTTAAGAAAGTGTTGCCAGGCATGGTGGCTCATGCCTGTAATCCCAGCACTTTGGGAGGCTGAGGCGGGCGGATCATGGGGTCAAGAGATGGAGACCATCTGGCCAACATGGTGAAACTTTGTCTCTACTAAAAGTACAAAAATTAGCTGGGCGTGGTGGCAGGCACCTGTAGTCCCAGCTACTTGGGAGGCTGAGGCAGGAGAACTGCTTGAACCTGGGAGGTGGAGGTTGCAATGAACCGAGATTGCACCACTGTACTCCAGCCTGGTGACAGAGTGAGACTCCATTTCAAAAAAAAGAAACAAAAGAAAAAAAAAGGAAAAAAGAAAAAAGTGTTAAGTTTTTTTGTTTAATAGGTAGCTTGGGTTACTAGTGGATCTTTTTAAGGCTTATTCAGGCAACATAACTACGTAGAAAGCCTAGTTCATAAGGCTTACATCATTTCTTTCCCCTTTTCAAGATCATATCCTGCACTGCCTCTGACCCATGTCTAATAGCAGTTGTTTTATATATTTTATTCATAATTATAGTCGTTTATGGTAGGAAGGCACATCACGATAGCTGCCAGGAATCTTCTGTTTTGCTTTCTTAGCCTTGCCACTGTTGATTAATTGTTGGATGAATCAGGCCAGTGTTATGAATTTAATCTGATATTGGTTTATTAAAAATCTCATAAATGTGCATAATTATTAATGAAAAATAAAGTACATTGATGGACATGTAGGAAAATCAGCCAATATCTGTACTCAGTTGTGGAAAAACAAAGTATATGCCCTACTAGGGATAGATTACAAACATCATGTCTAGCAAATTCTGCCATATTTCCATTAAGAAACTAATATCTAAATGTATTATAATTTTCTGGTTGCTTTTTATAATACAATTTCTAACAATAATACATTACATTGTACTTTCAAAGGTAAGGAAAAAACTAAAAAATTATTTCTATAGTTTCTATGATGAATTTGTGCTGATTCATCCATACTCTCTTTCATGGCCTACTCTCAGCTAGTAAGATATTTCTTTAGCGGAGAACACTGCAAAAGTGGAGCAAAATTAGTGCAAGTAATTAAAATATTAACAACATTTTTATAGTTTCATACTTGCAAATTGCTTAGATGCTGATCTTCTAGGAGTTTCTGAGTTTCCTCCAGTTTAAGCTGGAACACATTTTTGCTAGTAGCCAAGGTTGCCCTCATGTTTTCATTCATTTCTTTCTCACAATTGATTTTGGATAAGAGTTGTTTCTGATGCTTGTGATCATTTTTTGATAATGCTGAAGGCAAGGCAGAATCTATAGCTCTGTGAACCAGACATAAAAAGTGCTTAGTACATTTAAATAAAGTTAACTTCTTTCTATATGTATATACATGACACATTAGGTGTAATACGTGTGTGTTTGTCCAGATAACCACATATAAGGATATTGGAGAAATATATAGACATGTTAGAATGAGAATTTAAGGCAATCAATAGTAGAATAAAAATAGCTGCGAGACTAAAGTACCAGTAAAGAACTCCATCTTCATATAGGAATGCTCAGTAATTCATGGCTTTGATTATTATAACCTATCCCTCTATAATCTGGGATAAGGGTAGAAGTAATTCCTGTGTAGAGTTAGTCCTCAGGTCTTTAAGAGCATTCCTATATGGATAATAATATACTGCATTACCCTTCTTTCTGAGTTGATGTCATGGCTGGTAGGTTAGGAAAAAACTGTAACCCTAATAGTGTTGGTCGAAGATTCAAGCAGATAGAAAATATAAAAATTGCTTGTCAGGGTCGGCAGGAATTTCCTCCCTATTTAACTAGCATTGGGAACTTGGATCTGCCTCAATGGAGGCCAAGTACTCACTTATTTTCAGTTATTTCAGGAATATAAACAGGAATATAAGCATGCTTTTTATGTCACAGAAGCGTATCCTTAATATAGAGTCTACCTTTACTATGCTAAAAGCCATCCAAACATTTTCAGCGCATGACGTCATTTTCTATTAGAATTTTGTATCTTCTGCAAACCTAGCATGTTACATTTCAGCACATACACAAAGTGAAAGCAAAGAACTAAAGAAGATTTTTGGGGGAGGATAGGATGGAGATGAGACTATCATATAGCTGAATGCTGCTGCACTGGGGCTGGCAGTGTGAATCCCAAGAGCATTTATTCCTAATTCAATTAAATTATTCCCACTTTAATGAGAATAAAAATGTTTTGGAAGGTGACAATGGCCACATGTGATATATACCTATTACCTATCTCCAATATCTATATATATATCTTTATTTGGACAGACTGTAGTAGTCAAGGTCAATGATTACTAGATTAACTATCCCTTTGTGATCACACATTTAATCAGGGAGAGCAAGAAGGTATTTAATACAAGTTCCTGAACATTGAGAGTATGTTTCTGTCTCTTCCTTTTACACTTTACTACTCTTAGATAATCCTTCCCCTTTAGTTGCCCTTCCCAAACAAAATATTGCTATATCTACAAAATATCTAATAAACTCAATTTATTTACCTTTAAAGTTGTCGTGTCTCAACTTTCTTCTCTATTCCTTTCTTCTCTACTCCACTTTCTTCTCTTCTCTTCTCTACTTTCTTCCCCCAGTGAGGAGGATTGAAGGGGTGGATAGGAATAAAAGGAGATGGGGAGGTAGAAACAGAAGGAGAGTGAAGAATAGGGGGAAAGGAAGAGGAAATCATAAAGGAAGAAGAAACAGGAGAAATTGGAGAGGGAAAAGCTAAATAAGTTGGAGGCAAACCTGGAGAGGAAGATGAATGCAAAGGAGAGGAAAAAAGAGGGATAGATGAAGGAGGTAAGGATGGAGAAGTAGAAGAGGAAGTCGAAGAAGAGGAAAGAATAGATAAGGAGGAAGAAAACGGTATACAGGCTGAAGAAAAGGATGTGCAAGTAGAAGGGGATGAAGGCAAAGAAGAAGATGGAGAATGACAGGGAGATGCAAGGGAGAGAACTGAGGCTGGCGGATGATCTGCAAAGGCCTCGGGCTGATTGGACAATGCTGTGGCTTGTGGAACAGATTGCTGGACTGACTGAAAAGGATCCAAGCTAGCAGGATGTGCAGGCAACGGAGTGACATAAGAAAGAGTGGGGACTGGTGGATGAGGGGGGTGACTGGATAAACAGGAAGGCTTCAAAACAGGGAGAGGTTCCAAAGGGGTTGGGGAAACAACCAGTTGAGCTGGAAGGGAACGACGAACAAGGGTAGGCATTAGAGTGGCTGCAGTAGAATGCTGTGCTGGAAGGAAATGTTTGGGTCTGAAAGTTTTGTAAAATAACTTGTTCAGTGACTCAGGGTCAGGAATGATTGGAGAACTTTGGGGTGGGTGGGGTAGATGGCCAGGTGGGCAAGAAGGAATTGGTGCTGGTAGACGAGGGAAACTGCTAGAAATGCTGGAAGTAGCCGGGGTTGGAGGACGAGGATGATATTTAATTGGGTAAGACAGTAATGGGACTGGTGGAAAGGTCTTTGGAAGAGTAGAGGGTACAGATGGATGGACAGGCAGTATATGGGGCTGGCGGGTAGGAGAAACAGTTGGGTAGCTGGGAAGAATTTGGAAGTGGTGGGACCGCAATGGGACCCGCGGAGGAGACAGTTGATTAGGTAAGTAGGGATCAGGTGTGGAGACAGCTGGACAGGCAGGAATGGATCTGCACAGGTGGAAAAGCATTTGGACAGGCAGGTAGAGAGACAGCCTTATTAAGATTTTTTTTTTGGTTTATTGAGCTGCCTCTAGGCTTTTGATTCATGTTATTTTCTTGTCCATAGGGTCCATGCATGATCATCCTTTGATCAACCAGTGTCCTCTCACACGGACTGAAAAATGTACATAGCTTATTCAGGTTTGCCATTTCTTATTTCTAGCTCTTAGAGTATTTTCACTTTTCAGAAGCCTTTTACTCATACAGATACAGGAATATGGGCTGGACAATCTGGTTTAAAGCATGAGTTCAAAGGGCAAATAGAGGTCAATAGATAACTGCTCAGCTCTGGCCAGATTTCTCAGTGTAGCACGTACTTCAGGATCAACTGCCCCACCACAAATACATGGATATTGGAGATAGATATCTAGCAGTATCATTTTATTAAAGTTTAACCATTTAATATGGGAGACAATATATCCCCTTTTACCTTACACCTTCCAGAATGGTCAAGCATGTTAGCTTTATGATAAAGATTTGGTGGTGACAGAAGACTAATTACTTCTTATATTTTTAACTTTACTCCCTTATTAATATTCTTATATCTCACTATTTGCTGAAGCAGCTTCTATGTTCATGAGAACATATTCTCCGATTTATCTTGGGGCTTAAGCACTAAATGCCCTGCACTTTATCATACGTTTTTTTCTCTTTTACATGATCACATTGCCAACATCTGATTTTTATCTACCACTAACATTTTCCACATTAGAATAATCTTACTGATATACCTCTGCTTCTTTGTAAGCCTCTTATTTCTTGGCATTACTTTATTTCTTAACACATTTAGGTTTACGTTCCACTGAAAATGTATTTTTAATGTGATAGTAGTTTATCAATGATTTCAGCTTAATTATATTTTCAATAAATAAAAATATGTCCATTAACCTAACACCTGATTCTTAATATTCCAATATCTCATATTTACATAGAATTTCAAAGTTTACAAAGCACTTTCATATACATTACTTAAGACTATTGGTTATCTGTGGAGAGAAGTCTAACTTTTTAATAAGTAAATCATAGTGTTCTCACTATACATTGTATACACTTGTTGTTTTCCAAATACATAGAATTTATGTGATATATATATATAAACATACACACACACAGATAGATATAGATACCATGACGTCAAAGTCAAAATAGTATGTTAAAATAACATGAAAACTAACTAGGTATTCTAATGCACAATGAAGATCATTTCTCATAAAACAAAGATGATGTGTGTTATTTAATGATCCTAGCATAGACTTGCTGTAATCATATCTACATATTTGCTACAGGGAAAGCAAAGTTGTTCTGACAGTTTAACTCTTCTAAGACTTCAAGCAACTGCACACTGTTGAACAAGAAAAATGCCTACGCTTTTCTTCATTCTACAAGAGTTTTTAAAAACTGAAAATATCTGGCTGGGCGTGGTGGCTCATGCCTGAATTCCCAGCACTTTGGGAGGCCGAGGCGGGTGGATCACGAGGTCAAGAAATCGAGACCCTCCTGGCCAAAATGGTGAAATCCAGTCTCTACTAAAAATACAAAAATTAGCTGGGTGTGGTGGTACATTCCTATAATCCCAGCTACTTGGGAGGCTGAGGCAGGAGAATCGCTTGAACCCGGGAGGCGGAGGTTGTAGTGAGCCGAGATCGCACCACTGCACTCCAGCCTGGTGACAGAGTGAGACTCTGTCAAAAAAAAAAAAAAAAAAAGGAAAAATAATCCGATTAACATAAAGTATAACAACTGATAGAAAAAAACCCTGAAAGTGAAGAAGCCCTGTATAAAAAATGTACATTGCTTCTATATTAACTGGTTTAGAATTTTTAAAATTAGTCTAAATAAATCCTGGGACTCCCTCTAATTGTTTGTCATCTCTTTTCAGACAAGCTTTCCTATAGAGTACTCTAAAATTATATTGCCACATATAACGTGGTAGTAAATTATATTACTACCACAACTTCCACTTGTCTCTTAACCTAACTGTTATCTGGTTTCCACCTCTATCACTTCAATGTACTACTTTGCTTGTGGTTAACTAATTACCTAATAATTGCAAAAATGGGTATTTCTTGACCACTATCTTTCTTGATTTTAATTCCGTTGGTTTCCACAACATCACATTTCCTTTTTATTTTCTTACTTCTCTGGTTGTTCCTTCTCAGGCTCTTTCTTGAGCTCCTCTTTCTTTGCCTGTCCTTTATATGCTAAAATTTTTGAGTTATGTGACTTTTTTTTTCTTATCTGTATCCACACTTTCTTTGTAATCTTACTTATACTGTCTATGTGACCTTATCTATATTAGTGTGTGAGTAAAGGGTTAACGAAATCTTCTCCTTCTCTATGGACCAATTCAACTTTGAGTTAACTTTCTAAGTCTATTTCTCTGGATAATTAGTAGGATTTAAGCTGTGTTACAAGGCACATTGATTATGGTAAAAATGGCCCTTCATTGGTAAACCACATCTGGACTAAGAGGACTGCAAAGAAACCATAGATATCTGCTAGAAAGCTATAGTTTTGAGTTTCCTTGAGTATGATAATTTTTATTACCAGACATATCTCTTCCATGGGAGCAATTCATATGGAGCCGTTACAAAAAACATTTGTTCCTGTTTAGAACATGGGGCCTCTTATCCAGAGTAGGTAGATGCCCACCCATTGTGATAATGTAAGCATTATAAGCCTTAAAGCTGAGCTGTCACTTGTAGAGGGTAGAAACATAGCAAAAACTAGCCCCTCAACTGCTTTGTGGCCTTCTATAAGGATTCCTCCTATTGAAGAATGTTACCTAGTTGGCATGCAGTGTTTTCTGGTCTCTAATTGAAGCCAAACATAGCCTGGTACAGTTAAGGGAGTTCGATTGTTTAGCTGAATCTAAGACTACCACTGGTGGATACTGCCATGACTTTAACTTTATTCATTCATTGATGACTGTCATATCTACATTCATGGCCCAGATTTCTTACTATAAGAAACTGGCTCTTGAATATCTCATAAGTGTCTCAAACTCAAACATGTCATTCTCCTTCCAATTACTTCCTCCCCTAAACCTATTTATTCTTCCCTCATATTCATCTTTTTTTTTTTTTTTACTGAAGTAAGAACACTTAACATGAGATCTACACCCTCTTAACCTCATAGTCCTCATTTTGATAAATGGTTTTACCACTTATTCACTGACCAGATCTAATCTCCGGAGTCATCTTTGATTCTTCCCAATCACTCCAGGTCTTAAACAGTTACCAAGGCATATTGATTCTACCTTCTAAATAGCTTTCAAGAAGTCATTGTTTTCATCAACTAAAATGCCATTTTACCTGATTTTTCTATTTTTAGTGTTCCCCTTTTCTTTTCCACTCTGGCAATATTTCCAACCTATAAATATTGTATGTTTGCTTCAAATCTTTCAGTAATTGTTTTTAAAACAAACTCCTTAACAAGGCTCTTCATGATCTAATTCATGGCTTCCTTTCCAACCTATCTGCCCACAACTCTCTCCTCACTGTACACATTAGCCAAATTGAGCTACTTGTAGCTCCCTTAACATAACATGCCTTTTATGATTCTATGCCCTTTCACATGCTAATATTCCTTCTGGTTGAAGTTTCTTCTCGGTGTTTGTCTCAGATAAATATCCTCCTCATCTATCTAACTTCGGGCCACTTTTATACACTTTGAGAAGTGTTCACTCATGTCAGTGATATTTTTCCATTCAAAGTATTTATTGAATACCTCCAACATGAGTACTGAATTAAGCACTATAGGGAATACCTGCATATGTAAGACTGAGACACTGTCCTTTAGAATATTACAATCTGGTTGTGGGGACAAAAGTACACATGACAATTAAGCAACAATATATACAATCATAACTTTCAAATCTATTTCTATAGCCTTGGCCTCTCACCTCACCTTTGGTTAAATTATTTTTACACATTTCTACATGGATATTTATCCCCTCAATTCAGAAGGCTCAAAGGGAATTTTAAAAAGTTAATCACATTCCCTTAATCAGCAAGACTCAAAATATCAGTTGCTTTTTATTTTTTTGCTTTTTTTCATTTCCTTTGTCCTATATCAAACTCATCTATTCTTTTAATAAAATATCTTTTCTTTCTGCTTCTATTCTGTCTATTCTCCAATTCTTCTTCCTCTTCTTTCGCCTCCTCTTCCTCATCTTCTTGTTCTTTTCTTTTTCCTTCTCCTTCTCCTTTTTCTTTTGAGACAGGATTTCACTCTTGTTACCTAGGCTGGAGTGCAGTGGTGTGATCATAGCTCACTGTGGCTCCAACTCCTGGGCTCAAGTGATCCTTCTCCTGATCTCCTCGAGTAGCTAGAGCTACAGGTGTGTGCCAGCATTCCCAGCTAATTTTTACATTTTGTGTGTGTGTAGAGATGGGGTCTTGCTCTATTGTCCAGGTTGGTCTTGAACTCCTGGACTTAATTGATTCTCCTTCCTCAGCCTCCCAAAGCACTGAAATTACAGGTGTGGGCCACTATGCCCAGCTTATACTTCAATTCTTATACTTCTGGTTGATCAACATCCTTAAACTCTTATTTCTTTATGCTACTTCTCTGCACTGTGAAAGCACATTATCTTCATTCTTTCTTCTCTCTCATCCTCTCACTACTCAAAACCGTTTATTATCAGAGCCATCCTTTCTTCACTATACAAAATAGTACTGTTCTGGTTTAGGTAGTAAGGATCTATCCCTTGGGTTATTCCAATAATTTCCTCTCTGGTCTCCTTGCCTCCAATTTCTCCCTATCCTCTCTATTCTCCAACATTTGCACCATTTATCTTTCTAAAATAAGAAAGAGGATGCCATCACTCCCCTGCTGAAAAACCTCCATTGGCTCCCCACTGGTTACAGGATAAAGTTCACACTCACTTGCTAGGCATACAAACATTTTACATCTGATCGCAATCTACATTTCTAGATCATCCCCTGTCCCATCAGCAACACATCCTACAGTCCCGACACTTGAATTAAGTTCTATTTCCTCAGGGGTCTATGCCTTCCACAACACTGTAGCACTGCACATGCCTAAAACCCAACACATGCTTCTCTGATAAATCTTAACTCATTCTTTAAGACTACCTTCTATCTTCAATGCTGTACTTCTTTATTACTTTGCTAGTATTTCTGTAACAACTCCCATTATACAGTATTACATGTGTATTATGTTGTAAAGACCAACAAACAGTATTATAATGTGATTGCAAACCCTTGCTAGGCAGAGGACCATATCTCATTCACATGTGTAACCCATGCTAATCAATGTATAACACAGAATAAGTACTTACATTTTTATCCTACTCTACCTTTCTAGACTGCAATTCTGTTGCTCATCACTTTAATATTCATATTTAAACATTGTAAGATCTCTCTTAAGGGAAAGGCCATATATTGGCCATACATCTCTTCTGGCTATTGTCCTATCACTCTCTAACTTTCACAGTCAAACTAAACTTGTTATCCTTTTTGCTCTCCATTTCCCTTCAACTCATTGCAATTTATTTTCTGCCCCCACCACTCCACTAAAATTGGTCTGACAAAAGTTGCCAGTAACTTTTTTTGTTGTGAAATACAGTGGACCCATTGTTTCTATGTTGGATATTCTCTTTGCCCCTCCAGATTCATTTACCACATTTCTCTACTTGACTCTGCTCCAAGAGACCGAATGATCCCTTGCTCTTTGATTTATGGCTGAGTTTGGCCACTGGAAGGTACCAGAAGGAGAAAAGAGGGTGACAGAAGAAAGAGGTTTTTGGTAATTATTCCTCTGACTTCCTCCCTGCTGGGCTTGGTTTAGCAGTGGCTTACATTGCTCTCCCCAGGACCACAGGACCTGTCCAGCCTCCTTCTTCTACAGTATAGCTCTTTTCAGTTCAGGTCTGTGTTGGTAATATTGACTTTGTGTCAGTTCTGGGGGTGGTTTACCATCCTTTGTTGGTTTTATAGTCCCTTACTTAACCTCTCAGTCACCTCTTTTAAGTGTGCCTCCTGTTCCCTGCCAGGATCCTGACTGACAGACATTATGTGTCTGATTCTTTAGAAGTCATTTGATCTCTGTAAACTATGTTTTTCCCATCAAAATTTATCCTTCCCTAGTTTTCATGATACTGACCTCTCCTAGTCCTATATGAGCCATTCTAGCCATTCTGTTTGCAAGCTTCTCTTCTTTTTCCACTTCCTTAAATGTTGCTGTTCTTCAGTGCTCATCACACACATATTCTCCATAGTTGACCATATCCATTACCTTGGCTTCAAATGCCTTTAGCCTAAGTCTTTCTCTTGAGCTCTAGGCTATATAATTTCTACATTTATTGAAATATCCCCAGCTTTCAATCCATTATCCATAATTGTTCACAATGGATTGGAATAATATGTTTAAAAAGAAAATTTCATCTTATCACTAATTTGCCTAAAATTATTCATTGACTCCTCTTAAACTCTCAAGATAAAGTTTATATTTCTTGGCATACAGATGCACTTCTCTCTCCAATCTTGTATCTGGCAAAGCCATCTGTATTTTGCATTCTATGAGGTACACATACTCATTCTCCTAGAGTATATCATGCCTTCGATTGCCCTTGGCTTTTGCACATGCTCATCTCTCTGTCTAAAATGCCATCCACTCACTTGTTCCAAATAACTACTATTTTCTTCAAAGCTTTGCTGAAGAATTCTCTGTCCCATGAGGTCTTTCCTGAACTCTAATTAGGATCAAGAGGATACATTTACTTGTTCTTAGTCCTAATCAAGGGAACTGTTGCCCAGAGATATTCTAAAAATGGAGTAACATTATGCACAGGTAAAATACTAACATAATTTATTGTCTGAATTGTAGATGTATTTATATAAATGAATTTTATATATTATTGTAATTACTCATTTGGCACTATTCTATATTTCTGAAGCACTGTTTCACTTATCTTTTAGATTATACACTAGGGATTATATTTTACAATAGTATATACTTCTCCATATCCCCTTATAATGCCTGATCTACTTCTATACATGTAGTAGCATTAACAAATGTTTGGAATAAATAAATGGAAGATACAGAATGTCTGAGGGTACCCAGTGGTTGATTGGTCCATCCTATTACTTCTAGATGATTCACTTATGCCATCCTGCAGAAGAACCAGGAGACTCTGTAGCCTTTTCAAGACATCCAGGAGAGATTTTCAGTGAGGAAAAACCCACTTCTACCATAAAATTACTCTTTTTACTTAAATTTATTACAGTTCAACATAATTTTCTCTTCTCAGTAAAGATATCAACATTTTAATCAAAATATCAATATCAATATTTAAAAAGTGTTTTGATGGTATGTTCCACAAACATTATTTAACATACATAGTATTTTGTAATACCAAGGACTTTAAGATAACAAATTGGAATTCTGACCTATTCTTGGAGCAATTTTCATTCTACTCTACCTCAATTTAATCTGTAAAAATAAAAGAATAAACTCTAAAACACAGGGGAGGAGTAGCTGATGAAAAAGCTCACAAGCACAGCAACTAGATGGTTATACAATTATTGTAATAATTGTATACAATAATCATAAATTACTTACCTCCAGTTTATTGTTGGTCTACGGGAAAAGGGAAGGTTTACTTCTGATTTTAAGTTGGATTCCTGAATTTGTTTGAGGGCCTCTTCTAATGGAGGAACTGGTTTTCGGAAAACTAAAGAGATAATAAAGACCGAACAGTACAGAATCACTTTATCTTCAGTGGTCACTTTACATATAATTTAATTGGTTAATGATAAAATAGTACTTTAAAACTTTTGTAAAAATAAAATATTTTCAGATACTTTAAATTTTGACATTCAGTTCCCAAAAGAGAATGTGTTACCTCAAAGTTTTCATCACCAATTTTAAGAATATTTATCAGGAAAAAAGAGACTTTGAGAAATGTCTGGGCTCTTCATTCTGGCATGCAAACTCCCCTATATTTGATCTCATAGTGCCATAAATTTCTGACACAATTTATAAATATTCCTATGAAGAAAAGGGGAACATACAAAAACACCAACTAACATTTACTGAGCACTTAGTTATAGACCTTATTTTTAAACATTTAATGCACATAAACTATTTAACCCTCACTACGGCCTATGAGGTATATTTGAATTTTACAACTGAAGAAACTGAGGCATAGAGAAGGCAAGTAACTTGCTCAAGGTCATACATTATTATGGACACTCATCCATATACTGTCCTGCACAACCTTTAATATAACCCCATGTCCTACATATATCCACTTTCTCAACTCCTTCCACTGTGCACTTTGGTATTCAACGTACTCTATTTCACCCTACTTCTCTCTCTAAATATTGTCTTCTCTTACAACCCTCTCAAATGGAGACATCATTTCCCTCCCATTATATACTATAAATATACTATACTATCTATACATGGTATCTATAGTATATCATATACTATAAATAACTCAAGGCCTGGAAATAGGGTGAGTGAATTTCTGGCTTTAGCTCTTCGTGGGTACTTCCAAACTATCTTCCTCTTTTCTTTTTTAAAACACCAACATGTCATCAGACTTTTCCATTATTACAACATTTGTAATTTATTTAAAATGTTTAAGCAAAAATAGCATGTTATTATGTAAGGGTTAGTTCAAACTTGAACTCTAGAGACAATCCATTTCCCTAATCAACTGGTGATTACATGAAGAATGCAAAGCTACAGGATAGTTTACTGATATTCACATCATAAAGGATGCATCTATCAAAGTAATAAATTAATTTAAAAATTATTTATTGAATGTTTAAAATAAGGTTTTCTGCTAATTTATAGAGGCACTGTTCGCCTTCTAGCCTCTCTTCCACCACTGTTTTTTTTTTTTTGAGAGTCTTGCTCTGTCGCTCAGGCTGGAGTGCAGTGGTGCGACCTCTGCTTACTACGACTTTTGCCTCCTGGGTTTTTAAGCAATTATCCTGCCCCAGCCTCCCTAGTAGTTGGGATTACAGGCACCCGCCACCACGCCTGGCTAACTTTTGTATTTTTAGTAGAGATGGGGTTTCACCATGTTGGCCAGGCTGGTCTTGAACTCCCAACTTCAGGTGGTCCACCTGCCTCAGCCTCCCAAAGTGCTGGGATTACAGGCATGAACCACCTCGCCCAGCTTCTTTCACCATTTTCAGTGAAATCAGTAACTGAATCCTACTGATTATATCCATTTATTTATTATTTTTTTGAGATAAGGTCTGCCTCTGTTGCCCAGGCTGGAGTACAGTGGTGTGATCTTGGCTCACTGCAACCTCCGATTCCTGGGCTCAAGCAACCCTCCCACTTCAGCCTCCTGAGTAGCTGGGACTACAGGCATGAACTACCATGCCTGGCTAATTTTTGTGTTGTTTGTAGAGATTGAGTTTCATCACGTTGCCCAGGATGGTCTTGAACTTGTCAGCTCTTAAGCCATCCGCCTGCCTCGGCCTCCCAAAGTGCTGGGATTACAGGCATGAGCCACCTCGGCTGGCCGTGATTATATGTCTTGAATATAGTATCTCTGGCTGGGCACAGTAGCGAAGAAGAGCAAGACTCCGTCTTGAAAAAAAAAAAAAAGGATGAATATGGATATGGATGAATATGAATCTTATCTCTTACACTCAATGCACTGCTTTAATTTAGGAGTTTAACATCTCTTACCATAATTATTTAAATAGTATCCTACTAGTCTACTTACTTTAGTAAGTCTCTACTTCAATCTATATTCCATCTTGTAACTATAATTATCTTTCTAACAAATCTAATTATAGCAGAGACCCCTAGTTCCCCACCTAATAGGCATTTTCCCCTTTTTCCTTGGTAACAGACCCTATATAGTTAAGGGGTAGCAATATACCTACATTAAAAAAACTATTTTTCAGACTCCCTTGCAAATAAAGTTGCCAAGCAGAGATCTCAGAGGTACAGCTTTTTTTCCTGTTCTTTCTTCCTGCCTAGAACACTGGTGTGATGGTTGAGCTCTAGCAGCTACCATGTGACCATGACAGTGAGGGTATAAACTATGTACTAAAGACTTTTGAGCCGAGTGACAGATGATCCTTCTGTCTCTCAGCTCAGTATAAACATCAAACCAGCTCTTGACTGCCTACCACAGGACTTCATATTATATGGGAGAAAAATAAACTGTTATCATGTTTAAGCTACTGTTATTTAGCACAGTTTTACTAGCTGCCTTTATTAACAGTAATATTTATTACTAACACAGCAATGGCTTGCTTTCTTGTTAAAAAAAACTGTAAGTGGACTGTATTTTGCATAAAGATGAAATTCCTGGCATGGCATATAAAGCTCTTTGAGAACTGGCTACCTCTTATTTTTTCTAGCTTCATATCCATTTTTCTTCTTTTCCCCATCCTATGCTTCAGATACACTGAAATACATAATTTATTTGTACAAGCTGTTCTTTTGCCTGGGATGTCCTTTTATTTTCTGTTTGCTTTGCAATATGCTCATTTGTTAAGATCCGACTTAAGTCATTTTTCCAAGAATGATGTCCTTGATGTCCTGACATAGGTTTAGTGTTCTTTCCTCTGTGCTCTCACGGCACTTTACAGCACTTTACACATTCTGCTACCATAGCAATTATCATTACGTTATTGACATTACTTATACCACTCTCATCTCCAAAACAGGTTGTGAGATCTTTAATGGTAGAATGCAATTAGATTTTTCTATATCTCAGCTTAGCCTAAGGCTAAGTACAACACCGTACACCATATGTTTGCTGAATACATAAAGGTTCTGCTTATCACTATTCTTTATGAAGCTTTGACATATTGTTAATTGTCTTACTATTTAAGGCATAAAAACATAGATATAATACAAAAGAACCAACCATAATCATATTTAAATTCTTAACTGGTTCCAAGTTTTTATCTTGTTGGATTATATTACTCTGTAGACTTTCTTTTTGTTCTGCCAGTCTCTCAAATATGAATTTGAGCCAAACCATTAAAAAATACTAGAATAAATGTGACACTAATTTTCTGAACCCAAATGTTAAATTTGCTTTGTACTAAGCTACTTACCAAATCAATTTTAAAAAGATAAACCATTGTAACCAGTTGGAAGTCAAATCAAACTGTGAGTTTTAGAATTTAGTAATAGAGCCAACAATATTCTCTGAATTAAACCTGAATCAAATGACTATTTTTCATTTGGTTAAAGTGCTTTTACTCAAAAGTCATATTGGTCTTTTTAGTTTGTTTCCACTTCATTTCTTCATTTATGATTTTATTGTCTACTCATGTCAAATGAGATTAAAACTTTAATTTATGTTCTCATATTGTTCTAGAAATTAAGGCACCTGCTTTCCTCCGCTGTGAAAGAGGAATATGGGCACGCTGGAATTTTTCAGTAACTTCTTCAAACTTCTGTTTTCTTTGCTGAAGTATTTGTTCTCTAATTTGGTGTTCTTTTTCTTCTTGTTCTTTTCGTTTCTCCTCAAAAGCTCTATATTTAAAACACAAAGTAGGCAACAGAAACAGGTGGTAAGTTTAGAAAATAGTTTCAAAATGATGCATTTATTATATAACAATGTTTTCATATTTCAAAATTTTATTTAAAAACAACAAATTTTAAATTTTTTAAAACAGGTGTTTTCCAAAGACTTATTTCTTTGTAAATGGTCATTTCAGAACTGTATCCAGGTCTCTTGCAACTAAGAGAAGGTTCTCTAATGCAGCCCTTTCTAATTTCTGGCAGGTTTGCATACCTATTCCCACCTCGCAAACTGTGCAGTGGAAAAAGCCATTTCTAAGGAAGCTATGCCATTTTCTGTAATGTGAAGAATGAATTCATTAGTGAAAGAAGTAGCTTTGAAAATTATGACGTATTCAATAAAATCTGTACATTTTTATTTTTCTTTTGGACCACAAGTTTAAAATTGGCTGTCATTTTAAGTTGGAACTGTGCTAAAAATTCAGGAAATTTACACAAAAATGTGGATTTCCAGTTTCTCTTCAAAATTTGGAAGATCTGGCAAATCTGGATTCTTAATCACACATAGCTCCAAACACCTGCCCCTAATCCCTGCCATTCCCTATTTTTCTTAACTTTCTTATTTCATTTATTTCTGATTACCCCCAGACACTTGAATTTATGTTCTCTAGTTTAAGCTGTACTGTCTCAAAAACTGATTTTGTCCTTGGAAGACTGTGTGTGTGTGCGTGCACATGCGCATATGTGTGTATGATTTAATAATTATTTGCTGGAAAATGAAAAAAAAATGAAAAGCCAAGCCTACAAATCACAGGCAGAGAAACCTCCAAAGGGAATTCCGTAGAATGCGTGGGGTTAGGAGATGGTTGGTAAGAACTCTTTTAGAATTTTTAGTGCCATAGGTTACTACTGACCATCTTTCTAAAGACCTCTCCTGGCTAGAACATTATTCTACTCTAAATAGCTCAGATTAAGGAAACTATATATACTTTCAGGTGATAGAGGACTATAGATCTCCAAGTGGTCCAACATATGAGATAGGTAGAATGTAGTGATGTAGCACCAGAGGTGGGGGAGAAGATTTTTAGCTCCCAAAACAATCTCCTTCAAGAATCTCCCCAGGTCAAGATAAGAAGTTGCTTTTATAATTTGATTCAGCATAATATATTAGAAGTTATAGCCACAGTAAGTAGGCAAGAAAAAAAAAAGGCATCCAGACTGGAAAGGAAAAAGTAAAATTAACTCTAGTCCAGATGACATAATCTTATATGTAGAAAACCCTAAAGATTCCATGTAAAACCAGCACTAATAAATGAATTCAGCAAAGTTGCAGGATACAAAATCAACACATATAAACCAGTTGCATATCTATACACTTAACAATGAACAATGCAGAAAGGAAATAAACAATCTCAATTTACAATAGCACAAAAATGCCTAGGAATAAATTTAACTAAGGAGGCAAAAGAATTCTACACCAAAAACTGTAAAACATCACTGAAAGAATTTTAAAAAGACGCAAATAAATGTAAAGACCTACCATGTTCATGAATTCAGAGAAGATATTGTTAAGATGACAACACTACTCAAAGCTACCTTCAGATTCTATTCAATCCCTTCAAATCCCAGTGACTTTTTTTTTCTTTGCAGAAATAGCAACATCCATTTTAAAATTTATATACAATGTCAAGGAACCCTGAATAGCCAAAATAATATTGAAAAAAAAAAAAAAAAAACCACCCCAAACGGAATGTTTCACCCTTCCTGATTTCAAAACTTACTACAAATTTATTGTAATCAAAGCAGTGTGGTACTAGCATAAAGACAGACACATAGACTAATGGAATAGAATACAGAGCCCAGAAATAAACCCTCTTATATATGGCCAAATGATTTTCCACAAGGATGCCAAAACCATCTAATGAGAAAAGGACAATCTTTACAGAAAATGGTGTTGGATATCTGGATACTGCAAAACAATATAGCTGGACTCTTACCTTACAGCACATATAAAAATTACCCCAAAGTGGATCAAATATCTAAATACAGAGACTAAAACAAACCTCCGAAGAGAACATACAGAAAAAGCTTCATGACATTGGGTTTGACAATAATTTCTTGATATGACACTAAAAGCGCAAACAAAAGGAAAAATAGGTAAGTTGAACTTCATCAAAATTAAAAACTTTTGTGGATCCAAGGACACCATCAACAGAGTAAAAAGGCCACACAGGAAATGAGAGAAAATATTTACAATCATACATCTGATAAGGATTGATATCAAGAACTCCAACAACTCAACAACAACAACAAAACAACCTGATTTTAAAATATGGGCAAAAGACTTGAATAGAAATTTCTCTAAAGAAGATATACAAATAACAAACAAACACATGAAAAGATGCTCAACATCATTAATCATTAAGAAAATGCAAATTAAAACCATAATGAAATGCCACACCACACCGATTAGGATGACTATTATTTAAAAAACAAAACAAAATAAAAAATAGGAACTGTTGGTAAGGATGTAGAGAAACTGGAACTCTTATGCATTGCTGGTGGAAATGTAACATGGTGCAGCAGCTGTGGAAATTGGTATGCTGATTCTTCAAAAAATTAAACATAGAATTACCATATGATAAAAGAATTTCACTTTGAGGACTATATCCTAAAGAAGTGAAAACAGAGACTCAAACAGATATTTTTATACCCATTTTCATAGTAACATTATTCATAATAGCCAAAAGGTGGAAGCAACCCAACTGTTCATAAATGGATGAATGGATAAACAAAATGTGGCATATACATACAATGGAATTTTTTTCAGTCTTAAAAAGGAAGAAAATTCTGGCACATGCTACACATAAATGAACCTTGAAAACACTCTGCTAAGTGAGATAAGCCACTCACAAAAGGACAAATGTTGTATGATTTCACTTTAAATGAGGTACCTACAGTATTCAAATTCATAGAGACAGAAAGTAGAATGGGGGTTACCAGCTGGTGGGGAGGGTAGCATGGGGAGTTAGTGCTTAATGGGTACAGAATTCCAGTTGGGCAAGATGAAGTTTTGGAGACGGATAATGATGATGGTTACCCAACAATACGAATGTACTTAATGTAGTCTTTGAAGACAGAGAAAACAAAAGCGATTAAATAGAGAGTCATAAAAGAGTATTGTTTCTGTTGGGAGGAAGGAGGCACAGCTTGCTTAGCAGAAGCTGACAGAGTCAACTTAAAAAGTTCCAAATTCTACATTCATATGCTCTTGAGATTAAAATCATGTGTCAAGTAGATAAAATCACGTGTCAGGCACTCCTGTGGTAGCCATAGTCAGTCTCCAAACATAATGTCCAATGAAGCATGATTATGTAGTCCCCTCCCCTTTAATCAGTCTGGCCTTGTGACTTTCTTATTACCAACAGAATGTTATGGAAGTGATACTGTGTGACTTCTCATGCTAGAATTTTGCAGCTTCCAACTTGGACTTCTGGAACGCTCACTCCAGGAAAAGCCAGACCCCATATAAGAATTTCAGTGACTTTGAGATCACCATGCTGAAAAGAAGCCCAAGCTAGCTAACAGGAGAGACAGCACTGGAGAGAGATAACTGGCTTGGTTCCAACTGTTCTAGCCTTCTCAACCTAGCACAAGGCATGTGACTGAAGAAACCATCTTGGATGTCCAACGAAGTGGAATCTTCGGATAACACCAACCACAGCACAAATCTGAGTGCGAAAGCATGAAACTTCCAAGGGAGAACAAACCAGCTCAACCATTCAACACAGATTTTTAATAAATTGTTTTAAGCTACTAAATTTTAGGGTGGTTTGTTATCTAGAAGCAAATGACCAGAATAATAACTGTAAGTCAGTATTTTAAAAACCAGTTAACATTTATTTAGTAGAGATGGGGAGAAATGTTTATTAACAAAAATTGTTTATTTTCTTATGTTATTTTAAAAGGATTACATCCATTTATTATATATGCTTTTCTGAAGAAAAAACTTTTTTTGATTTTAGAAATTAGTTTTGTGATATTAAAATCTTCCTAGTAAACAGCACTATGTCATGCATTATTCAGTTTCAGAGTATCAGTGCACTGCAACTGCCAACTTAGGCAACTGTTATCTTTATGTCTCATGGCTGATAGTGCAGCATGTAACTGCATAAAATGACTTATACCTATGACTTTTTTTTTCTTTTATTATTATACTTTAGGTTTTAGGGTACATGTGCACAATGTGCAGGTTTGTTACATATGTATCCATGTGCCATGTTGGTTTGCTGCACCCATTAACTTGTCATTTAGCATTAGGTATATCTCCTAATGCTGTCCCTCCCCACTCCCCCTACCCCACAACAGTCCCTGGAGTGTGATGTTCCCCTTCCTGTGTCCATGAGTTCTCATTGTTCAATTCCCACCTATGAGTGAGAACATGCGGTGTTTGGTGTTTTGTCCTTGCGATAGTTTACTGAGAACGATGTTTTCCAGTTTCATCCATGTCCCTACAAAGGACATGAACTCATCATTTTTTATGGCTGCATAGTATTCCATGGTGTATATGTGCCACATTTTCTTAATCCAGTCTATCGTTGTTGGACATTTGGGTTGGTTCCAAGTCTTTGCTATTGTGAATAGTGCTGCAATAAACATACGTGTGCATGTGTCTTTATAGCAGCATGATTTATAGTCCTTTGGGTATATACCCAGTAATGGGATGGCTGGGTCAAATGGTATTTCTAGTTCTAGATCCCTGAGGAATCTCCACACTGACTTCCACAATGATTGAACTAGTTTACAGTCCCACCAACAGTGTAAAAGTGTTCCTATTTCTCCACATCCTCTCCAGCACTTGTTGTTTCCTGACTTTTTAATGATGGCCATTCTAACTGATGTGAGATGGTATCTCATTGTGGTTTTGATTTGCATTTCTCTGATGGCCAGTGATGATGAGCATTTTTTCATGTGTTTTTTGGCTGCATAAATGTCTTCTTTTGAGAAGTGTCTGTTCATGTCCTTTGCCCACTTTTTGATGGGGTTGTTTGTTTTTTTCTTGTAAATTTGTTTGAGTTCATTGTAGATTCTGGATATTAGCCCTTTGTCAGATGAGTAGGTTGCAAAAATTTTCTCCCATTCTATAGTTTGCCTGTTCACTCTAATGGTAGTTTCTTTTGCTGTGCAGAAGCTCTTTAGTTTAATTAGATCCCATTTGTCAATTTTGGCTTTTGTTGCCATTGCTTTTGGTGTTTTAGACATGAAGTCCTTGCCCACGCCTATGTCCTGAATGGTATTGCCTAGGCTTTCTTCTAGGGTTTTTATGGTTTTAGGTCTAACAGGTAAGTCTTTAATCCATCTTGAATTAATTTTTGTATAAGGTGTAAGGAAGGGATCCAGTTTCAGCTTTCTACATATGGCTAGCCAGTTTTCCCAGCACCATTTATTAAATAGGGAATCCTTTCCCCATTGCTTGTTTTTGTCAGGTTTGTCAAAGATCAGATAGTTGTAGATATGCGGCATTATTTCTGAGGGCTCCGTTCTGTTCCATTGATCTATGTCTCTGTTGTGGTACCAGTACCATGCTGTTTTGATTACTGTAGCCTTGTAGTATAGTTTGAAGTCAGGTAGCGTGATGCCTCCAGCTTTGTTCTTTTGGCTTAGGATTGACTTGGTGATACGGGCTCTTTTTTGGTTCCATATGAACTTTAAAGTAGTTTTTTCCAATTCTGTGAAGAAAGTCATTGGTAGCTAGATGGGGATGGCATTGAATCTATAAATTACCTTGGACAGTATGGCCATTTTCACGATATTGATTCTTCCAACCCATGAGCATGGAATTTTCTTCCATTTGTTTGTATCCTCTTTTATTTCATTGAGCAGTGGTTTGTAGTTCTCCTTGAAGAGGTCCTTCACATCCCTTGTAAGTTGGATTCCTAGGTATTTTATTCTCTTTGAAGCAATTGTGAATGGGAGTTCACTCATGATTTGGCTCTCTGTTTGTCTGTGATTGGTGTACAAGAATGCTTGTGATTTTTGTACATTGATTTTGTATCCTGAGACTTTGCTGAAGTTGCTAATCAGCTTAAGGAGATTTTGGGCTGAGATGATGGGGTTTTCTAGATATACAATCATGTCATCTTCAAACAGGGACAATTTCACTTCCTCTTTTCCTAATTGAATACCCTTTATTTCCTTCTCCTGCCTGACTGCCCTGGCCAGAACTTCCAGCACTATGTTGAATAGGAGTGGTGAGAGAGGGCATCCCTGTCTTGTGCCAGTTTTCAAAGGGAATGCTTCCAGTTTTTGCCCATTCAGTATGATATTGGCTGTGGGTTTGTTGTAGATAGCTCTTATTATTTTGAGATACGTCCCATCAATACCTAATTTATTGAGAGTTTTTAGCATGAAGTGTTGTTGAATTTTGTCAAAGGCCTTTTCTGCATCTATTGAGATAATCGTGTGGTTTTTGTCTTTGGTTCTGTTTATATGCTGGATTACATTTATTGATTTGCGTATGTTGAACCAGCCTTGCATCCCAGGGATGAAGCCCACTTGATCATGGTGTATAAGCTTTTTGATGTGCTGCTGGATTCGGTTTGCCAGTATTTTATTGAGGATTTTTGCATCAATGTTCATCAAGGATATTGGTCTGAAATTCTCTTTTTTGGTTATGTCTCTGCCAGGCTTTGGTATCAGGATGATGCTGGTTTCATAAAACGTGTTAGGGAGGATTCCCTCTTTTTCTATCGATTGGAATAGTTTCAGAAGGAATGGTACCAGTTCCTCCTTGTACCTCTGGTAGAATTCGGCTGTGAATCCATCAGGTCCTGGACTCTTTTTGGTTGGTAAGCTATTGATATTGCCACAATTTCAGAGCCTGTTATTGGTCTATTCAGAGATTCAACTTCTTCCTGGTTTAGTCTTGGGAGGGTGTATTTGTAGAGGAATTTATCCATTTCTTCTAGATTTTCTAGTTTATTTGCATAGAGGTGTTTGTAGTATTCTCTGATGGTAGATTGTATTTCTGTGGGATCGGTGGTGATATCCCCTTTTTCATTTTTTATTGCGTCTATTTGATTCTTCTCTCTTTTCTTCTTTATTAGTCTTGCTAGCGGTCTATCAATTTTGTTGATCTTTTCAAAAAACCAGCTCCTGGATTCATTAATTTTTTGAAGGGTTTTTTGTGTCTCTATTTCCTTCAGTTCTGCTCTGATTTTAGTTATTTCTAGCCTTCCGCTAGCTTTTGAATGTGTTTGCTCTTGCTTTCTAGTTCTTTTAATTGTGATGTTAGGGTGTCAATTTTGGATCTTTCCTGCTTTCTCTTGTGGGCATTTAGTGCCATAAATTTCCCTCTACACACGGCTTTGAATGTGTCCCAGAGATTCTGGTATGTTGTGTCTTTGTTCTCGTTGGTTTCAAAGAATATCTTTATTTCTGCCTTCATTTCATTATGTACCCAGTAGTCATTCAGGAGCACGTTGTTCGTTGTTCAGTTTCCATGTAGTTGAGTGGTTTTGAGTGAGTTTCTTAATCCTGAGTTCTAGTTTGATTGCACTGTGGTCTGAGAGACAGTTTGTTATAATTTCTGTTCTTTTACATTTGCTGAGGAGAGGTTTACTTCCAACTATGTGGTCAATTTTGGAATAGGTGTGGTGTGGTGCTGAAAAAAAAATGTATATTCTGTTCATTTGGGGTGGAGAGTTCTGTAGATGTCTATTAGGTCCACTTTGTGCAGAGCTGAGTTCAATTCCTGGATATCCTTGTTAACTTTCTGTCTCGTTGATCTGTCTAATGTTGACAGTGGGGTGTGAAAATCTCCCATTATTATTGTGTGGGAGTTTAAGTCCCTTTGTAGGTCACTGAGGACTTGCTTTATGAATCTGGGTGCTCCTGTGTTGGGTGCATATATATTTAGGATAGTTAGCTCTTCTTGTTGAATTGATCCCTTTACCATTATGTAATGGCCTTCTTTGTCTCTTTTGATCTTTGTTGGTTTAAAGTCTATTTTATCAGAGACTAGGATTGCAACCCCTGCCTTTTTTTGTTTTCCATTTGCTTGATAGATCTTCCTCCATCCCTTTATTTTGAGTCTATGTGTGTCTCTGCAGGTGAGATGGGTTTCCTGAATACAGCACACTGATGGGTCTTGACTCCTTATCCACTTTGCCAGTCTGTGTCTTTTAATTGGAGCATTTAGCCCATTTACATTTAAAGTTAATATTGTTATGTATGAATCTGATCCTGTCATTATGATGTTAATTGGTTATTTTGCTCGTTAGTTGATGCAGTTTCTTCCTAGCCTCGATGGTCTTTACAATTTGGCATGTTTTTGCAGTGGCTGGTACCGGTTGTTCCTTTCCATGTTTAGTGCTTCCTTCAGGAGCTCTTTTAGGGCAGGTCTGGTGGTGACAAAATCATTCAGCATTTGCTTGTCTGTAAAGTATTTTATTTCTCCTTCACTTATGAAGCTTAGTTTGGCTGGATATGAAATTCTGGGTTGCAAATTCTTTTCTTTAAGAATGTTGAATATTGGCCCCCACTCTCTTCTGGCTTGTAGAGTTTCTGCTGAGAGATCAGCTGTTAGTCTGATGGGCTTCCCTTTGTGGGTAACCTGATCTTTCTCTCTGGCCGCCCTTAACATTTTTTCCTTCATTTCAACTTTGGTGAATCTGACAATTATGTGTCTTGGAGTTGCTCTTCTCGAGGAGTATCTTTGTGGTGTTCTCTGTATTTCCTGAATCTGAATGTTGGCCTGCCTTGCTAGATTGGGGAAGTTCTCCTGGATAATATCTTGCAGAGTGTTTTCCAACTTGGTTCCATTCTCCCCGTCATTTTCAGGTACAGCAATCAGACGTAGGTTTGGTCTTTTCACATAGTCCCAAATTTCTTGGAGGCTTTGTTCATTTCTTTTTATTCTTTTTTCTCTAAACTTCCCTTCTCGCTTTATTTCATTCATTTGATCTTCAATCACTGATACCCTTTCTTCCAGTTGATTGCATCAGCTCCCAAGGCTTCTGCAATCTTCGCATAGTTCTCGAAACTTGGCTTTCAGCTCCATCAGCTCCTTTAAGCCCTTCTCTCCATTGGTTATTCTAGTTATCCATTTGTCTAATTTTTTTTCAAAGTTTTTAACTTCTTTGCTATTGTTTTGAATTTCTTCCCGTAGCTCAGAGTAGTTTGATCGTCTGAAGCCTTCTTCTCTCAACTCGTCAAAGTCATTCTCCATCCAGCTTTGTTCCGTTGCTGGTGAGGAACTGTGTTCCTTTGGAGGAGGAGAGGTGCTCTGCTTTTTAGAGTTTCCAGTTTTTCTGCTCTGTTTTTTCCCCATCTTTGTGGTTTTATCTACTTTTGGTCTTTGATGATGGTGATGTACAGATGGGTTTTTGGTGTGGATGTCCTTTCTTTTAGTTTTCCTTCTACCAGACAGGACCCTCAGCTGCAGGTCTGTTGGAGTTTGCTAGAGGTCCACTCCAGACCCTGTTTGGCTGAGTGTCAGAAGCAGTGGCTGTAGAACAGTGGATTTTCGTGAGACCACAAATTCAGCTGTCTGATAGTTCCTCTGGAAGTTTTGTCTCAGAGGAGTACCCGGCCGAGTGAGGTGTCAGTCTGTCCCTACTGGGGGGTGCCTCCCAGTTAGGCTGCTTGGGGGTCAGGGACCCACTTTAGGAGGCAGTCTGTCCGTTCTCAGATCTCCAGTTGCATGCTGGGAGAACCACTACTCTCTTCAAAGCTGTCAGACAGGGACATTTAAGTCTGCAGAGGTTCCTGCTGAATTTTTATTTGTCTGTGCCCTGCCCCCAGAGGTGGAGCCTACAGGGGCAGGCAGGCCTCCTTGAGCTGTAGTGGGCTCCACCCAGTTCGTGCTTCCTGGCTGCTTTGTTTACCTAAGTAAGCCTGGGCAATGGTGGGCTCCCTCCCCCAGCCTCGTTGCCACCTTGCAGTTTGATCTCAGACTGCTGTGCTAGCAGTCAGCGAGATTCCGTGGGCATAGGACCCTCTTAGCCAGGTGCGGGACACAATCTCCTGGTGTGCCGTTTTCCAAGCCCGTTGGAAAAGCGCAGTATTAGGGTGGGAGTGACCCGATTTTCCAGGTGCCATCTGTTACCCCTTTCTTTGACTAGGAAAGGGAACTCCCTGACCTATTGCGCTTCCCGAGTGAGGCAATGCCTCGCCCTGCTTCGGCTCACGCACAGTGTGCTGCACTGACTGTCTTGCACCCACTGTTTGGCACTCCCTAGTGAGATGAACCCGGTACCTCAAAGGGAAATGCAGAAATCACCCGTCTTCTGTGCTGCTCACGCTGGGAACTGTAGACTGGAGCTGTTCCTATTTGGCCATCTTGGCTCCACCCGCCAAGCAATCAGAGCACTTTTAAAAGCAGTTATCTATTATTTTTATTTAATTATGTGTCTGTTCGGTATATAACAGTAAGTAAAACAGATATGGTTCATGCAGTTATTTATTATCTAGTGAGGCAAGCTAACAAAACCAAGTAAACAAAGAATTACTAATTGTCGTAAGTGCTAGGAAGAAACTCTAGTTTTAGATAGGGAGCCAGGGTAACCCACTTTAAATAAGGTAAACAGGGAATATTTCTCTGGAGATATTTAAGCTAAAAAACTCCAAATACACAAAGGCAAATTATTTTTAAAATGGGGAAAAAAGTGCTCTAGGCAGAAACAGTATGCAAAGGCCCTGAGTTGAGAGGGAAAAAAAACAGCATGTTTGAGAAATTGAGAAAATAACCAACAACTCAGCAATATTTGGCAATGATGAATGATAGATTTCCAAAGCTGAGAGGTGGTATTTTCCTTGTTATTATCCAAAAGTCATTTTGATAGCAAATTATCATCACCATCATTTCATATTTTTCCATGGTGCCCACGTTTTCTGGGCTAAAATGTATACAGAAAGTAATAATAATTTCATACAGTATTTTCTGGGACCACAGAAAATAAAGCCTGTGTTAGGTTGAGTCACATTAAATGAGGGATGGAGTGTGACCAATAAGCAGACATTTCCACTCCTGAACTCAATGATAGGCCAATAATAAAAAGTTTTACTAAGCAATTATAGTGATGATTACTATACTTCTTTCATTACTCAATGACTATTTACAGAGTTCCTTTTATATTATTCTGTGCCAGACACTGGTAAGTGCTGTGAGAATAGAAGGAAATGGCAATAAAAATGAGAAAGCTTCTCTACCATTGTAGAATTCAGAGTTGAGAAAGTACATTTTTGCTTCCTATTTACCCTGGAATTAGTCTCTTTTGCAGAAGAAACACTATCTGCCTTAGCAACTTTCGAAGGGTCTGTTTAACATGTGCAGCTCTGCCTCGTGAAACATGTAGAATACCTTGGCTGACTGTGAGCCATCTCATCAAATGACAGCTATATGCCAAACTATTTGTTCTAGTTTCCCAGGAGTCTACAGCTATGGGTATCATTTTCCTCTGTTGGAAATACTCTTAAGAAGTGAGCAAAGAAACATTATGGCAACAGTTTAACAATAGAACCTAGGAAGTAGTATTCAGAGTATCTGAGGTCATAGGAGACAAATGTAGAACTGAAGAACTTGCCTTTTGTGATACATTTCTTTTTTCTGGATGGAAAGATATTTCAGATCTAGGTAGTTACAACTTTCCAGAGGTATGATAATATTAAATGGTAAAGCTAAATATATTTTGAGACAATTAGAAATTAAAAAATTAAAAATAAGGATAAATTGTTCTTCTTGAAAATTAAAAAATGCAGTTGGATAAATGATTTTTAGAAATGAAAAATACCATTTTTAACAAACAATAATGCCAACAATAAGCCTATAAGAAATAAAACTAAACCCAATAATATACTGTGAGTTTTCACTGCCTGTCAAAGAAACATGTGTCCCAGATTATAATCCTGTGCTTTCCGAGACATAAAATTATTTGAAATCCTAAAAGAATGTATTGAAAATCATATTTTCCAACACATTGTCTTTCACTTTACTGGAAAAGAAAACAAATGAAACGTTGAAAATTACCCTCAAAACACTATATCACAGGGCAAAACACCCAAACAATAGAGATTCATAGAATTAGTTATATACATCATACAAAGGAAAAATATAAAAGTGTCTCATTCCTCTAAAGGTTGAGGTGTCAGTGAAGAGAAACATATCAATTAACTGAAGCTCAAAAATTTAGTAACAAGCTCCCTTAGGTCCTCATTCACTATTCTTAGATTTCAGTTCTAACAAAATCCCTCAATTTAGTAGGTAAAAATGTATTAGAAATATTAAAAAAATGTGAAGGAGCTGCTAGAAGGAGAAATACTAACATCAAAAAAACACAAAATCTGCTTCTGGGAAAATGGAGGTGGATATACTTTTTCTATTTCTCCCGCTAAGTACAACTAAAACTCCTGTGCATGATATATACAGTTTGCCCTTCATGTCTGTGGGTTCCATATCTATAGATTCAACCAACCCTGGATTCAAAATATTTGGGAAAAAACAATAAAAATAACAATGAGAGGTGAAGCCAGCTGGGCCTCTGGGTTGGGTGGGGACTTGGAGAACTTTTCTGTCTAGCTAGAGGATTGTAATGCACCAATAAGCATTCTGTAAAATGGACCAATCAGCACTCTGTAAAATGGGCCAGTCAGCACTCTGTAAAATGGACTAATCAGCAGGACATGGGCAGGGCCAAATAAGGGGATAAAAGCTGGCCACCAGAGCTGGCAGCGGCAACCCGTTGGGGTCCTGTTCCACGCTGTGGAAGTTTTGTTCTTTCACTCTTCATAATGAATCTTGCTGCTGCTCACTCTTTGGGTCTGCACCACCTTTAAGAGCTCTAACACTCACCGCGAGGGTCTGCGGCTTCACTCCTGAAGTCAGCGAGACCATGAACCCACCAGAAGGGACACAACAATACAATAAAAATAATACAAATAAAAATATAGCATAACAACTATTTACATAACATTTACACTGTATTAATTATAAGTAATCTAGAGAAGATTCAGAGCACATGAGAGGACGTGTGTAGATTACATGCAAATACTCCACTATTTTATATAAGAGACTTGAGTATCTGTGGATTTTGATATCCCTGGGAGTCTTGGAACCAATCACCAGAAGACACAAGGGGCAATTACACCCTGCCCCCCGCCAACACACACCCATAAGAAGAGTCTGAGAAGTGAAGAAGAGGAGGTCAGCAGGCTAGGGACCCTGGAGCCTGAGGAAGGACATGGTGATTAAGTTCTCTGGGTTTTCTTTTTGTTTCATATATCCCAGACTTGGAGCAGAAAAAAAACTGGAAGCCTGGAAGCATCAAGCTTAGACAAAAAAAAAAAAAAAAAAAAAAAAAAAAAAAAAAAAAAAAGTCCTAACTAAAGCTTGCTCTCTCTAGCCTCAGGATAAGGAAAAGATCAGCTTAGCTAGACAGAAAACTTAGGCAAAAATCCTGCCACTCCATCCAAACACCACAGAAAATTGTGGTTCCACTCCCATCCAGCCAGAAAAGACTGAATGGAGAGCTTAGATTCCTATCCTTGCCTCCCTTGTAACAATGTGCCTCCTGTAGGGATGGTGTCAGAGAAGCTGAGTACAACGCCTGGCTTTCATCTCCACGTGGTGGTAATGTGGTCTTCTCCTCATCCTGGTATTAGTAGAGACTATGTCGTGAGCCTGGACTTTCATCTACCCAGCAGGAAGAGGTGCCCTACCTCTCCATAGCTGGTGGTATCTGAGGAAGCCTGCAGAGAGACATGACTTTCACTACCATCCAGCAGTAATAAGGCCACCTCCACTGTGGTATCAATGGAGACCACGTGAGAAGCTGGAACTCCTCCTCCTGCTAGGGCAGTAATAAAGAACTGTCCTACTCGTCTAGTGTCCACAGAGGCTGAGTGATGAACCTTGGCTTCTACCTCCATCTGTCTGTAATGAGGCTGCATCCCTTCTTCCCCTGCTACAGCAGTGTCAGGGAGAGCCAGCTAAAGTTGAAGGTTTAAATAAGTCACAGAATCTCATAATAGAATATGAAAATGTTCAGGTTTCAATAGAAAATCACTTGTCATTCTGAGAACCAGGGAAGTCTCAAACTTAGTGAAAAAAGACAATCAACATATGCCACCATCAAGATGACAGGAATGTTAGAATTATTTGACAAACATTTTAAAGCAGCCATGATAAAAATGCTTCAGTGAGCATGTTTGTAGATGAAAAAATAGTTTCAGAAAATAAATAGAAAATATAAAGAATCAATATAAAGAATAATCAAATGAAAAATTTAGAATTAAAAAATGCAACAACTGAAATAAAAAACTCAGTAGATTTATTAGGAGATCCAACATAGTGAAGATGTCAGTTTTCCCCATCCCACACTGATATACAGGTATAATGCAATTTCTATGAGACTCCCAGCAATAATTTTTGCAGGTTTAGATAATATTATTCTAAATTTTATATTCAAAGGCAAAGATTAGAACACCTAAAACAATTTTGAAAAAGAATAAAGTGGGAAGAATCAGCCTACATGATTTGAAGACTTATTATACAGTTACAGTAATCAAAATTGGGGGGTATTGGTGGAGGAAGAGACACAAAAATAACAGAATAAAGAACCCCAAAATAGATGCATACAAATATACTCAACTGATTTTTGACAGGGTGCAAAAACAATCCATGGAGGAAAGGTAGCCTTTTCAACAAATAATGCTAGACCAATTGGACATCTGGAGACAAAACACACCCCCCAAAAAACTATCAGACAAAACCTCCAAACCTTGGTACACATCTGATTCTTTATACAAAGATTAACTAAAACTGGATCACAGACTTAACTGTAAAACATAAAACTATAATATTTTGAGGATAAAACACAGGAGAAAATCTTCAGAATCTAGGGCTAAGCAAAGAGTTCCTAGTCTTTACACCAAAAGCAGAGTCCATAAAAAGAAAAACCAATAAGCTGAATTTCATCAAAATTCAAAACTTCTGCTCTGGAAGAGACTCTATGAAGAAGATGGAAAAACAATCTCCAAGGTAGGAGAAAATGTTTATAAACAACATATCTGACAAAGGACTATTATCTAGAATATATGTAGAGCTCTCAGAACTCAATAATAAAAGAGCAAACAGTCCAATTAAAAATGAATAAAAATGTAAAGAGAATTTCACTAAAAGAGAACAGATGGTAAATAAAATATGAAAAGATAATCTGCATCATTAGCAATTAGGGAAATACAAATTAAAACCACAATGAGATATTACTACATACCTATCAGAATGATTAAAATAAAAAATAGTGACAATACCAAATGCTAGTGAGGATGAGAAAAAGCTGGATCATGCTTATACTCTGAAAAACAGCTGGCAGTTTTTAAACACACTAAATGGGCAACTACCATATGACCTAACCAGAGTACTCATGGTCACTTATCCCAGAGAAATAAAGCTTACGTTTGTACAAAAATCTGTATGTGAATGTTTTTATCAACTTTATTTATAATAGACTGAGATATCATGTCCTTCAATGGGATGAATGGTCAAACTCTGGTGCATCCATATCATGAAATAATAATAATAATAAATATTCAGTAATAAGAAGAAAAAAGCTACTGATACACACCACAACTCGAACGAATCCCAAAGAGTTGTACTGAGAAGAGTCAATCCCCAAAGGTTATATATGGTATGATCCCATTTATACAACACTCTGGAAATGAAAAAACTGTAGAAATGGAGAACATCATATTAGTGATTTCCAGGGGGTGGGACTGGGAGAGAAGTAGGTGTGGCTATAAAAGGACAACACTTGAGGGATCTTTGTGGTGATGGAAGTGTTCTGTATCTTGACTGTAAACATATTATTATCCTAGTTGTGATATTGTACTATATAGTTTTGCAAGATGTTATCATTGGGGGAAACTGGGTAAAAGGTATATAGAATCTCTCTGTTTTATTTTTTACAATTGCCTGTGAATCTACAATTGCCTCAAAATAAAGAGCTTAGTTTGGTTTAATTTAATTTATTATTTTTAAATGGAGACTCGCTCTGTCACCCAGGCTGGAGTGCTGTGGCATGATGTTGGCTCACTGCAACCTTTGCCTCCCGGGTTCAGGAGATTCTCTTGCCTCAGCCTCCTGAATAGCTGGGATTACAGGCACGTGCCACAATGCCCGGCTAATTTTTGTATTTTTAGTAGAGATGGGGTTTCACCAGGTTGGCCAGGCTGGTCTTGAACTCCTGACCTCAAGTAATCCACCCACCTTGGCCTCCCAAAGTGCTGGGATTAAAGGCGTGAGCCACTGCGCCCAACCAAGAGTTTAATTTTAAAAAGAGAAATTACAAGAAGATAGATAATCCTCAATGCAAGAACTCACCAAGCTTAACTGTTACAGGCTACTTATTATAGCCTAAATAAAGCTTAATAGCTCAAAGGCAGTACAATAATATAACAGAGAATATTTAATGCTCATAATAATGATTGTAGGGCATGAAGAAAAGATCAAACCACTTTTATCATAAACTATATGAAAGATTATGGAAATATCCATTGTATTTTAGAAAAATTTATGTTAAAATGTGAGAATAAAGTTTTCACAATCTACAAGAATTCCATTTCTGGCAATGCTGTTCATGCTTCACCTATAATTAATCCTAGACTCCTACTGATCCTATCTACTCCATCCAGCTCCACCTCCATAGCCATCTTGTTGCCTAGAACATTATAACAGCTTTCTACTGTACTCTTTGCCTCCAGCCTGTTTTCAATTCATCCTCTACTCCTTTGCTATAATGAGCTAAAATATAAATCTGATCATGACACTCCTCTGATTTTACTCCTTCAACAGCATCTTTGATTTCTTTAGATTGGCATAAAAGTTATTTCATAAAATGTGTACTATCAACACTGTAACTTCATCTCCTGATACTCTTCCACATATTCCCATGCATCAGCCACATACAACTTTTGTCTTGTATTTCATAACATTAGGCTTTTTCACATATTGTTCTGTCTAAATAAAACATCTCCCTTCCTCTTCATCTTCCCTGGCTAACTCTTGGTTAACTAATATGACAGACTTTGTTCTTCCAGGAATTCTTTCTCGTCCTTTAAGTCTATGGCATGTGCTTCCACAGAATCTCGTAAGTGATGCTATTGTAGTACTTACTGCATAGCATTGCCATCTTTTATTACTTCACTATCAGTAATCTGAGGACAGAAATCATGTTTTTTATTTTTTTATCCTTCGGAGTATGAAACCTTGGGGTTTCCTAGTAAATATTAGTTGAGTGAATAAATGACTGTCTTATGTGACAACATCTTAAATAGTCAAAGATAACTTCCAAATACCCAAATTTTCTTTAATATAGTATGGATGGCTGGGCACGGTGGCTCATGCCTGTAATCCCAGCGGTTTGGGAGGCCGAGACGGGCGGATCACTTGGGTTCAGGAGTTCGAGACCCGCCTGGCCAACGTGACGAAACCCCGTCTTTACTAAAAATACAAAAATTAGCCAGGCCTGGTGAAGGGTGCCTCTAATCCCAGCTACTTGGGAGGATGAAGCAGGGAGAATTGCTTGAACCCAGGAGGTGGAGATAGTGGTGAGCCGAGATCACGCCACTGCACTCCAGCATGGGCGACAGAGTGAGACTTCATCTCAAAAAACAAAAAACCCCCCAAAAATATATATATATGTAGTATGGATGTATTGCCCACAAATATTTAGACCTATTGATATTGATAGTTTTAAATTTATATCTAAAATTATTTGAATCTTTTTTTTTGGCTTATAGCATATATATCTATGGAGGTTCAATAAATATGACTTATTGTTTAACATATAATTCCTTCTTAATTACTCTAGGAGTACTTTTTTAATACTTTTATGAGAAACTCCAAACTCCATCATTCTCACAGATAATGTAGCTACCTCACACTTCATGTCCACCAAGTATTTCATTGATCCTCTAAGTATTTTTTTCTGCCTGTAGGATATTTAAGGAATCTTTTTTATTGTAGATTTTAGTGACCCTTCCAAAGTACTTGTCCCTCATCTGTCATTTGGTATTCTTTCCTCTTCTTCACTGCGCAATTTTCCCCATTTTGTCGTGTTTTTCTCTTATTCTGCCAGTTAATTACATAGAATTTTGTCTCGTCATCTGAGCTTTTATGTGCCTACATTATAGTGTTTTATAACGATCTGAATGTTCCCTTTGAGCTCTTTACTTAAAATTTATTTCAATTTCTTTGCCTTATGAAGTTGCATCAATCACATTATTGCCCACCCCTTCCTCCCTCCCTCTCTCTCTCTCTCTCTTTTTTTTTGTCTCGCTCTGTTGCCGAGGCTGGAGTGCAGTGGCGCGATCTTGGCTCACTGCACCCTCTGCCTCCTGAGCTCAAGCAATTCTCTGCCTCAGCCCCCCGAGTAGCTGGGATTATAGGCACCCGCCACAACACCTGGCTAGTTTTTGTATTTTTAGTAGAGACGAGGTTTCACCATCTTGGCCAGGCTGGTCTTGAACTCCTGACCTCATGATCCACCGACCTTGGCCTCCCAAAGTGCTAGGATTACAGGTGTGAGTCACCAGGCCCGGCCAGATTATTGCCATTTTCTAAAGTTTACTGGTAGAATAGATTAACAAAATAAATTCTTTTCCTGATATAATGTTGAATCATTTGTGCTCACTGAATTCTCCATGTTGAGTGAATAAATGCCCATTCACGTATTTACCAAAAGGTAGTTCTGGTTGTTGGATTGAAAAAGTAGGAAATAAGCCAGTTTATTTCCTTTGTGTGTGTGTATCTTAAAATTGCTTGGTCTACAAAGAAGCATATTAGAAAGTAACTTGAGGATGTACTCCAGCAAACTAATGGAATACAAAGAGCAAACAAACAAACAAAGGGATGCTATCAGAGGCAAAAAATTATGGCTCCAACTCCTAAGAGCAATAAAAGAAAGTTCTGGGATGCCAGTTGTGCAATAGGCCTAAAAGATAACCAGTATCTACTGGAGCCGGAAACAAAGGGGACTTGGAGGGAAACAAAGGGGACTCCATTGTATAGATACTGACTGAGAGAATGAAAAACTTGAGGATGTGATAAAAGCATACAATGCAAGAAAAATATTGGCTAATAGAAATGCAATAAATAATAAGAAAATAAAAATGTGTGTGATTTAAAGCAACTAAGGAAAATAAAGAGAACTTGATGCTAGGAACATTTTCCTTTGACTTCTGCTGGACACATAACACTGATAATGTCAACGTATAGCTGACAAATGGCAGGAGACTGTCTCTACCCGAAGAAAATACTACTAAAAAAAAAAAAAACCAAAACTGCCTATAATCCCAGCACTTTGGGAGGCTGAGGTGGGAGGATCACTTGAGGTCAGGAGTTCGAGACCAGCCTGGCCAACATAGTGAAACCTTGTCTCTATGAAAAATACAAAAAAATTAGCCGGGCATGGGGGTGCGTGCCTGTAATCCCAGCTATTCAGGGGGTTGAGGCAGGAGAATCGTTTGAATCTGGGAGGTGGAGGTTGCAGTGAGCTGAGATTGTGCCACTGTACTCCAGCCTGAGTGACAGAGTGAGACTCCATCTCAAAAAAACAAAACAAAACAAAAAACCACAAAAAACCACACACACACACACCCCCCCAAAACAACAACAAAACAAAAAAATCCTCTGTGACCACAATGTAAGTGGACAGCATAAACTTAAATGATGTGAAGTATAAATTGATAGACAATGGCATGGTTAAGAAGACCATAATCACAGACAGCTTCTGAAATTCGGATGTGCACAAATAATTCAGCCCCCTTATAAAAGGTGAAATAGAGACAAATGATTAGTGTTTTAAAAGAAATGTTTATGTATCTTTACATTGCACTTTAGGGTAACAGAAAATAAAACATAATAATATTGTATTGGAAAATGTCCTGCCTCTTAGAATTTTAAACCAAGATTTCTCTTCTGTTATTTTCTACATCAGAATTCTTACATTTGATGAGAGAATACAAATAGAAAATTTATTAATAAAATTCTATAAAGGCTTGCTATTAAACAAAGTTGATTATTGTAAAATAAACAATTGACAAACATTAATAATAAAAAATAAGAAGTCCTATGTGTCAGACACTGATATTTTTACATGTATTCTCAAATATTCCACTTTATTTCTACCCTTTCTGCTCTACACCAAAATCCCTTGAAATGGATGTTATTAATTCCAATCATAAATGAGAAAATTGAGGCTTAAAGACATTAAACATTCCTTTAATTCACAGAGCTAGTATTTCCTAGATCTCTGACTCCAAAGTCCACTACTCTTTCAACATATGATTATTCATCTTTATTAAACACCTGTCACACGCCGTTTATAGATGCCAGGAGCCCAAAGGTAGGAGAAAAACAGAAACACATACATACAAAATAAAATTCTAAATTTCAGTAAATAATTTCAACTACATCAGACAATAAAAAAGTTAATCTGAAGGGAAACATGATACCAGGCAAAAATTATAGGTAAACAATTTTTTATTCCCCAAATGGGATTTGTAACATATGCCCAGTGATGTAGTTAATCAACTCTAGGGATTTTCTGCTATTCATATATTGTAGAAATATGGACAAGGTAGCAAAAACAACAATTCAAAAATGGCATAACTGCTCTGTCTCAAAAAAAGCCTAATATTTAAAAAAATCCTGAAAAATGTTAAGCAGTGATTGAACAATTTGTACTTTACTATAGTTTCTAGTTTACCCTAGAAAGCTCCTTCTTCCAGCATTCACTTATAAAACATTTCTACCACTTCTACTGTTATTCATATTGCTACCATTATTCATATTTTTCCAATTTTTATACCATTATTCATATTTTTCCAATTTTTATACCATTATTCATATTTTTTCCATTTTTTCAGATTGAATGAATGAAAAGTGGCAGATATAGAAAAATTATATAGAAGTGAATAACAAATCAAACTCAAACTATATACCAAAAGACCAAATATTAATTGGTAATTTAAAAATCATCATGAAATGATACAAAAAAAGAAGATAATACATTTCATAGTCATTTTAAGAAGTGTATATGACAATGCAATAAGCTGTTCTACGACAAAAAAAGACTGCTACTGTCAGAGACCTAGATAATACACCACCACCCTTGTGCTTTGGGAAGGAAAACAATAATACAATTTACAAAGCCACACAAATCTTGATCAATGTTTCACAGATAACACTGCCATGACTTAGTTTCATAAAGTGCTGCAATTATGAAACTAAAGTGCAATAGGGAAATTATTACTTTATATTGACTTTGAATTTCTATACTTCTGAATAAAGTGTAATTACTTACTTTTTTCTCTGATTTGACTCCACAAAATATTTACGTGCTCGATTTCGACATATTTTTTGTTGCTGCAGTAATATCTGGCGCTCTTCTTCTAAATTTTTCTCCAGATGGATTTTCATATCTCTAGTGATAGCATTAAGTTAAGAACAATGGTCTACATCTTTAGTGGATGACTGTCAGTTCTATATGATAAATATAACTACAGCCTCATGCAAATGATGTAATGATAGTTTTTGTGGAATAATTAGTATGTGCCCACATTAGTACATGACTGGCAAACATTTTATGTAAAAAAAATTTTGGGCTGGGTGTGGTGGCTCACACCTGTAATCCATCACTTTAGGAGGCTGAGGCAGGCAGATCACAAGGTCAGGAGGTCAAGACCAGGCTGGCCAATGTGGCAAAACCCCGTCTCTACTAAAAATACAAAAATTAGCTGGGCATGGTGGTGCATGCCTATAATCCCAGCTACTTGGGAGGCTGAGCCAGAAGAATTGCTTGAACCTGGGAGGTGGAGGTTGCAGTGAGCTGAGATCGTGCCACTGCGCTCTAGTCTGGGTGACAAGAGCAAGACTCTGTTTCAAAAAAAAAAAAAAAAAAAATTCTGAATTGGTATTAGAACTTAAGATCTAGCTTACTTTTCCTGGAGAAAAAAATCTACTTTTAGAAATCATGAGCTCAGGCTGGGCACGGTGGCTCACGCCTGTAATCCCAACACTTTGGGAGGCCAAGGTGGGTGGATCACCTGAGGTCAGGAGTTTGAGACTAGCCTGGCCAACACGGTGAAACCCTGTCTCTACTGAAAATACAAAAATTAGCCGGGCGTGGTGGCAGGTACCTGTAATCTCAACTACTCAGGAGGCTGAGGCAGGACAATCTCTTGAACCTGGGAGGCAGAGGTTGTAGTGAGCACTCCAGCCTGGGCAACGAGAGCGAAACTCCATCTCAAAAAAAAAAAAAAAAAAAAGAAAGAAATCATGAGCTCAGATAAGAAGACTGTATATCTTCATTCATTACACAGTTTTTTGTTTTTTGTTTTTTTTTGAGGCAGAGTCTCACTGTCGCCCAGGCTGGAGTGCAGTGGCATGATCTTAGCTCACTGCAACCTCTGCCTCCTGGGTTCAATGATTCTTCTGCCTCAGCCTCCCAAGTAGCTGGGACTACAGGCACGTGCCACCACACCTAGTGAATTTTTGTATTTTCAGTAGAGACGGGGTTTTGCCATGTTGGTCAGGCTGGTCTTGAACTCCTAACCTCAGGTGACCCACCTGCTTCGGCCTCCCATACTGTTGTGATTACAGGCGTGAGCCACCGCGCTTGGCCTCATTACACAGATATTTGAGGACTTACTAACGAGTTGCCCTCATAGCCATGAATATAAGAAAATGAAATAAGAAGATTGTATTTCACTAATAGAAAATAGATGAAGTAAATGTTTCAACAGATCCCTTAATCTATAGTAGGAAAGTACATTTTCAAATATTAAACAATCAAATAGCAATATAACTAGAATGGTTAGGAATACAGTTTAGTTATTTACTTAGTGACTTACTTAGTGGTTATAAAAAACCACTAGGAAAACCATGTATAGTCATCGGTGTATCCAGAAGCTTGTCAGAGAAAAAGATGAATATTTTGGTTATCCTGATCATCCATTCATTTGAAATTTATTTTATAAAATTAAACTCTCCTTAAATAAGTTGTAGCAATATGAGTAATTTCTCCAATTTATTTAGTTGTATTTTAATTGACATTATTAAATATCTTTATCAAATTTGTCAGAGTAATTTTCTGTTTTTCATGAGTCTTCTGTTTTTAATGATTTTGAATTAAAAGAAGTTCATTTGGCTGGGCGCAGTGGCTCACACCTGTAATCTCAACAATTTGGGAGGCCAAGGTGGGCAGACTGCTTGAGCCCAGGAGTTTGAGATGAGTCTCGGCAATATGGTGAAACCCTGTCTCTACAAAAAATGCAAAAATCAGCCAGGTGTGGTGGTGCATGCCTATAGCCCCAGCTACTTGGGAGGCTGATGTGGGAAGATCGCTTTAGCTTGGAGGGGGTTGAGGCTGCAGTGAGCTGAGAACATGCCACTATACTCCAGCCTGGGCAACACAGAGAGACTCTGTCTCAAAAAAAAAGTTCATTCAATTACCATGTAATCACATTTAGTACCTCATCATTAGATGTAGAAATATATGAGATTATACTGAAGTTATAGATTGTAGGGCATATCTACTTGTCTTTTTTAGAATAAATGGCTTGTTTAAAAACTTTTTACTCTAAGATGGAGGTTCAAAATTTTCTTTAAAAGCTGCATTTAATCAAGATTGTAAAAATCTCATAAATTGATTATTAACGGTAAAACAGAATACAAGAAATACACTCAATAATAAACTATGTGGTATATAATTTGTTAATTCAACATGTTAATTTCAGGATCCTACAGTGCTTCAGCATCAATATTATAAAGAAACTCTATTATTACATATTTCAGAAGAACAGGTTTATTTGAACATTTTGTTGTTTAGACCTTTGCTGATAGGGGCTTGTTTTCTTTTATGTTGCTATTTAACCATCTTTATACCATATGCCATAATTCATTTCACCTTCATTTTAAATAAAATTTTACACTACTTCAAGACAAAGACCCAAACATACTCACAAACATATTTTTATTTAAAGTTTTCTTTTAAAGGATTTATAAAAATCAAACCAAAAGGGAAGAAAATTTGGTTCTTTGCTAGCACAGAAAAACTGTTTTTCTCTGATAGAATACTTTAATAAGAGCCAGACTTCAACAAGATGGCTAGGTATTAAAAGTGACAACTCGGCAGTAAAGAAAAGTGCAACTTCCTTTCAGGGTGCACAGGGCCAGCATGAAGTTGAGGGGAGGGAAGATGCTTTGGCTTAAGTAAGAAGCAAGGAGGAGACAGTTCTGTTCTCTGTTTGACATGTTTGACGTCTCATCACGACAGGATAAAGAAAATCATAAATGTAATGTTTGTCATGTTCTGACAACTATATAGTCTTCAATTTAACCAAATGATTTTCTACTTACTTTCTTTATATATAAGTATCATAGTATAGTATGTTTCCTGCTGAATTATTAATTATTAATATAAAGAATCCTGCTGCTTTTGTATCTTTTCAAATATGGTATTCAAGTTTAAAAAATTAGATGGCTGGTTAAATTTTGTTTTTTATATAAGCTGTATGGTAAAGGTAGGAGTTCCATAAAAAACACTGCTAAATACCTGTCCAAAAGAAGGGAATTTTTATATACTTAACATTAAAAAACAAAACCAAGAATAATATGGATTGTAACATGTAATTTTAAAGCATAGCTTATTCTACCCCACTCTATCCTCACTTCTCTTCTCCCAACTTAGTCTTTTCTCCAGTTAGGTTGTTTAAAATGTTGCCATCACAAATAACTATGTGTTATATAACCCATTTTTCCCCCAAATCTATTAAAGCTATGTTGATTCTATTTTTCCTCTACTGTACCTTCTTCCTCTCCCTTAACTCAGTTGCTCTAAATCTCTTGCTTGGACTACTGCAGTGCTCCTCTAACTCATCTTACTCTAAACCTCTATTTGAACCTACACAAAGTGAGCTAAATGCAAATCTGATTATGTTTCTCTTTGTTGTTCTTCAAAAGCTCCCTATCACTTTCATGAAAAATTCCAAAGTTCTTGTATCTATATATAAACCATTCTATAATACAGTTTGTTTTTTCAACTTCATTTCTTAACATTTCCCTGTATGAATCCTATACCCAGACACACTAAGATAATTATAAACAGAACAACCCGTGATGTATCATACCATTATCTCCTGGCACATGCTTGGCTAACTCTACTCATCCTTTCAGGGCTATCTCAAGCAGTTCCTTCCCTTGAAGCCTTTTCTAACCTCCACTAGATGACTTGATGACACCTTCATGAGTACATCGTTAAGTGTCTTCTCTACATTTCTGTAACTCTCACGCCTGGCATGGTTCTTAGAATATAGTAATGATTTAATAAAAATCTGCTGAATTATTCCTTTGGAGAAAATTCTCTGGGGTAGATATGAGGACAAAAGGCATATGCATTTTTATATCTTTTAGTACATTATAGAAAACTTGGCTCCTAAGGGGGTTATATAAATGTATATGCCATTAGAAATGCATTATGTACATAAGTTTCAAAATCTCATGAGCATGGGGCAGTACCTTTTAGAAACACAAGGTACAAAACTATGTTTCATTATGTAGGTATTAGCAAATACAATTTATTTATTTATTTATAGACAGGGTCTGACTCTGTTGCCTAGGCTGGAGTGCAGTGGCATGATCTCGGCTCACTGCAACCTCCACCTCCCAGTCTCAAGCAATCCTCCTGCCTCAGCCTCTTAAGTAGATGGTACTACAAGCATGCACCACAACACATGGCTAATTTTTGTATTTTTTGTAGCGATATGGTTTCACCATGTTGCCCGGGCTGGTTTCGAACTCCTGGACTCAAGCAATCTGCCTACCTCGGCCTCCCAAAGTGCTAGGATTACAGATGTGAGCCACTGGGCCCAGCTGAATGGGTTCACTTCACTTTCTATAGTAAAAGGAAGATCCCATCAGTGAGCCTGGGGGGAAAAAAGACAGGTGGGTGGGAGTGTGTGAGTTTGTGCTGTTTGTTGGAAGAGACCTGTCAGGGCATCCATGTCTTATCAAGTGGTAAGACAGTCTATCGAGTGTGATGGAAGGTGACAGAAACCTGGCAGAAGCATTAATAGGAAAAAGAAAGAACCCTGTTCCTGTTTAGGTGAAGCTAGAAACCATCAATCTTTAGTGGTACAATCTGTATTGTTTTGTGATTTTTCTTTGACAGCATTTTTATTACTTGCATGAAGGAGTAACGGAGCAGGACTATAGTAGTTATTGAGTGGCTGAGGCAGAATGATTGGGGTACAAATAGCCAAAGATGTTGTTGAGAGAAAGTTCAAATAGTTAAGAATAGGGTATAAACTGGAGAGGAAAGGAGAGGCAAGGTGGGTGCTAGGATAAAACGGGAGAGTTGAAGGCTAGAGATATTTATGAGGAAAAAAAGGCAGGTATAAGGGGACATGAGAGACCTTCCTTTTTTTAAAAAAAAATTCTATTTCTATTTGAACTATCAAAAGAGATTGAAATGATAGAACTTTAGCTAATTTTAATTAAATAAACTTTATAAGGTTTTGTTGTTTTATAACCTTTAGAGTCAGAAAATTCTGACTCCAGTGAGAAAATGTCTTCAACAGAAAGCCAGATGGCCTCTGAGTATCATGTTCATGTTTGAAACTGAAATGTAAATGTTGCCACATACTTGCTTATTTTAAGACTATGGTCCTTTCATTTGCTTTCTTTCCTTTTTTTCATTTAAGTCATGCAAATTTGAGCACCTACTCTGTACTAGGTATCCAATGGGAAACATTATAGACACAAAGAACATTCCAATTAAACTTATATAAAAGGTGCTTTAGTGTTTTTCCAACTAGTAAACATAATGTTCTTGATTTAGTGTTATAATCTTTATTATGTTCAAAAATAATTCCTCTGTTTCGATTTAAATATATATTATCTAAACATATATATACACACATATACAAACTAGCAAAAATATATATAAACCAGCACACACACACACACACACACACACACACACACGTATGTTGTTGGATTTTTATCAAAGTCTATTGGTCATCTATTAAAATGTTCATTTATAACTTGCCTAATTTTAACTATAGATTCAGCCTTTAAGGATATTTTTTAGTGTTGCATTTCTTTATAGGAAATGTCATTCTAATTCTGGAATAGAGTCTATTTGGTCGTGTTCATTCAAAGTATTGCTGGATTCTATTTATGAATATTTTCTTTGGCATTTGTATCAAAAATTTATACCACATAAATTTTAAAAAATGAGGCCTACAACCATTTTATTAATGAAAATAACAGAAAATACACTCTCAGTGAGCCATTTACAGTACTTCCCTATTTTCTGATTTGCAGATAAATCAGGGTCAGTGTAATAGCAGTTGTGTCCAAGAAAATATAATGTCAAGAGGCCAGAATTAAATCCATACAGAAAATGATTGTGTTCATTTCACAGTACACCTTTAAGAGGGCAATTTTGGGGAGCAGCAAGGGCAAAAGCCAAACTGAATGGGGTTAATAATGAATAGATGAGAGGAACTAGAAGCAGCTATTGTAAGCTACCATTTTGAGAACTTGCCCAGAGAAAGAAAAGACTGAAGGGATGGAAGGTTGGAGAAAGCATGATCGAAGGAGAGATATTTTACTTTTAGTGCAGCTCTATACACATTTGTCTTCCTCACTAGATTTGTATCCCTAGAACCTAGAACAGAGTCAGCCAAAGAGCAGGCACTCAATACAAATTGTTGACTTGCTGCTAAAATTGTAACAGAGTACAAAGAACATCCTAGAAGTTGGAGACAAAGGGGATAAGAAAACAGAGTTAACTTGGAAAGAGAAGACACTCATCTCTGACAAGAATGAAGATGATTACACAACACCATCATTGCCAACCAAGTCCTTTGGGAATACAAAGGTTAAATCCTAATCATCACAACAGTCTCTAAAGGAATAAACATGATTTACAGATTTTGATAACAAAATACTTCTCCTCTTTCCATTTTCTACAATGCAACCAACAGCAACATCAAAGGTAGGCTTAACCAACTCTTCCAGCAAAGTCAGAGATAATCCAGATTGTAAAGCGTCCAGGTCCCCTGTTTCTCATTTCCTCTCTTCTGTCCCTCTGACAACAGACTAGCCAGAGATGGAAAACAAAACAACTTACCAAACTGTGTAGCCTTTAGCAGCTCTGGTAAATGCATTTAGGGCTGTGTTAGGATAACTGTTAAAACGGACTCTTTAGGATAGCAAAACATTTTACTTATTTGTGTAATTTCTCTCTCCAAATAGTACGATAAATCAGGAAGTAGTTAATATGTAAGTAAAGAACATAATGGCATAATTCTAGAAGGTAAAACATATCCCCACAGAATACTCAGTTGATGTGTTTTAAAATTCACAAAAATTTTACAAAGTTGAAGAATGGGAGTAGGATAACAGGGTGATGGGGGGAAGCAGCCACAGAGTTAGATAAAATGGTATAATTTCAGGTCTAAGGTGAGCCACGACAGTTGCTAAAGGAAATATCTGCACTAAGATGACTTGCTAGTTTTGATCACCCTGCGTCAAAGGTAATGGGAATCTAATTGGAAAAAAGATGGGCCCCGTTTTCAACATCGCTACCCTGGCAGCCACAGGCTGGGAAGGATACAGGTAAGCGCCAGGTCGGTGATGCCCGCCGCTCTCCCGAGGGCCGAGGGGGGCTCTGTCGAGGTTGTCCGATGATTTAGTGCCCAGTTCCCCGACCGCGCTCTGGGCTCCGGGCCTCCCCGCCAGCATCCTTCACTTCAGCGCCGCCTCTCTGCTCGCCCCCAGCATCTCCCTCATGGCAGCTCTGGCTTCCTCCTCCTCCTGCTCGGCCCCTCCCTACAGTCCGTCTCTCAGGCCCCGCGTCACGGGCGCGGAAGGGTTGGCCGCGACAGCCTTAGCTCCCGCGCAGCGGCACTGGTGCCTGTAGCGGCGATGGCAGCTGAGGCAGCGGCAACCTCGCCGGGCAATAGCAGAGGGGGTTGGCAGCAACCCTGCAGCCGCCATCTTGACAACAACAGACGCCGCGTCCTTGACAACGGAAACCTGGGAGAAGCTACAGGGCGGGGCGGGACGATGTGCCCGAAGCAGCCAATCGCAGGCTCCGGCGGCCCCGCCAGCTTCAAGCGGCGGGTGACAACCCAGGCATCCCTAGGGACCCGGGATGTTGCGCGAGGGGTGAGCTGAGTGGTGTTTTAGAGGCTGATGCAGTTCTACCTCCCTTTTTATGAGAGTGTTTTTTGTGGCAGTACCGACAGTGACGGAAGACAGATGTAAAATCCTCAGATACAGGAAATTGCCACCGGGAGGATTCTGCAGTGATTGTCTGGGGGACAATTTGGAGTTGAATTTGTTAAACTACTGAATCTTGTTGTGAGATTTTGAGTTGTGAGTCTTTCTGTGGCATCACCATCCCCAAACACCGTCTCTTTAAAATGTCTTTGTGAAGTGGAAATTTTCCTTCCCTGCATTCTCTCATCCACTCGGTAATTCTTCTGGCATTCCCTATGAAGTCGTCTTCCTTGCCTTTGCCCTACTTATAAGGTCTGCATTTCAAAGCCTCCTAATGGTTCTTGCATTCCTGCCAGATTCTGGAAATGGACCATCACAGCAAAACTAGCAATCTCATGGGAAGATATGCCAAAAGAGATCATCGCATTGAAATGGTTTTGGGAAGTATGGAAAATTAAATGGATTTTTAAGCCACTAATTTATTGGCTATGCAAGTGACAGTTTTGAAAAAGGCTGAATCTTATTGTTGGAGCCTAATGTAAATGCACATATGAATTCTGACTGTATTTCAGTCAGTGTTTTCTTGGAAAAATTATCAGATTGGAAGCAGAAAGTACAGACCAAATAAAGATTATTCACCCACCATTCAAATGTCTCTGCCTTTGTGAATTAATTTGTTCATTTTAAGAGTTCAAATAATAAACTATTCCAGGTGAAACTATTTAAAACAATCTTTGCAAACTTGGTTGCAATGACTCAAATTGGAATGTACACTGGCGACAGATTTTAAAGTGCCACAACAAATCCAGTTTCGATTTAAGGCACAAAACACATGAACTCTCCTTCAGGAGCATACCAACAGGATAAAGTATGCAATTCTGACACGAAAAGCTAAATGTATATAACTGGACACTTGGCTATCTTGGCAAGTTTTTAATTGGCCTAGCCACAGGCAATGGCCTTGATTCTATTCCCACTGCTATCATCACAAATCTGTCTCCCCATGGGTGATCTGAGCAAAGTAGGGCAGTGCAAAGTACAGATGAATATGAGAATATTAGGGTTGCTATTTGGAATATTTAGGCATGGTTAGCTTTCCAAAAGTCCAGCTTTTGCTATATTATTAGTTTGCGATCTCATAACTCCTAGGCATCTCACTGCTTTGTGGCTTGGTATGTTAGCACTAAGAAGCATAATTTGGTTTCTCAATTGCCTATAAATCTTTTCTTATATTAACTTAAAAAACACATAATTTATGAATCTAGAAAGGAGAGGAAAGGGTTACAGCCTGAAAGGAGGGCCATCCCACAAGCTGGGAAGTGTGCCTCCAAATGAAGTCTAGAGAGGCAGGTACTTTGAAGGAGGGAGGTTGAGGTAGATGTATGCTGAAAAGTTGGCTAAACATACATAATTTATAGGATCTAGGAGGAGCTATGAATATTTATGAAGGTAGTTCTGATGCATGTGTATTGAACAAACATGAATGTAACATATGATCCATGTTCATTTTGGGCTGGAGACTTGACATTTAATTGCATTACAATTAGGCCGTATTATGTCTAAATTTTTTTTAGGACACAAAGGCACTCAAGTGAGCAGTCCCCTTAAACTGGGCAGAACCACCTCATGGTTGGTGGTCTTCTTATCAGGAGAAAGTTATTGAAATCAGTCTCTTGTCCAATCAAAGCTGTAGTTATGGCTTGTGGAACAGAGGGTCTGTTAGTCAGTGTCTGGTGGTGAGTTACGATTGTTTTACTATTGCTTATCTCATGGCCAGTGTTTGTTTAGCTGCTAGAGAAAAACAGAAAACTTGTGGAAGTTAAACATAGTTTATTCTTTAAGTGTAGGAATGCGTGACTTAACCCTTGCCTGGCATGGCCTTAGGTACTATTTGTAACTTGATATCTTATTGCCACCAAGTGTCTGTTTTGTCAGTCTAATGATCTCTATTTTAACATTAATCCTGGTCATTTGTGTCTAAACTACAACAGGAAGAGGATATAATGAGGCATAGCTGACCTTCCATCCCATTATGGCTGGAAACTCAGTTTGAAGGTTTTCCTAGGGTCCCCTTGGCCAAAAGGGGGTCTATTCAGTCAGTGGGGGCTTAGGATTTTATTTCAGTTTAGACTTATATAATTATTCTTCATTCAAATATTGTTTTACGGTAACAACCAAGAAGAAAATAAATTTCAAACAATGTTGCCAGTTTTTTTAAATCATAGGTTTTTTTTGAGACGGAGTCTTGCTCTGTCACCCAGGCTGGAGTGCAGTGGCGTGATCTCGGCTCACTGCAAGCTCCGCCTTCCCAGTTCACGCCATTCTCCTGCCTCAGCCTCCCGAGTAGCTGGGACTACAGGCGCCCGCCACCCCACCTGGCTAATTTTTTTTGTATTTTTAGTAGAGACGGGGTTTCACCGTGTTAGCCAGGATGAGTCTCGATCTGCTGACCTCGTGATCCACCCGCCTCGGCCTCCGAAAGTGCTGGGATTACAGGCGTGAGCCACCGCGCCCGGCCCAATCATAGCTTTTTTTTGAACTTTAAATTCTTTCTTTATTTCTTCAACATATTAAGTGGGTTTTCCACATTCTATTTAAGTTGTAGAATCCTAGATTCTTATAGAAAGGCAGGGCCCAAGGGGCTCTGAACATCATGATGCTTGATTTTGTCATGACTTTTTTGTCAGTGTTATTTATGGAAAAAGGCTTTAGGATTAGATATTTGGGTAATAAAAAATTTGAGGATTTTATAAACTTCATCTCTTGACAGGAAAGGAAGTTGTGATTCAAGCAGTAAAGAAGAATATTACCCTAAAATCCCTATTTTTTATCAGAAGGGGCATTTGAATTAAATATAATGTTATATTCTTTCACACTTTAAAACCATAAAACAATTCCTTCTTTTGTTAAGGAAATATATATTGAGCACCTACTATGTGCCAAGCACTTTCTAGGTGCCAGGGATACAGTGAATAAAACTTCAAAGTCCTTATGTTCATGAAGCTTATATTTATTTTTCTTCGCCACTAGAACACATTAGGGTAGTGAAAAGTGCTACATGGAAAGTGGGATAGTGAAGGGGGATAGAGACCAGTGTCAGTTGTATCTGTGAGAGGGTGCTCAGGAAAGGCCCCAAAGGAAGGGAAATTAGGACAGAGGTCTGAATGAAGGAAAGAGGTTGCCATTCAAATATCTGGATGAAGAATGAGGGCACAGGGGTCTGTGATTACAGAAGACTGTGAAGACAGAATCATACTGTTGTGCTCAAACAGCACAAGACCACGGTTGCTGGACTAGAGTGAGGTAGGGTGTATTCGGCAGTTCTCGCACTGCTATAAAGAAATACCTGAGATTCGGTAATTTATAAAGAAAAGAGGTTTTATTGGCTCATGGTTCTGCGGGCTGTACAGAAAGCACGGCAGCATCTGCTTCTGGGGAGGCTTTAGGGAGATTTTTACTCATGGTAGAAGGAAAAGTGGGAGCAGGCATCTTACATGGCAGAAACAGGACTGAAGGAAAGAGGGGAGGTGCCACACCCTTTTAAAATGACCAGATCTCATGAGAACTCACTCACTATTGTGAGAACAGCATCAGTAGGGAAATCTGCCCCCATGATCCAATCACCTTCCATCAGGCCCTACCTCCAACGTTGGGGATTACAGTTTGACATAAGATTTGGGCGGGGAGGCCTGGCATGATGGCTCACGCCTGTAATCCCAGCACTTTGGGAGGCCAAGGCAGGTGGATCACCTGAGGTCAGGAGTTTGAGACTAGCCTGGCCAACATGGTGAAACCCCATCTCTACTAAAAACAAAAAAATTAACTGGGCGTGGTGGCAAGTGCCTGTAATCCCTGCTACTTGGGAGGCGGAGGAAGGAGAATCGCTTGAAACTGGGAGGCAGAGGTTGTAGTGAGCCGAGATTGTGCAATTGCATTCCAGCCTGGGTGACAGAGCGAGACTCCGTCTCAAAAAAAAAAAAAAAAAAAGATTTGGATAGGGATGCAGGTCCAAACCATATAATAAGGGAAGTGTGCTAACATATGAGATTGGAGAGGTACATGGCCCAGATTTAGTGGCGACTTGTATTGTATGCAAGGACTTAATGTAAAATCCAACTTTCAATGGAGGGAAATCTATTGGAGAGTTTTAATTAGAAGAGTAACACAATTTTATTGAACCTTTAAAGAGACCCTCTAGTTGTTGTGGGGAAAACCAGGTTATAGGAGATAAGACCAGAAACAATGAGGACAGTTATAAGGTTACCAGAGACGGCGGACTTGGCCTAGGATGGTAGCAGTGGAGGTGGCAAGAAATGTTTACAGTTTGAACCTTGAGCCAATAAGATGTGTTGGTGGATGGTTGCAGTAAGAGAGAGAAAAAAAGTCAAATGTGAGTCTCAGATTTTTGGCTCAAACAATTGGATAAGTTGTATTGCCATTACTAAGATGGGAAAGAATAGGTAGGGGTGGAATAAGGAATATGAGTTAGGCTTCAAACATGTTAAATGTGAGATGTCTATTAGACATGCAATTTCATTAATGTGGTCTCATAAATCGTTGATGTTTTATTTACAAAGGAAACGAATAATAACCACTTTATGGTTATAAAGCATATTCACATAACTTACCTAATTTGAATATATATATATATATATATATTTTTTTTGAGACGGAGTTTTGCTCTTGTTGCCCAGGCTGGAGTGCAATGGCACGATCTCGGCTCACCACAACCTCCACCTCCCGGGTTCAAGTGATCCTCCTGCCTCAGGCTCCTGAGTAGCTGGGATTACAGGCATGTGCCACCACGCCCAGTTAATTTTGTGTTTTTAGTAGAGACGGGGTTTCTCCATGTTGGTCAGGCTGGTCTCAAACTCCCAACCTCAGGTAATCCGCCCGCCTCGGCCTCCCAAAGTGCTGGGATTACAGGCGTGAGCCACCGCACCCAGACTGAATATTATTTTTAGTATCTTTAGAACAGAAAATAAACAGAATTTATTTGAGCAAAGAATGATTTATGAATTGGGCAGCACCCAGAACAAGAAGTTCAGAGAGCTCCACCCAGCAGCATGAGAAGCAAGATTTTGTTGGACACAGAAGCAAAGTAGAGGAATCATGTGATTGACCGCAGCTAGGTGTTTATCTTATTTGGGTATACTCTGATTAGTTGGCTGCCTATGATTGGCTGAAACTCCGCTATTTGTTACAGAAAATATACTCCTAAGTCAGGCTGCGGTTTGCTACAGAGGAACTCAAAGTACAGCCTCAGGTAATTGCCTCCTGCTTATTTAATTTAACAAGCATTATAACCATGTGGCAGCTGTGATGGACAATTTTTTGTGCTTTCACTTTTGTCTTGGCTGAGGCTATTTTTTTTTTTCCATCTTCTGCTGAAGTATTTTCTTTCTCAAATAAGAATTTCCTGAATTGGTCTCTGGGCAAGATGTGAAAGAACAAAGAATTTTAACATCTGGCTGATTTAAAGTTCTGCGAACTTCTGCTGAAGTTCTGCCATTTTCACTTCAGTTTTGTAAGACTTCAGCTAGAAATTTAAGATTACAATATGTGTATTTGTCTATTAATATAAATTATAAAAGTCATCAATATTGTCTGCAATGTTACATATATTAATCTTTTAATCCATACAACAATTTCCATAATACAAAGGAGGTAATTGAGCTATAGCAATATTAGTAACTTTGTCCAAGTTTCCAGGGTAGGGGAGTGTTGAAACTGATCTTTAAATCAGGCAATCTGGTCTTGGAGCCGGCACTCTCAACCATCTCATACTGTCTCAATGGAGACACTCTGAGAAAATGATTGCCACAAGTAAGAGATAAGATTGTTCGGGTTTAAATAGTAGGTGGTGAGGAAGGAAAGTCAGAGAACAGATAATTATTTTAAGCTGTTTCTTCATTAAGAAAATATTTGAGTGCCTCTTGTGTATCAGTCATTGTACTAGTACCATAAAAACTATGGCAGTTCTCAGGTTAGGAAAGGAGATGGAGAAGAAAATTTCTCGAACCAGAAGGAAGATGCAGGAAAGTTTTGCTTTGCCTCTTAATTTTAGGATAATGAAGACTTAGGCATGTGTGTAGAATGAAGGGAAGGAGACATTGAAAAGGAAAATTTGAAGACATTGATCTATCAACCTTCAAAGAGTGGTCATTTTCAATAATATTATTTCTCTGATATTCAGAATTTTTACAATTTTAACAAAATGGTTGTAATTAGATTACAACTAATTACAGATTAATTAGAGTCTTAGAAATTTGGCTTTTTTTTTTTTTTTTTTTTTTGAGGTGGAGTCTCACTCTTTCGCCCAGGCTGGAGTGCAGTGGCATGATCTCGGCTCACTGCAACCTCCGCCTCCCAGGTTCAAGCAATTCTCCCTGCCTCAGCCTCCCGAGTAGCTGGGATTACAGGCACCTGCCACAACGCCCAGCTAATTTTTGTATTTTTTAGTAGAGATGAGGTTTCGACATGTTGGCCAGGCTGGTCTTGAACTCCTGACCTCAGGTGATCCACCTGCCTCGGCCTCCCAAAGTGTTGGGATTACATGCGTGAGCCACCGCGCCCAGCCTTGAAATTTGGCATTTTAAAAGTATATTTTAAGTCTGAATTATCTGCTCTGGATGTCCACCTTGATCAAATTTCTACTTAGCATTTTATAGAAATAGTTTCAAGGTAATGTTTTTCCCACTCCATCAGTCATTTCTACTTCCTATTTTTTTGCAAGCAGTTTGCAATTATTGGTGTATAGCTTATCAAAGCCATTTTTTTTCCCCAAGGCAAGAAAAGGCTGACTAACAAAAATTAGATGAATTTATAAATTCATGCTTTATCTGTCTACATCTGTCATTTATTTATTTATTTACTTATTTATCTATTTGTTGCCTATATTGCAAAAGCTTGGATTTATAATACAGACATGAAGTGACAAAAAAGGAATTGTACAACTTAAAACGTCAGGGTCTCCCGAGGCTACTTTGTTTTTCATATGAAGGGTGTTGTTTCAAACCAGGGCATGGAAACTAGTAAGTTTTGGCTTATGTTTTTGTTGTACGCTTTCCAGAGGTTTTTAACTGAGGACTCTATGCTCTGTAGTTCTTTCCACAGAGAGCTGCCTGATATTTGAAGAAGTGTTTTCATCTATCCAAGAAAAATATGATGTCTCCATCCCAAGCCTCACTCTTATTCTTAAATGTATGTATTTTTATTTGTGGAGAAGCTGTACAAGGTAACTGTGTACCTCATTCTACGGTAAGAATTTTAGCAATATTATATTAGCTAGGAAAGCATGATTAGCTTTCAAGATATATATTAGAATTTTGAAAAGATTAATCATAACTACCAAATATAATTTATGGAACAATTAAAACATTTATTTAGAAATGTTGAAAAATTGCTTTAATGTTACTGTATTTAAACTGAGGAAACTATAAACTGAGGATTAATTCAATAAATATGAAAAAATTTTAAAGACATTTCAGGCCTAGATTAAAAACTAGCCCACAACTTTTCAATTAAATATCTGATAGGTAGTGAAAAATCACTTTGCTTAAAAAAAAAACCTGTTCCACAAACTTTCATATTTCACATATTGTCCTGTGAGTGGCTATGCAGGACATTAAGAAATTGGTCCATTAGATTTTATTTACTCATCAGGTTTATTTGTGGAAGTTTGAATTAAATAGCTTATATTTTTCTCTAATGATCAGCCTTGTCTTTCCTGAAATCTAAGCTTTTCTCTATAGTCTTATTTACTATGTATTAGTTCATATAACACGTTTAATGTATTTTTTCTTATTTCTATTTTTTAATGTAAAGGACTCTTCAGTAGTTAACATTGTAGAAGATGTATCTAATGCAAAAGATGAAAGTAAAAGTAATGATACTTTTTGTAAGGAAGACTGTGAGGAATCATGTGATGTTAAAACTAAAATTACACGAGAAGAAAAACATTTCATGTGTAGTAAGTATTAAAAATAAACACAATAATAAGGGTATATGATTCATTATTTTTTGGGTAGACACTGAAAAGTATACTTTAGCTTTTGTCTGGGTCATTTTCTACACATCCTGATCATCCTAGGCCAGAAGCTTTATTGTTTGGCCCGTAATAGGTGCTTAATAAATATTTGGTAAATGAATGGATCCTTTTTCTATGTAGCTAATTCTGTGTGCAACAAAAGGGTCTCAGGCTTCTCAAACCAATGAGTGCAGCTTTAGACCTATTAAGACAGATGGCTAAATTCAGGAAAAAGCTAATAGAAAGTGACAGACTGAAAATAAGAAAGAGAGAGGAAGCTGAGTGAGGTAGAATTAAAAATATCAAGATTTATTAATGTGATTCTACTGCTGGTGGGAAGAAACTTAGAAAATAAATTTTTAGAGAATAACATACGTAATAATGTGTGGGCCCTTTTGTTATAGGGGGCAACATTATTACTATCTTGGGTAAAACTCACATAGGGTCTGAGAAACATAGGTAGTCAATGTTTATTTCCTAATTTTGGTAGTATGTTATTAGAAATGTCTTTAGTGTAAGAAATACACACTGAAATAGCGTGATGGTACATCATGGAAACATGGTCTCAAAGGCATTAGGAAAAAAGTTATTTGTACTGTTATCGCAACTTCGCTATAAGAAATTTTCTCTTAAAATAAAAATATTTTTAAAAGGAAAATGTATAGTAAATGTTTAGTCAGAAACCAAATAACCAAAACCTTTGACTAATATTTATTGTGTGTATGTATATGTATGTGCTAGCAATTTAATTGTGTAAATATAGTATTAATAGAAAAATTAAAACAAAGATGTACTTTTTTAAAATTAACTTGCCTGGTATAAAACTGTTACCACTAACTTTCTTTTACAGTAAGAATTGATGAATCCTGTAACTCCTGCCTCTATATATCTCATCTTATAAAGTGAGAATTTATAATCAGAACACTGTCTCTTAATGATAACAGATTAATTATTCTGGGTAATCTATATTAGTAGGAAGCACAGTTTCATTAAGAAGTATTGGGACAATCATTTCTGGGGTTAATTCTGAGTTAAACAAAATATATACTAACTAAAATATGTAATTCTGAGTATTAAGATAAATTGAGGTAGTATTGAGATACATATCCAAAATCAGGTAAGATTCACTATTTTTTGCTGTAATTGTTTTCTGTAACAATATAATATTTAACAGCCACTTTTTATTATGGTTAAGGAAATTTGCAAAATTCTATTGTTTCCTACACAAGAAGTACCAAAAAACTACTAAGAAATATGATGGATGAGCAACAAGCTTCCTTGGATTATTTATCTAATCAGGTATAGATGTTTTAGTATTGTGTTGTTATTGCATGTGCACGTTGATGTATAGTTAGCTGGAGGTATAATCTTTTTTTAGAATGCATTCATGTTCAGACATCTATTTAGCGCCTACCATGTTAGAGGCACCATAGTAAACTTTAGGCAAACAAAAAGCAGTAAAAAAATCGAACTTCATTCAAGGGGTACAGTCTAGTGGAGCATTAAAATGTGTTGACAAAAATGTGGTTGTTAGAATGGCACAAAAGAGAGCTCTCAGATACAAAAAACTGCCCAGAGGAGAAAGTCTGTGAACAGTCATGACGGATGAATAAATGTTTTAAAAACCATAAAGGTTAGGTAAGGCGAAGAGGACATTCCATTCTGGGGAAACTTCTTGGAGTTGGTGCAGGGTGGAGTGGCTGGTGAGGTTGAGTATTTAAGGAAAACTGACTCTAGGAATAGGCAAGAATGAAATCATACCACACCAAGGAGCCACTGTAGTGTTTAAGCAAGGAAATGCCACAATCTGATCAACTTGTGTGGTCAATGACTTGAGGAAGAGCCAAGGGAGGAGGTAAGAAACTACAGCAATGGTTTGGACAAGGTATGAATGACAGATGTGCAAGAGCAGCCAAATGCAGAAATAGGGGCAGATGAAATTGACGTTAAGGAGGTAGATACTACGAAATTTAATGATTGCTATTTAGCTTTGCCTTTATTCTTTGTTAAAGCAGTAAGAAATCAATCTAGAAAAATGGGCACCATTATGTATTTCAGAGCTGGGTTTATGAGAGGCTTAGAAATGGCAATTTCTTCAAATATAAATGTACTTAAATGTGTATGCATGTGTTTAGGTTAACGAGCTCATGAATCGAGTTCTCCTTTTGACTACAGAAGTTTTTAGAAAACAGCTGGATCCTTTTCCTCACAGACCTGTTCAGTCACATGGTGAGAACTTTGGTATTTCAGCCTTTTCGTGTTTGTCTTTTATTGCTTAAAATTTTCCTGGACAGGTCGATCCATTTAAAAGTTTTATTTAAAAGCTACAGCTCACCATTCTCTAACAGACTGGAGGGCTAATACCTGCCATTAAGCAAATTTCACCATAGACAATGTGTACTTTCTTAAAATGGGAAACTTTTTCAACCATGTGAAAGTCATGGCTGTATAAAGATATCCTGAAGCTGTTGAAAATAACATAGCTTTCTGTAGCTTTGTTCTGGGTTCCCAGTTTACATCTTATTAATAATTCATCTTCAGATAGAAGAAAAGAAAGTTTCAAAGTTCCTCCCACCTGTAAAAAATGTTTTTGACATGTTTGAAATGTTTCAAATTGGGGCATAAAATTTGAAAAAAAAAAAAAAAAAAAAAAAGGAATGTATGACAAGAATAAACTGAAAGTTAGCACTTTTTATACTAAAATACAGCCTATTAATTCCTAGAGGCTTGGACTTCTAAGAAAAATACCCTATAAATCTTATAAATATGAATTTATCCCCAAAGGTTTAAAGCAAATAAATATTATTGAGGACCTAGAACATGATCTTTATGTTCTTCTTCAAAAAAGAAGACAATAAACAGTGCCTGAAAATCTTCTATGTGATAAGTAGGAAGACAGGCACTTTCTCACATTATTTTGCTATTAAAATTATTTTATTACATCTCATAACTGACCCAAAGCAGGTATAATGTGGTAGGCAGGAGCATGGACTCTGATGCCAGACTCCTTGGTTTCAAACTTCTGACCTGCTGCTCTCTTGATATGTTTTCCTATCAGTAAACTGATGGTACCTACCTCTTATAGTTGATGTGAGGATTAAATGAATAAATACAGGGAAATCTCTTAAAATATTGCCCGAATCAAGTGTTTATCACAAGGAAAATAAAAAAAAAATGCCCGAATCATAGGGAGAGCAATATAAGGGCTTGCTATGATCATCATCATCAGATAAGAAATATCCAGCCCAGAAAAATCGAAATAATCTGTTCACATTAATTTGAAAGGTAATGATAAAGCAGATACTCCAACCGAGATCAGTCCTTCAGAGTGAACTTCTTTCATGTCTCTGAACATAAAGGCATTATAAGAATATCTCTTAACAACGAAGGACACAGGCAACAACAAATCTATGTCTCCCAGAGATGAAGGAGAAAACAAATGACTTTTTTTTTTTTTTTTCTTTTTTATTATACTTTAGGGTTTTAGGGTACATGTGCACAATGTGACAATGTGCAGGTTTGTTACATATGTATCCTTTTTATAGCTGACTTTTTGTAGATGGCATTTTCTTCATTATTTGGGTGTGCTGGGCACTATGGTAAGGGCTTTATGTAATACCTTACTACGTAAATAGTTAGGATAACACTATGAAGTAAAGTGTTGGGAGTAGAACTAGGATGTTAAGATGGGCTTTTGGATAATGGACACTCTAAGGGTTGAATTTATTTCATTTATAAAAGATGCTACAGAGTAGAGTATCTTCCAGAAAATGTAATATCCATATCCACATAAACGTGTTTACAATCCTGGGGAGATGAGTGCTTTGGAGAAGATGATTATGGGGTGCTATAATTCTAACTGTTGTCAACAGAGTAGGCTCTAACGTCAGGCATAATTTCTTGGGGAAGAAAGTGATTTTCCCTTCTTCCTTTGGCTACTGGTATTAGTGGTCCCGAACACATCAGTCTCTGAAGTTGGGAATAGAATAGTGAAATATGTGTCTGTAGTGGTTAATCTACTTATTCCTTTTGGTTTTCTCCTCCCTGTTCATGTAGATTTCCTTTACACATTACATTCTCTAAGATAAACCTAAATTTCTGAAAGGGCATTATTTATTGGTAAAGAGAATGTGTAATTATAAAATATGTTTAATAAGTGTTGATCCCAAATGAAACTTTTAAATAGTATAGGAAACTAATCACTAACAGTGATATTATAAGTGAAGGCTTATTGCAGCATACATTCTTTAATCCCTTATATTTTCTTTTTATTTCTAAAATTGTGACCATTTTTCATTTTGAGGAAGTTAAAAATCACATAATAATGAAAATTATGATAATAGCACTATCAATTCTCTCTATAAAATGATTGCCTTAAATGTACTCTTGAAAATATCCCAATTAAATAATTTTGCTTTTCTAGGTTTAGATTGCACTGATATTAAGGATACCATTGGCTCTGTCACCAAAACACCGAGTGGTTTATACATAATTCACCCAGAAGGATCTAGCTACCCATTTGAGGTAAAGTTTTCCCGTATTATGTGGGCTAAGATAAACATCCAACCAATTTAATTCATGTTAAAATTTAAATTGTTTTAATATTTAATTTTTCCTTGAAAAATTTTAAATAAATTAGGTAAAGTTCTACTTTCAAAATTTTGGTTTTTTAGAATTCTAATGCCCAAAACATGAATTCATAAAAGAGCTAGAGTCTGTCTTTCACTTTTCTATTTGAGTTTCCATGGTTATACTTTTTAAAGTAAATCCATTTGATGCAAAAGCTTACATTATCCTCATAATAGGCAGAACTATAGCAGGCAGAACTATGCAATATAAATACTTGCTTGCTTTAATTAGCCTGTGGATATTGGAAAATAATGGTGTGCTTTGCCTTGGAGCTTACTAAAAATACTTTTGACTTCCCTTCTTGTATATGGTTATAATTTCTTTTGATGATAGATGATTTTATGTGATTGTATGAGAAATTAATAATTAAAAAAACCTTTCAGTGGGGTGCAAGGCAGACTGAAAAGCTGATTCATTCTGAAATTGATAAATTACTCATGTCTATTCTTAGTTGTTCTCTGCAAGGATATCTAGTAGAAATTTCTACTAGAGACTGTGCATATTGATGGAATAAATGTGTGTGTGTGTATATATTTTGTGATTGACTTAATCACAGTCCTTATAACAATCATTTTAAAAAATGTATTTGCAGCTTTTTGTTTTTTGAGACAGAGTCTCCCTCTGTCGCCCAGGCTGGAGTGCAGTGGCACGATCTCGGTGTATGTATATATATATATATATATATATACACATATATACATATATATACGTATATACACATATATACGTATATATATATACACATACACACACACACACACACACACAATTATATATGTTATATATATATTTTTCCTGGGCACTTCTTTGTGCAGAAGAAAGTTTATGATACTCATACCTTATTGATAGTCATTATTGGATAATAAAGTCACTTTTTTTCTAAGTAAATACTACCGGTTTGTCTTCTTAGAGTTACTACCATTATTTTATTTGAAATCTATTGACAAGGTGTCAAAAAATTGGAAATTAAGTGGGAAATAATTTTAAAATTACCTAAGTTACTTCACCTACAGATTCAAAACTGTATCTGAACAGATGTGGAAAAGGAAGGCTTCTAATTTTGTGAAGAGTGGGATGCATAATCACCTCTTTTGTGGGAAAGTGCTGGTTCCTTAACTTCCTCCACACTGCCTTTTCTCTGTCTCTATGCGGGAAGTTTCTGAGGGAGAATTTTGCTCTGATTTCTTCCCTATATCGCTTCTATGGGTCCCCTACAGAGGTCCTTTTAGGGGCATTTTACACAGCATCAACAGATGTGTCTATGAGCGCCTGCTGAGTGGGCACAGATCATGCCTTTCTCTGAAAATGCCAGTCTGAAAACAGGCCTTCCAGGCTTGTGGGAGAAAAGAGCAAAGACAAGCACGTGAAATATTTAGCACGCGCACGCGCGCACACACACACACACACACACACACACACACACACCAGTGTTTTAATTCAAAAGTTTAGTTTATAGAGAAATACATTGCTCTGCCACATCACAGCAATACTGTTATACAAACTGAAGAATATTTATAAAGTTGAGTAATAAGAGGATAACCTTAAAATGCTGCAAATACGGCCAGGCGCGGTGGCTCACGCCTGTAATCCCAGCACTCTGGGAGGCGGAGGCGGGCGGATCACGAGGTCAGGAGATCGAGACCATCCTGGCTAACACAGTGAAACCCCGTCTCTACTAAAAAATACAAAAAAAAAAAAAAAAAAAAAGCCTGTAGTCCCAGCTACTCCTGAGGCGGGAGAATGGCGTGAACCCGGGAGGCGGAGCTTGCAGTGAGCCGAGATCGCGCCACTGCACTCCAGCCTGGGCGACAGAGGGAGACTCTGTCTCAAAAAAAAAAAAGAAAAAAAAAAGCTGCAAATACATATTTTTAAAAATGATTGTTATAAGGACTGTGATTAAGTTAATTACAAATTTGTTTGATAATAAACAGTATTATTTAGGTTAATTACAGGGTTGTTTTATAATAAACAGTATTATTTCTAGAGATCTAAAAACATCTGAATAAATTAATGGCATATGATTGCATTGAAAATTCAGTGGCAGTATCGTCTCTTTTTCTAAGCCTAAGGATGAAGCATGAGTGTTATATTATCAAATAATGATAATAGTAGTGTATTATTTTGGTCTTCTCTGTGCTTATTTTAGGTAATGTGTGACATGGATTACAGAGGAGGTGGATGGACTGTGATACAGAAAAGAATTGATGGGATAATTGATTTCCAAAGATTGTGGTGTGATTATCTGGATGGATTTGGAGACCTTTTAGGTTAATTTTTTGTGTTTCTACTCTATGTTTTTTACTCTTTTTGGTATTATATCTAGAGTCTTTGTTGGTCAGATCTTTAGTAAAAATAGCAAATGCTTGTAAATATCAAAATATGACTTAACTCACCCTCTTTTCATATGCCAGATTATTTAAAATAAGTAGGTCTTCAGTGGAGATCTGGAAATCTTTATTTGTAGATATCTGGTGAAATGTGATTTGAGTGAAAATTCTAGATTGGATATGTACTAAGTATCTACTATGCACCCAGCAGAATTCTGGCAGGTGCTCACCAACTGTTTGCCCAACGAAAAACTGAATGGCAGCGTTGTCCTAGATCTTAAAAATCTTGAGAGGTGTGTTGTATCTATATAAGCCAATGAAATGGCGAATTGAGGTATGTGTCTGTGCAAACTCAAATTATTTAAACTGAGCATATTATTAAAATGTCAGTAAACATCATTATGCTCAAAATTTGAAAATTATAACCCCAGGTGAATGTAAAATCTGTTTACATTATTGCCACATGGCAGCATCACTTTTGCTGGTAAACAGTAACACCAATATTTCTGAACTTTGCAGAATTTTACATTAGTTGGAACTTCTGCCAGTGAGTTTACTAATTTTTATGCTATTTTAACAGTTACTGTTTTTATAATTGTAAATCTTTAATCTCTCATAATAATGTCATCCAAGGATTTGGTAAGTGGTGGTGTCAGTCTTAGTGCTAAAAATGCTACTGAATGCCAGTGATTTTAGAAGCCATTTGGCTTATATCCGGGTAACTGCCATGGTCTGGAGTATAGTGAATATACTTGCATTTTCTCAGCATTACTTCTGATTTTCCCATTGAGTGCTTCTTCTTGAATTAGGTAGTTATAGATCCATATACAGGCTTTGCCATCTTCCTTATTTCAAATTTATTTCTGTGGGGAAAGAATATGAGTTTTGACTAACCAGGTCTTCAGGCAGGTATACTGCATACAAACTGAGACTGCTTTGTACTGGTGTGTTTTGAAAACAAATTTGGGGCTGGGCATAGTGGCTCACGCCTGTAACCCCAGCACTTTGAGAGGCCAAGGCAGGTGGATTGCTTGAGGCCAGGAGTTTGAAACCAGGCTGGCCAACATGTTGAAACCATGTCTCTATAAAAACACAAAAGATGGATTCACAGCCAAATTTTACCAGAAGTATAAAGAACAGCTGGTGCCATTCTTTCTGAAACTATTCCAAGCAGTAGAAAAAGAGGGACTCCTCCGTAACTCTTTTTATGAGGCCAGCATCATCCTGATACCAAAACCTGGCAGAGACACAACAAAAAGAGAAAATTTCAGGCCAATATCCCTGATGAACATCGATGCGAAAATCCTCAATAAAATACTGGAAAACTGAATCCAGCAGCACATTAAAAAGCTTATCCACCACGATCAAGTTGGCTTCATCCCTGGGATGCAAGGCTGGTTCAACATATGCAAATCAATAAACATAATCCATCATATAAACAGAACCAATGACAAAAACCACATGATTATCTCAATAAATGCAGAAAAGCCCTTTGATAAATTCAACACCCCTTCATATTAAAAACTCTCAATAAACTAGGTAGTGGTAGAACGTATCTTAAAATAATAAGAGCTATTTATGACAAACCCACAGCCAATATCATATTGAATGGGCAAAAGCTGGAAGCATTCCCTTTGAAAAACAGCACAAGACAAGGATGCCCTCTCTCACCACTCCTATTCAACATAGTATTGGAAGTTCTGGCCAGGGCAATCAGGCAAGAGAAATAAATAAAGGGTATTCAATCAGGAAAAGAGGAAGTCAAATTGTCTCTGTTTGCAGATGACATGATTGTATATTTTGAAAACACGATTGCCTCAGTCTCAAAGCTCCTTAAACTGATAAGCAACTTCAGCAAAGTCTCAGGATACAACATCAATGTGCAAAAATCACAAGCATTCCTATACACCAATAACAGACAAACAGAGAGCCAAATCATGAGTGAACTCCCATTCACAATTGCTATAAACAGAATACAATACCTAGGAATCCAACTTACAAGGGATGTGAAGGACCTCTTCAAGAACTACAAACCACTGCTCAAGGAAATAAGAGAGGACACAAACAAATGGAAAAACATGCCATGCTCATGGATAGGAAGAATCAATATCGTGAAAACGGCCATACTGCCCAAAGTAATTTTCTTTTTTTTTGAGACAAAGTTTCACTCTTGTTGCCCAGGCTGGAGTGCAATGGCGTGATCTTGGCTCGCTGCAACCTCTGCCTGCCGGGTTCAAGCGATACTCCTGCCTCAGCCTCCCGAGTAGCTGGGATTACAGGTGCCTGCCACCACGCCTGGCTAATTTTTGTAATTTAATAGAGATGGGGTTTCACCATGTTGATCAGTCTGGTCTTGAACTTCTGACCTCAGGTGATCCACCTGCCTTGGCCTCCCAAAGTGCTGGGGTTACAGACGTGAGCCACCGTGCCCGGCCTGCCCAAAGTAATTTATAGATTCAATGCTATTCCCATCAAGCTACCACTGACTTTCTTCACATAATTAGAAAAAACTACTTTAAATTCCATATGGAACCAAAAAAGAGCCTGTATAGCCAAGACAATCCTAAGCAAAAAGAACAAAGCTGGAGGCATCATGCTACCTGACTTCAAACTATACTACAAGGCTACAGTAACCAAAACAGCTTGGTACTGGTACCAACACAGATATATAGACCAATGGAATAGAACAGAGGCCTCAGAAATAACACCACAAATCTACAACCATCTGATCTTTGACAAACCTGACAAAAAAAGCAATGGGGAAAGGATTCCCTATTTAATAAATGGTGCTGGGAAAACTGGCTAGTCACATGCAGAAAACTGAAACTGGATCCCTTCCTTTTACCTTATAAAAAATTAATTCAAGATGGATTAAAGATTTAAATGTAAGACCTAAAACCATAAAAACCCTAGAAGAAAACCTAGGCAATTCCATTCAGGACATAGGCATGGGCAAAGACTTCACGACTGAAACAACAAAAGCAATTTCAACAAAAGCCAAAATTGACAAATAGGATCTAATTAAACTAAAGAGCTCCTGCACAGCAAAAGAAACTATCATCAGAGTGAATAGGCAACCTGCAGAATGGGAGAAAATTTTTGCAATGTATCCTTCTGGCAAAGGGCTAATATCCAGAATCTACAAATAACTTAAACAAATTTACAAGAAAAAAACAAACAACCCCATCAAAAAGTGGGCGAAGGATATGAACAGACACTTTTCAAAAGACGACATTTAAGCGGCCAACCACATATGAAAAAAAGCTTGTCATCACTGGTCATTAGAGAAATGCAAATCAAAACCATAATGAGATACCATCTCACACCAGTTAGAATGGTGATAAGTAAAAAGTCAGGAAACAACAGATGCTGGAGAGGATGTGGAGAAATAGGAAAGCTTTTACACTGTTGGTGGGAGTGTAAATTAGTTCAACCATTGTTGAAGACAGTGTGATGATTCCTCAAGGATCTAGAACTAGAAATAGCATTTGACCTAGCCGTCCCATTACTGGGTATATACCCAAAGGATTATAAATCATTCTACTATAAAGACACATGTACGTGTACGTGTATTGCAGCACTATTCACAACAGCAAAGACTTGGCACCAACCCAAAGGCCCATCAATGATAGACTGGATAAAGAAAATCTAGCACATATACACCATGGAATACTACGCAGCCATAAAAAGAATGAGTTCATGTCCTTCGCAGGGACATGGATGAAGCTGGAAACCATCATTCTCAGCAAACTAACACAGGAACAGAAAACCAAACACTGCATGTTCTCACTCATAAGTGGGAGGTGAACAATGAGAACACATGGACACAGGGAGGGGAACATCACACACAGGAGCCTGTCAGGGGGTGGGGGCTAGAGGAGGGATAGCATTAGGAGAAATACCTAATGTAGATAATGAGTTCATGGGTGCAGCGAATCACCATGCCACATGTCTATCTATGTAACAAACCTGCACATTCTGCACATGTATCCCAGAACTTAAGTATAATAAAAAATAAACACAAAAATTAGCTGGGGGTGGTGGTGCACGCCTCTGTAATCCCAGCTACTTGGGAGGCTGAGGCCTGAGAATCGCTTGAACGGGGGGGAGTGAAAGTTGCAGTGAGCTGAGATCACACTACTGCACAGTAGCCTGGGTGACAGAGTTAGTCTCTCAATAAATAAATAAATAAATAAATAAATAAATAAATAAATAAATATGGGATTACAGAAAATGTATTTTTAAGTCTTAAATTTGAGGGTGGAGTACTGGGAAAAGATGGCAGGGACACTTAAATTGAAATGTTGTATACTGTGTGAGACTCAATGAACCCCTATGGAGCCATCTTACTGGGCCCACTTTCTCTCCTTACTTTTCAATTGTAATTGAGTGTGTTCCTAAAATGTCTGCCCCTGTGAGGTCTGAAGAAAGACTTAATATCTTAGCTATAATTTGAAGAGTTTGAATGCTGTCATGTTATTCTCCAACTCTGAAGTTTGTTTTGACTGGACCCTTATTTTCTTTAATAATTTTATGATTCAAGTAGAGGCATATATCTCAAAGCAGAGGTATACACATTTGGGCTATGCCAAGTGGGTAAGGAGAGGTAGAAAGCCATTGGCTAGAATATGTATGCAAGAAGTATGCAGTCCGAGTTGGGGAGTTTTCTATTTCATCCTGAATCTATAATCGTCTTGGAAATATTGATCCTAAACCCGGGGATATTCCAATGTTATTACATTATGTCCAAGGCATAGGAAATTAACCAGCTGCACTGTAACAAAGAAGTGTCTGTTAAGAAAGTATTCCAAGAAAGAAAAAATAATTTCAACTGAGTGTTTTTAGGAAATGTTTTTTTGGGAACTGCTGATTTGGAGGTTAAACCTTCTCATTTACTGGTAAATAACGTTTTCTTGCCTGCCATAATATTTCAATTGATTTTATGTTGAAATGCCTTAAGGTAAAAGTTGACTGTAAATTTTAGTCTTTAAATGAAGACTAGTTTAATTTTGGGAGATAAAATTTTGAGAGATCATTATCTTCTTTCCCCAAATTTTACTTAATTTGGGGAGATAAAAATGAAAAAGGGTATGATCTTCTCAAGTCTGGTGAAGTAGAAGTAGGAATTTTGTTTGTTTTATAAAGTAGGTAAGGACTGATAATTTGAGCTAGGTCATCCAGTGCCTTTAATTACTTATGTGAGCCATCTCAGAGTTTTTGAAGTGCTAAACAAGACCAAACATTCAATAACAAAGCATTATTCTAATTTGTGTTAAAATATATTAAAACAAAGCATTTTTTTTACAGGAGAATTTTGGCTAGGACTAAAAAAGATTTTTTATATAGTAAATCAGAAAAATACCAGTTTTATGCTGTATGTGGCTTTGGAATCTGAAGATGACACACTTGCTTATGCATCATATGATAATTTTTGGCTAGAGGATGAAACAAGATTTTTTAAAATGCACTTAGGGCGGTATTCAGGAAACGCTGGTAAGTTTTTTTATTCCTAAAATTATCCAGATCTAAATTATAACTGACTCATTATTAAGTGAAGATAAAAATAATGCATTTGTCTTTATATATAATGCATCACTGATAACAGAATAGATTAGGAATAAGAAAGCTGGCCAAGTCTTGAGTTTTGAAACTTCTTTATGATCATTGTACCACCTCGTGCTTCTGAAGTGCTTTATAGTCTCTAAAACAATTTGCCTTATGTAATCGCAGTTGATTCTTTGGATAGAGAGCCTGTGGAGTAGGCTGTGAAGGTATTTTCATTTTCATGTTCAGAGAGGCTGACATTTAGAAGTGACAGACTGTTAGAGATGATCTCTAGTCTTCTCACTTTACAGGTGAAAAAACCTGAGTGATAAAGTGACTTGCCCAACGTTCCCAGATCACGTGACCTGAGCCAAGGCAAGAGTCCAGGCTGACAGAATAACAAATTTAGTGTTCTTCTCATTATACTTTGATGCATCTGCTCATTTCCAAATAAATTTAATTTGTCAGAACTTCAAAATACTTGATGTTAAACTTGCATTTTAATGCTGAAAATTTAAAGGCATTTGAGTTAAAAAGTACTAAATTCAACTGTCTTGTTGCTGTTTGTGGTACTTGTTCATTATGTATATTTAGTGTTAGAGATCAAAAACTAAATGATATATGTTCCCAGCTCTTTAACTGATCCCAATATAAAGGAGAAGATAAGTAACACTGGAAATACAGAATACTGATAGAACTTTTGGGGTTAGAAAGAGGATGAGAATGATTTCAGTTGATTGCACCCAAAAAATATTCATGGGAAAGCAATTTTTAACAAGCTGTTAATGTTAGATTCAACATGGGAAGCTTTTAAAAAGTATATATTCCTGTAGAATCTGATTCAGTTATTTTAAGCCAGATGGATATGTTGGCATACTTGCAGTTGAGAACCACTGATCTAGTCTTGGAAGAATGGATAGGCTTTTGGCAAACGAAGGCTGACAAACAGAGCAGCTTAAGTTAAGGCATAGAGGGAGGAAAATTAAAGGGCACAGAGAGTTGTCTGACATGGTTGGAATCTATGATACCTGAGGGGTTTACACTTGGGATATTAGGTAAAAGTCTGAAATTCCAATCATGATCTATAGGGAAAAGTTTAAGAAATTACAATATATGATTTTCAATGCTTCTTCTCTAAAAGTGTAAAGAACTATCTAAAGATGGAATATATTATATTAGGAAAAGTTTATGTGGGGGTTCTCTGAAAGATGACTAGCATCTAATTAAAGGATAATATTGATAATGGCAAAAGTTTTTTCGTTACAAAACTCTCAAATTTTGCCGTACTGTACTCTACATTTTCCCAACAAGGTTGTTAAGTAACTTTCAACTGTTGATCACATAATGTAATCAAAAGAATAAAAGAAAAAGGTGTCAGCAGAATGTAATAATAGAAATACAGATAAAACCAATGGGTTAAGTGTAATCAGGTATGTGGTAAAGGCAGGTCACAAATTTGGCTTTGAGCTTGGAGCAAAAACAGAAATATGAATTTGAATATTTGAGCAACACACTTGTTCCATGAGAATCTCAACTATTCCTGATTATAAGACTTGAGATAAATTTCTCCGGATTCTTAGGGAAAACAAAAGTGTTATATTCTCCAACCACACTCTCACAGAAAACATGATGGGTATATTATAATAGGCTATTTTTAAGGAAATATACCTATGCATATATTTTTTAAATGAATTAAATAAAGTCTATTGAGGAGCTTATGTGCTGTATGATCCTTCTGGTGGCTGGACCGGATACTATCTAGGGAGAGTATTCATGGAATGATCACATTGTTTAGGCAATGCTCCATGGGTATTGTCTCTCACTGGAACTTTGGAAAGGTATTACACTGTGTGGGTGTTGAAGATTACATATTCTCTGAAAATACCTACACTGTGTGTGTTTTGTTTCCCACAAAGTGCAGAGTCAGAGACTTTAATAATCAGCAGAATTGGGGTATAGGATAGGCCACCACTGCTAATGAAGTTCTTAAGGCTCTTTCAAAAGATTTATCTCAAGAGATGCCAAACATTCAGAAATAATGAAACATACATAGAGCTTGGTTTCTCCGCAGATTTTATATGGCTTCTTTTTTAAATTAGTGTTTCAAGCATTAGCCAAAGTTTACATATAGGTGAAATATAGGCATTATGGGTTTACTTAGAATCTTTAACTTTATGGAATTTTATGAAACAAAATATGACTCCTGCTCCTGCCACTGAGTTAACTGGGTCATCTTGGACAAGATACTTAATCATTGCAGGGATATTGTAAATACGAGGGATACCATACATACAATGTTCAGGCCAGAAGTGGTGGATCACGCCTGTAATCCTAGCAGTTTGGGAGGCCGAGGTGGGTGGATCACTTGAGTTCAGGAGTTCAAGACCAACCTGGCCAACGTGGTGAAACCCCATCTCTACTAAAAATACAAAAATTAGCTGGGTGTGGTGGTGTGTGCCTGTAATGCCAGCTACTTGGGAGGCTAAGGCAGGAGAATCGCTTGAACCCGGGAGGTGAAGGTTGCAGTGAGCCGAGATCATGCAATTGCACTACAGACTGGGGGACAAGAGCGAAACTCTGTCTTAAAAACGAAACAAAACAAAATAAAACAATGTTCAGTAGAAGCCCTTTAAAAGTGGTATTGTCTTAACTACCATCCAATTAGTCCATAAATCATGTGAAGAGCCATGAAGGAAAGGTACACCTCAAGAGTATACCTGAATTTTTCTTGAGGGCATTTGGTATTCTATATAAAGTTGATGGCCCCTAGAAAAAAACCCCAACTTTTGTAATTGTAAATCTAAATTTCTTAAAGGTAAAAGTCTTTCTAGCTAAAGTGACGTAAATGGTAGTGGTATGAAAACCTACCCTGTGTAAATTATTTTCTTTTCCTAAATTTCAATTATCATATTGGTCTGTCCAAATTATGACAGCTCTGTATACTATAATTTTTGGCTTAAATTATCTGGTTTTGTCTACACAGCAAAACTTCCGTTTTGGACTGTGACTTTTATATCAAATATTCATTTAAAGATGCCTGTCATGTTGGGGAACTCATCACCAGATTGTGGCATGTTGAATCTTCGAGTAGGAGAATTTTAACATGATAAATAGTAGAAAAATAATTTAAACCTTACTTCCAGATGTGATGCTCTTGCCTAATATGCTGGTAATGATTAATTAAAATAATAGAAATTTCCTTTAAATTCAATCATTAAAAATTTTTTTCCCAGGTGATGCATTCCGGGGTCTCAAAAAAGAAGATAATCAAAATGCAATGCCTTTTAGCACATCAGATGTTGATAATGATGGGTGTCGCCCTGCATGCCTGGTCAATGGTCAGTCTGTGAAGAGCTGCAGTCACCTCCATAACAAGACCGGCTGGTGGTTTAATGAGTGTGGTCTAGCAAATCTAAATGGCATTCATCACTTCTCTGGAAAATTGCTTGCAACTGGAATTCAATGGGACACATGGACCAAAAACAACTCACCTGTCAAGATTAAATCTGTTTCAATGAAAATTAGAAGAATGTACAATCCATATTTTAAATAATCTCATTTAACATTGTAATGCAAGTTCTACAATGATAATATATTAAAGGTTTTTAAAAGTTTATCTTTTCACTTAGTGTTTCAAACATATTAGGCAAAATTTAACTGTAGATGGCATTTAGATGTTATGAGTTTAATTAGAAAACTTCAATTTTGTAGTATTCTATAAAAGAAAACATGGCTGATTGTAAATTTTTACTTCTGACTATATTAACAATATACAATGAAATTTGTTTCAAGTGAACTACAACTTGTCTTCCTAAAATTTATAGTGCTTTTAAAGGATTTTGCCTTTTCTTTGAAGCATTTTTAAACCATAATATGTTGTTAGGAAAATTGAAGAGAATATTTTACTTATTTTTATACTTTATATGATTATATAATCTACAGATAATTTCTACTGAAGACAGTTACAACAAATAACTTTTATGCAGATTAATATATAAACTACACATGATTTAAAAACCTTACTGTTTCTAGGTGATGCCATACCATTTTAAAAGTAGTAAGAGTTTGCTGCCCAGTTTTTCTTGTTTTCATATCTAATCATGGTTAACTATTTTGTTATTGTTTGTAATAAATATACTGTACTTTTATATCCTGATCAGCTGCATTCTAAAATACGTCTTTATCTGAACTCTTTTTGAACCGGTAGGAATGGTATGAACTTTACGTGAAGGATGGTGGATAACGGTGAAGAATCAATTCTAGATATACTCTAGGAATAAGCTGGTCCTCTCTACTTTTTCTACTAAGGTGGAGGGAATTGGATGATAAGGATTCCATAGGAGAGGACAGCGGGGAACATGCAGGGCCAAGTGTCAGTTACTGATAAGAGAGACAAGGGAAATGATCAAGAATTAGTTTTGAATAGAAAGTACTTTGTCCAGAGTTAAGGTTATATAATACTCAAGGGAGGGGGAAATTGGCTAAAAAATTAAGTGGGAAGAGGATTGAATTAAAAGTAAGTTTGAGGATATAGATGTCAGGGTGACATAGCTAAGGCCAGAATAGAACACAGAATCTGATTTGGGTTCAGGGATGGACAAAAATGATAATAAGGTCATCATGTAAGGTGCTTTCACTTTGATATCCTCTGAAAGCAGTGAATAAATCGTGAACAGGATTACGTGAGATAAGATTGCAGGAGGGTGCACATGGATTCCCATGGTCTCCAATGCATATCACAGAGGCACAGCTGAGGTTGTATCTTGGTAGTGGAGTCAGATGCCTGCCAGGTTGGAGAAGCACAGAACTGCCTTTTATATCTGTAATGATATGAGCACCACAAGGCAAATTCCCCTACAAATCAAGGCAATAATTTTGTTACTTAGCAAGCCAATCTGTTGTTTTGAATCTGGGCCTTGAAATCTTTGCTAAGCTGGGACTGAGGCAATCTCCCTTATGGTACTGCAAGAGATAGGGGCGTCACATTTTTATCCCATCTAAAGCCTATGGAAATGATGGAAAAATTGAGGATGAAAGCAGAGTGGGAATCAATGGAATATTAAAGGGAAAGATGGATCCAGAGATCAGTGAGAAATTTTAATTTCTGGGGGCTTTGGAGTGGAAAGATATATTTGGCTTGTAATTGACTAACCATGGACAGCATTACTTCCAGGATGCCTTGTGAGAAACTATAAAAGTATTAAGAAGTCTCAAACCCTATTGCAAATGAGAAGGTATATTTCAGGTCATAATCGTGAGCCTCAGATACTCAGACCTGACTCTTAGGAGATGTTAAGGTATAAGGGCAACTGTCTTTCTTTCTTTCTTTCTTTCTTTCTTTCTTTCTTTCTTTCTTTCTTTCTTTCTTTCTTTCTTCTTTCTTTCTTTCTTTTTCTTCTTTCTTTCTTTCTTTCTTTCTTTCTTTCTTTCTTTCTTTCTTTTTCTTCTTTCTTTCTTTCTTTCTTTCTTTCTTTCTTTCTTTCTTTCTTTCTATCTACTCCCCCAGTAGCATGCATATGTGCCTTGGAAGTAGGCATAATAGGTAGAAGTCTCATGCTGATAGTCTGAATGACATCATTATAGAGTCATTCTTTCAGATTCTGAAGAATTCTCTGGCTAACTGGTCCTGTTTAAAAATATAAATGCTTTATTCTTTCATCCACTTATACTTTAATGGTCAGTAAACACTCTGTGTCCAGTTGGAAGAAAACCCCCTAGAAATATATAGATAATATATAGATCCAATAGCTTCTCTTTATGCCAGCATAGATTAAGTATAAACAAAAAAAGTTTACTTACTGATAATAGCTTCGAGAGCTATAGTACTCAGAGGTAGGCTAAAGGCAAGTAATGACCTATTTAAAAATATTTCTAAAACATAACAGAAAAAATATAAACAACTAGAAGTAGCAACACACATCATAGTATTCAAATAGAAGACTTGATGCAAAGGGCCCCGGATGTGTGAAGTTGAGTAGTGGGTGTGAGAACCAAGGGTGGTTTGGAGATGCAGGAACAATGTGTAAGGACGATTTGGGTATTACTTAGGATCTTGCTGATGCACCCCAGCAATGTCCTAGGTAGACAGGAAATAGGGTGTGTGTGTGTGTGTGTGTGTGTGTGTGTGTGTGTGTGTAAATGACTGGCTTGCAGGTAGGAGAGTCCACTAATCTTTACTTTTTTAACTTAAAAATTTTAAGTTCATGGGCTACATGTGCAGGATGTCCAGGTTTGTTACATAGGTAAATGTGTGTCATGAGGGTTGGTTGTATGGATTATTTAATCACCCAGGTATTAAGCCTGATATCCATTAGTTATTTTTCCTGCTTCTCTCCCTCCTCCCACCTTTCACCCTCCAATAGGCCCCAGGGTGTGTTGTTCTCCTCTATGTGTCAGTGTGTTCTCATCATTTAGCTCCCACTTGTTAGTGAGAACATGCGGTATTCGGTTTTCTGTTCCTGCACTAGTTTGTTAAGGATAATGGCCTCCAGCTCCATGTTTGTCCCTGCAAAGGACACGATCTTGTTCTTTTTTATGGCTGCATAGTATTCCATGAGGTATACGTACCACGTTTTCTTTATCCAGTCTATCACTGATGGAGCTCACTAATCTTGATGAGCAGTGTGCTCTGGGAGGGCAGTTTTGTAAAAGTATGGGCTTTGTGGTTGAGGGGGTGGCCTAGTTTGAAAGAGGAGCTCACTGAAGTGCAGTGGCTGGCACCAGGCTGCTCTTTCTGTCTAGCCACCACAGAAGAGGGACAATGAACCTCCCAGACTATTCAGATCTGTCTCCAATGTAATCCATACACTTAACATGAAAGAGCAATATAACTTTTTTTTTAATTTTGAGAAAATTTAAAGTCCTCTAAGTGTGATTAACGAGAACAAATAATATGATGGAATAGGAATTGATGGTGTTCTGATATATTGGTTGTGAAAGTATACTACAAACATCTTAGTTTTTTATTGCTGCATGACAGATTACCACAAATTTAGTGGTTTAAAAGGACTGTCAACTATTAGCTTACAGTTTTGAAGCTCAGAAGTCTGGCAAAGGTTGTGTGGGTTCTCTGCTCAGAGAATGATAGGGCTAAATCAAGGTGTCATCCAGGTTGAGTTCTCATCTGGGTTTGGGGTCCCCTTCCCTGCTCATTTATTGGCAGAACTCATTTCCTTGTGGTTATAAGATTCAGGACCTTGTTGTCTATCTAGCTGTGGGTGGGACTGCTCTCAGCTTCTAGAGGTGGCCTGCTGTTCCTTAACATGGGATCTCCAGTTTACAGGATGAATATTTGCTTTCTTCCAGGTCAACCAGAACACGTCTCTCTATCTACTACCTCTGCTGCCAACCAGACCAGCCAGAGAAAACTAGCTGCTTTTAAAGGGCTCATGTGGTTAGTCAAGCCACCTCCATAATCCTATCTTAAGGTTAACTGGTTTGGAAACTTAATTGCATTTGGATATCCCTCCAAGGCAGTATATGGATTGGTGTTTAATTGAATAACTGGGAGAAGGTGTGTGCACGTAGCTGTGAGAAATATTGGAGGCCATCTTAGAATTCTGCCTACCACAATAAAACTACGAAATTAAAATGTGTGTAATGAGGAAAACAGAAAGGTCAGTAAAATACTTGACTATGTCTATAACTTGATAGAAATATGTTATGCAGAATATAGAAAAAGTAGAGTTTCATATTAGTGGGAGAAGAGAAAAATGGATAAATGGTAATTGGGAAAATGGTTAAAAACTTGAAAATAAAAAGGAATGCTGTATTGCATAGAAATTAATTACAGATCGATTAAATACACTAAAAATTAATGTTAGGCTAGCATATGAGTTAATCTTTTTATCTCAAAGGCAGAAATATTTCATTTGATTACTTGAATATTTGAAGGCTCCATATACCCCAAACACTGTAAGGAAAATTAGAGACAAGGGAGAAACTAGAAAAAGTATTTGAGCAAATGACAGATTCTATTTCTTATATATGATTCACTCTAAAATACAAGAAAAGAACATCCTTATAAAATAGGCAAATGACATGAAAAGCAATCTCCATAATATAAATGGTCAATATACATAAAATTATCTCATGAGTTATCATAAAAATTAAGACCTAATGTCAGCATTTACATGAGGTAACACTCAGTGTTTGTACGGAGGCCAAGAAGTGAGCTTACTCATACTTTTATTGTCATGTTAATTGATACAACCTGGTTGAAGGGTACATTTGATACTTGTCTAGGTCTGAGGAATAGTCAGGAGAAAACAGCTTATCCCAATTTTATATAACAGCCACATACACATGATTATGAATATTCTATCATAGTTAACATTCAGTGTTTATTTTGTGCCTGACACTGTGCTAAATATTATGCATGGATCTCATTTAGTCCTTAGAAAATCCTATGAGTTAGGTATTATTCTCACTTTTCTGATGAAGACAACTGAATCCAATTTATAACTACAGCAATCTCACTTATGTGTAGGTGAACTGGAGTTTAAACCCAGGTCTTTTCAACTCCATCTACAGTGCTGACACAGTCAGGTGTGGGGGGCAGTGTGGCGGCCCCCATATGGCTGGCCCTGCTCCGGCTGCTTCTAACCACTAGTCCCTATTGTGCTATTATGCAGTGAATGTTCTTATAAGTTAAGGACAACTGAATCCTTATGTTAGTTCTGAAATAGGCTTTCAGTGATGTTATAAAGAAAGAGTTCGCAAGGCCGTATGGTGATGTAACAGCAGGCGATAGGTAGTTAGGTGTTTAGGCACGTGTAATAAATAGTAGGAGATAGATAGTTAGGTTTTGTGCAAACAAAATCAAAACTTTATTGTCTGTTGAAATTAGCCTAAACCAGGCTTACCATCAGACTCATAGTTATTGCTCACTATCCAAGAAATTATATAAGAGGCTCACAGGACATGTGCTTTCAATTCAAATAAACAAGACTAGAAAAGCTTTGAGAAATAGAAATGAGAAAAGCTGGTAATATCAAAGCATAAAAAAGGCTATTTTTATTTCATTGTTCAGAGTATTATAAATGGAATGTATTTATGCTTTTTGTTTTCTATAAGTAGAGTGTTAGAAGTCAGATACTTGTTACGTGGTGCTTAAGAACTTAATGCATTAAGCAGCTGGGAATAAAACAAGATGTTTCATTTTCCACTAATGCCTAAGACATTTTATATTTCAGCAAGGCTAGTCTTCTGAAAGTGAAACAAATGGAATAATGAAAACTTTGATTTCTCCCAAGTTGTACAAATTTCTTTCCCTGTATTGTCAGTTTCAAAGAAATATCCAAAGGTAAAAGAAATATCCGAAGAGGAAACATGAATCCATGGATCAGAAGGGGTTTTTGTTGTCTCTGAGTATTCTCCAGAAGGAATCCCTGCCTAAGGCTCTTGTGGTCCATGGTGGCCTCTCGTTTCACCTGAGCAAGTGCAAAGGACTGGCTGCTGGGGTTGGAGTACTGTCTGAATGCAGGGCTCGGAGAGCTATGTGACTCTAGGTGGTGAGCTCTAGAATGTGGCCATGAGAGTGAGTGACAAATACGGGACAGTATTTAGTCTTGGAAAGTGAGGAGGCCAGATAATTGAGGCACCAGAGTCTGTGTGTCAAAACCTTCTAGAGGGATGGAAGGTCTTAACATAGAGAGGAAAACTGAGCTATGTGGTCAATCCTTGAATGAATAAAGTTGGGTGGCCAGGCAGTTAGACAACTAGTATAGGTGGGCCTGAGAGTTCATTTTAAGTTAATTGCAAGGGTTGGTTCTTTCTTGATGTACAAGAAATTGTCTTGCTATTTGCTAGACTGTTGTCTCTCTATGCAGGAGATAATCTTATAAGTTAACGGCATGATTTAAGAGCTCATTTCTAAGGATTATCAGTCTTTTTGCACCTAAGCAAGTCACCCGTACTCAAATTCTTGTTTTTGGGTTTACTTTTAGATAAATCCAAACTAAGAGAGATAACAAATACGACATTTTCACTATGTTGTCTGACATCCATATGTCAGAGTTCAAGAATTGTTACCTTATCAGGTTGACTAGGCCACCCATTGGTCTGAGTTAGATAGTTGTTTTCACTGCATAGTCTCAGAAATGAGCTCATATACAGGGCAGCAGGATGTCTGAGATTGGGGGAACAAAATCTTGTTCTAAGATTCCCAAGCATCTTGGCTAGAAGATAAGTCTTGTGACAGCTGCTAGAGAAGTTGACAACTCTCTGATAATCTGCCTTCGTTCTTTCTATTTCCTGAGAACTTGGGCCCAGAAGGCTTCTAGATTCTTCCATGTGGGCCCATTCAGGTCTGCCCACACTAGACTTAGTATTTATTTCCCCAGACACTGTTTGAGTCCAGATGTGAGAATGGTTAAAATCAGCAGTTGGTAAAGTGTGGCCCACAGGCCAAATATGGCCCATATTTGTGATTTTTTTTGTCCAGTAAAGTTTTACTGGAACACAGATATACTCATTCATTTGAATATTGTCTATGCCTTCTTTCATGCTGTAAGGGTAGAGGTAAGAAGTTCCCACGGAGACTGTATGGTCTGCAAAGGTGAACATACTTACTATTTTGTCCTTTACATAAAAAGTTTGCTGAATCCTGGATTAGATTTGAGATGGGAAATTGGAAGAGGATCTGTGAGAGATCAAGCTCACTGGGAAGAAAAGAAACCAGAGAGCTACTTGGTGCTGCAGCCTACGTGGTTCATATAAGGAGATATGGATTACAGGACTGGTGCTGGCGAGGCTCAACTTCTGGTCATAAGTTTCCAATCTCCTTGAGAGAGGTATCAAACTTGGTAAAGGGCGCCCAAACAAAGCCTCAAAGCCTCTGGATTCTAAAAAGACCTGCTGTTTATGACGCTTTATCCCAGAATAGGTCAACATTCCTTGAGGAAAACTGAAAGGAATTCCTTAGGAGGCTTCTGGACTTATTAACACGGTACTGGGGGAAAAGGCCCACCTTCCCAGTTAGGGAATCACTACCTTTCTACAGCTTTCCCACCCAACATACCCTCATAAGGACTGTTTGCAGTCCCATTAAATGGCCCTATTTATACGTATTCTGCCCCTTTCTATATACTAGGGCTTTCAGGCCCCATTATTCTGGAGGAGAACAATGCTCAGTTTACAGGGAGAGATATGTGCCTGATGGAGAACACTAGGTTATACTAAAGGGACTTCCCAATCTCAGAGCAGAACCTGTGTGTTACTCTAAATACTAAATACTTACTCTGAATACTAAAATTTCTCTAACCCAATCCTTCTCTTTATCAATAGGAATAAGTGGGGGTCAGGCGGTGGGCTTCTGTTCTCTGAGGAATAGTCCATAGGAATATCTTTAGCTTTCTCTGGCAGACAACAAATATTCAGGACTGTTTTCAGGGATCAGGAAGCAGTTACACTAGTTGATAAAACTTTCTGTGTCTTTGGGAAGGGTTTTTCCCCCAACTAAGATGCAATGGATCATTCCAAGGAATTGCCCTTGATTCCCTAGGGGATGCTCCTAGAGTATGGCAAATGATTTCATTAGGATGTTGTAAATGCCTGATTCTTTTCAAGCCCCAATAGATTTGGCCTCAAGTTCTTGGGTCTCTGCAAAAATTCAACATACTCATCTATTTTCAAATATTCTTCCCTCGAGTAGGTAGTATATTGTAACTCTGCACATACAAATAAGGATGAGCTTCTCTGAATTTCATTGAGTACTAACCCTTGGCCATGTTCTGCTTTGAACTTGAGGTGCTCAGGCTGTTGAGAGGAGGTAGGTCACCCTAGTGCTGTGCTGCTACGTCTCTGAACTGGTTCTGAGGGTAACAGAACTCTGCTTGGGTTGGCAGTTCCTTGGTGTTGACTTCTTTTGGGACCAGTCCCTTCCCTAACTTGTTAATGTCTTCAGGCAAATCTTATATTCCAGAGAACAAAGTTAGTTCTATAAGGGTTCTTCTTCTTTATACTGACTCTTGATGAACTTTACATGAGAAGGCTCCTGGAAACCTCTTGACTTCAGCTACAAGTTTCAGAGATCAGGCACCTAGGTTTTACCTGTAAATGGCTCATGACTGGTGGTCTTTCTTGACCCTTACATAGATATTCACCTCAGGTTTTCCCCTTCCACAAAGAATGAGCTCTGCCTTTCATCATCAACCAGAAGTGATCTAGATGGAAAAAGTCTGGCAATGGCTGCCCCTTACTATTCTTATTGGAAAAACTGGCTTTGCTGATTGAGGTAACCCACTCATCCTTGTTCCTTCCCTTCCCTGAAAAGATAGCAATGAGCCTTGGAGACTTGAGGAATGTGGCATGATGTTTGGGCTCATGGGCAGCAAAACTGGAAAGAAGAGTGGAACCAAATGAATCTTGGATGGTGGTGTTCATCACTTGTCCTGAATGCTACACATGTAGATTTTAGTTGCTCTTTTCAGTCCTTATCTTTGTGTCCTTCTTTCTTTTTCCAGGATTTGAAGACCTATTGTGGCAGCAGCAAGCCAATCTCATGCTGCATGGATGGATAAAGACTATATGTGAAAGTCCTTCTGCTCTAGTATTGGTTGATTCTCAGGTAGCTTTTTTTCTTTGCTACTAATATTTGGTATGGTGAACAGAGAGGTTTATAGCAATGGGTCCACTGTTCTCAGCCCATTGAACTTATATGGATTGCTACACTGGTGGATTATTATTAAAATCATTCTCAACACAATGATGGAACTACTGAATCAGACTTGAAGCACTTAAACATCTAGATCTATGAAGCAGCCATTTGATCTGTTCTCTCTGACTCCTGGGAGACAAAGTAGCAAATGTAAGAAGCCACGTGTGCTTATTTCTGCTTGAATAATTTTACAAAGCCAGGACTCTGTGATGACATGCAGCTCTCTGGAGACATGCTTGGAAGGCAAAACAGGATAGGGCACACAGCCACCCGTGCCTCTGGACTGAATCACTACATCCCTTAAAAGATACATGATTCTAATCCTTGCCTTTTCTTACACATAACATCTGACAGGATTAGTGATTATGTGTGTACAATCTATAACCCAATGTACTTTAGTAAACTATAACCAGATGTACTTTTACTCCCAAACTTTGATGTAATTTTGCATGTACTGAATCTTTACCACCTGTGTATAAGCTTTGAACAAAAATACTGCATTGAAGTAGTCTGATAGAACTGCACCTGGACTGTAGCCTTTGGTCTACAGTCCTCAGTAAGACTTCTGAATAAAACTAACTTTAATGCTTTAAAAGCTTTATTTCTTTTTTGTTTAGTGAACAATCATGACAACCATGAAGGAACTCACAGTGGACTGCCCAGGGTTGTCTGGAACATTGTGGGGATCCAGCACCTTGGGGCCAGCATCAGCTCTTTGAGTCCCTCCAATTTCTTCACGGTTGGAGACAACTGGGTGACTCTCCTTTGAATCTCAGATCTCCTACTTGGTTTCTGGTCCTGAGTTTTGTTCATCTAGTTGTTTTAACTCCTTGACAAAGAGGTAATTTCTTCCTTGAGACATTTTGTTTCTCCAGAAGGGAAATTTTCCTAGTTGAAAGATACTAGGAAGAAATGGCTGCATGTATAACACACATGGAAACTATACTGCCAAATAACTCCCTAGATGGGAGGAGTTTACCAAAGGAGATGAGGGTTGAAAAATTCCACCTTTGATACAATACTCGCTAGTTGGGTGATGAGTACACTTGAAGGACAAACCTCATCATTAAGCAATATATCCATGTAACAAACCTCCACAGGTACCCCCTGAATCTATAAAAAAATAAATAAATAAGTCTGAGGTGGGGGGATCGCTTGAGCCTGGGAGGTCGAGGCTGCAGGGAGCCATGTTCATGCCACTGCACTCTAGGCTGAGTGACAAAGTGAGACCCTGTCTCTAAATAAATAAAGAAAGCAACGAGTGTATGTTTACAGTTTTTAAAAAATGATTATCATGTTTTTCTCCCAATCTTTAACTTACTTTAATGCTTTAACTCACTTAAGTATGTACTGCTATATATTATCTGTAGTATTCTCATAATAATCCTATTGAGGTGTTGTGTTAGGTGCAAGAGAAGGCAACATCAGGAAACCCGGCTCATGCTAATTAAGATAAGATGCAATCTGAAGCATGTTTTTCAATAAATAGGCAAGTATGCACACTGGGCTCAATGTTCATTCCGTACAACCGCAACTGAAGACTATCAACCTTCCTGGAAAAGAGCCTTCCTAACTACGTGGTAACAATTAGCATTGGTCTTATAAATACAACCAGGTGATTGATTTGTGACCAAAAGGGGGAGCTTGTGAGACAAAGAAGCAAATGTAAGAAGCCATTTTTGCTCATTTCTGTTTGCCAGTGTAATTTCACAAAGCCCCTGACTCTGTGATGACCTGCAGTTCTCCGAAAAGATGCTTTGGAAACAAAAACAGGCTCCAAGTCTCTTACCTAAGTCACTACGTTCCTTAAAAGAGAAATGATCCTTGTCCTTGCCTTTTCCTATACATAAAATGACACCTAAGAGGGTTAATGATTATGCTTCTACAATCAATAACCAAATGTCCTTTAGTAATCTATAACCAGATATACTCTTACACCCAAACCTCTTTAAGTGGCTAGACTTATTTAAAAGTGCCCTACTAGCTTATTACCAGCATGTTAGCTATTAGTCTTTTGGTATTTGAGTTTGGGTCTGAAGAATTATTCAGTTACAACTGGTGTTCAAAGATTCACAACTATCTCTGATTTTTTGATTTGCACATTAAGGGAGCAGGCACAGATAGTCTCAGTTTATAAGCTCAGGTTCTTGTTCTGGGCCAAGGTGGGAGGTGGATGGGTTACCTGAGAAGAAAACGATGTGATTCATGGTGCAGGACATGGGAATGGGATTCAGTGGAGAGCTTCATTAGATATCTACTGACATGGAGGATGGAGATCCAGGAGAAGCCCCTTCTTGTAGCCAGATGTCCTTTTTTGTGTCAGTAACTTCAGAGCCTTCTTAAGGGTGTGTGTGGGGTCTCAACTGCAACTGCCTCTGGTAGTTCAGAAAAACTTGGTACCAGATAAACTTCCTTTTTGAAGAAACATGAACCACATAATGGTCCTGTCTGTAAGTCCCTCAGGAGGGTGGGTCTGCCTCAGGGGCAAGTATGGATTACATATAATTTGAAAAATATCCAGGCTCTTTTGGAGGGATACCAAAAGAATTAACAGTTTCCAAGCTCTGTCCTCTCTCTGTCCTTAAGGATACATTTTCCTCTCGGGGTCTATGAATCCTGAACATTTGTGACAGGTCTCAGTTAATTTAGAAAGTTTATTTTGCCAAAGTTGATGACACGCCTGTGACACAGCCTCAGGAAGTCCTGATGACATGTGCCCGAGGTGGTCAGGGCACAGCTTGGTTTTATACATTTAGAGAGACATGAGACATCAATTAAGAAGCACATTTGTTCAGTCTGGAAAGAGGGGACAACCTGAAGCAAAAACAGGAAGACTTGAAGTGGGGAGGCAGCTTCCAGCTCACAGATAGGTGATACACAAATGGCCACATTCTTTTGAGTTTTCGATTAGCCTTTCCGAAGGACGCAAATCAGATGTGCATCTATCTCAGTGAGCAGAGGAGTGACTTTGAATAGAATGGGAGGCAGGTTTGCCCTATGCAGTTCCCAGCTTGAGTTTTCCTTTAGTGATTTTGGGGGCCCAAGATAGTTTCCTTTCACGGGTACCAGGGACCAACAAATATAGAGCTAATTTGCGAAATTTGTCTTAGTTGGCAAAAGCTTTACTGTGTCATTGTGATTTTAAACTATAGTCATATACCGCATAATGACCTTTCGGTCAAAGACAGACTGAATACATGATGGTAGTCTTATAAGATTATGATGGTGTTGAAAAGTTCCTATCATCTAGTAATGTCATAGCCATCATAAAGTGGCGGCAGAGTACATTACTCACATGTTTGTGGTGACGTTGATGCAAACCTACTGTACTGCCAGTCATGTAAGTCTAGCGCATATAATTATAAAATGTACATAATACTTGATAATAAGTGGCTGTTATTGGTTTAGGTATTTACTATACTATACTTTTTATTGCTATTTTAGATTGTACTTCCTCTACTTATGTAAAAAACATTAACTGTAAGACAGGCTTGGGGGGGGTCACTCAGGAGATATTCTAGAAGAAGGCATTGTTACAATAGGAAATGACAGCTTCATGTATATTATTGCCACTGAAGATCTTCCAGTGGGGCAAGATGTGAAGGAAAAAAAGACAATGCTAGTAATAATCCTAACCCTGTGTGGGGCTAGGCTAATGTTTGTGTTGGGGTATTAGTTTGTAACAAAAAAGCTTAAAAAGTAAAAGATGAAAATAAAAATTAGGCTGGGCACGGCAACTCATGCCTGTAATCCTAGCACTTTGGGAGGCCAAGGCAGGCAGATAACGTGAGGTTAGGCATTTGAAACCAGCCTGGCCAACATGGTGAAACCCCATCTCTACTAAAAATACAAAAAAATTTAGCTGGGTGTGGCGGTGCATGCCTGCAATCCTAGCTACTCAGAAGGCTGAGGTGGGAGGATTGCTTGAACCCGGGAGGTGGAGGTTGCAGTGAGCCAAGATCACTCCATGGCACACTCCAGCCTGGGTGACAGAGTGAGACTCCATCTCAAAAATAAATAAGTAAATAAAAAATTTAAAAGGCTTACAGAACAAGGATATAAAGGATATATTTCTGTGCAGCTGTATCATATATTTGTGTTTAAACTGTGTTTAAAGCTAAGTGTTATTACATTTCAAAAAGTTTACACAATCAAATTAGAACTCAGGATTAAGAAATTCTGTCAAAACCACACAACTACATGGAAACTGAACAACCTGCTCCTGAATGATTCCTGGGTAAATAATGAAATTAAGGCAGGAATCAAGAAGTTCTTTGAAACCAATAAGAACAAAGAGACAATGTACCAGCATCTCTGGAACACAGCTAAGGCATCATCGAGAGTGAAATTTATAGCACTAAATGCCCACATCAAAAAGCTAGAAAGATCTCAAATCAACATCATAACGTCACTACTGAAAGAACTAGAGAACCAAGAGCAAACAAACCCCAAAGCTAGCAGAAGACAAGAAATAACCAAGATCAGAGCAGAACTGAAGGCAACAGTGACACAAAAAACCCTTCAAAAGACAATGAACCCAGGAACTGGTTTTGCAAAAATTAATAAAATAGACCATTAGCTAGACTAATAAAGAAGAGAAGAGAGAAAAATCAAATAGATACAATAAAAAATGATAAAGGAGATATCACCCCGACCCCACAGAAATACAAACAATCATTTGAGAATACTATAAACACTTCTATGCAAATAAACTAGAAAACCTGGAAGAAATAGATAAATTCTTGCACACATACACCCTCCCAAGACTGAACCAGGAAGAAGCTGAATCCCTGAATAGACCAATAATGAGTTCTGAAGTTGAGGCAGTAATAAATAGCATAAAAACCAAAAATACCCGGGATCAGATGGATTACAGCTGAATTCTACCAGAGGTAGAAAGAGGAGCTGGTACCATTTCTTCTGAAACTATTCCAAACAATTGAAATGGAGGGACTCCTGCCTAACTCATTTTATAAGGCTAGCATCATCCTGATACCAAAACCTGGCAGAGAAACAATAACAACCAAACTTCAGGCCAATATCCCTGATGAACATCGATGAAAAAGTCCTCAATAAAATACTGGCAAACCAAATCCAGCAGCACATCAAAAAGCTTATCCATGATGATCAAGTGGGCTTCATCCCTGGGTTTCAAGCCTGGTTCAACATATGCAAATCAATGAACATAATCTATCACATAAACAGAACTAAAGACAAAAAACACATGATTATCTCAATAGATACAGAAAAGACCTTCAGTAAAATTCAACATCCCTTCATGTTAATAACTCTCAATAAACTAGGTATTGATGGAACATACTTCAAAGTAATAAGAGCCATTTATGACAAACCCACAGCCAATACTATACTGAATGGGCAAAAGCTGGAAGCATGCCCCTCAAAAACCAGCACAAGACAAAGATGCCCTCTCTTACCACTTTTATTCAACACAGTATTGGATGTTCTGCCAGAGCAATCAGGCAAGAGAAAGAAATAAGGGGTATTCAAATAGAGAGGAAGTCAAACTGTCTCTGTTTGCAGATGACATGATACTATATCTAAAAAACCCCATTGTCTCAGGCCAAAAGCTTCTTAATCTGATAAGCAACTTCAGCATAGTCTCAGGATACAAAATCAATGTGCAAAAATCACAAGCATTCCTATACACTGACAATAGACAAGCAGAGAGCCAAATCATGAGTGAACTCCCACTCACAACTGCTACAAGGAGAATAAAATACCTAGGAATACAACTTACAAGGGATGTGAAGGACCTCTTCAAAGAGAACGACAAACCACTGCTCAAGGAAATAAGAGAGGACACAGACAAATGGAAAAACATTCTACGCTCATGGATAGGAAGAATCAATATTGTGAAAATGGCCATACTGCTCGAATTTGTAGATTAAATGCTATTCCCATTAAACTACTATTGATATTCTTCACAGAATTAGAAAAAAACTACTTTAAATTTCATATGGAACCAAAAAAGAGCCCATATAGTCAAGAAAATCCTAAGCAAAAAGAACAAAGCTGAAGGCATCACACTATCTGACTTCAAACTATACTAAAAGTCTATAGTCAAAACAGCATGGTACTGGTACAAAACCAGACACATAGATTAATGGAACAGAATACAGAACTCAGCTATAAGACCGCACATACTACAAGGTTACAATAACCAAAAGAGCATGGTACTAGCACAAGAACTGACACATAAACCAATGGAACAGAATAGAGAACTCAGAAATCAGACTGCACATCTACAACCATGTAATCTTCAACAAACCTGACAAAAACAAGCAATGGGAAAAGGATTCCTTATTTAATAAATGGTGCTGGGAGAACTGGCTAACCATATGCAGAAAATTGAAACTGGACCCCTCCTTTATACCTTATACAAAAATTAACTCAAGATGGATCAAAGTCTTAAGTGTAAAACCCAAAACTATAAAAACCCTAGAAGAAAATCTAGGCAATACCATTCAGGACATAGGCATGGGCAAAGACTTCATGACAAAAATGTCAAAAGCAATTGCAATAAAAGCAAAAATTGACAAACAGGCTCTAATTAAACTAAAGAGCTTCTGCACAGCAAAATAAACTATCATCAGAGTGAGTGACAACCTAGAGAAATGGATAAAACTTTCTGCAATCTATCTGACAGAGGTCTAATATCCAGAATCTACAAGGGAAATTTAAACAAATTTACAAGAAAATAACAAACAACCCTATCAAAAAGTGGGCAAAGGACATGAACATTCTCAAAATAAGACATTTATGCAGCCAAGAAACATAAAAAAAGCTCAACATCACTGTTCATTAGAGAAATGCAAATCAAAACCACAATGAGACACCATCTCATGCTAGTCAGAATGGCAATTATTAAAAAGTCAAGAAACAACAGATGCTGGTGAGGTTGCAGAGGAATAGGAACACTTTTACACTGTTGGTGGGAATGTAAATTAGTTCCATTGTGAAAGACAGTGTGGTGATTTCTCAAAGACCTAGAACCAGAAATACCATTTGACCCAGCAATCCCATTACTGGGCATATGCCCAAAGGAATATAAATCATTCTATTATAAAGATATATGCATACTTAGGTTCATTGCAGCACCATTCACAATAGCAAAGACACGGTAGCAACCCAAATGCCCATCAATAATAGACTGGATAAAGAAAATGTGGTACATATACACCAAGGAATACTATGCATCCATAAAAAGGAATAAGATCATGTTCTTTGCAGGTACATGGATGGAGCTGGAAGCCATTATCCTCAGCAAACTAACACAGGAACAGAAAACCAAGCACTACATGTTCTCACTTATAAATGGGAGCTGAACTATCCAAACACATGGACACAGAGAGGGGAACAACACACACTGAGACCTGTCGAGTGGGGCATGGAGGGGGAGAGCATCAGGAAAAATAGCTAATGCATGCTGGGTTTAATGCCTGGGTGATGAGTTGACAGGTGCAGCAAACCACTGTGGCACATGTTTACCTATGTAACAAATCTGCACATCCTGCACATGTATCTTGGAACTTAAAATAAAATTTAAAAAACCCCAAAAATCTGAAGAAATGAAAGCTTAAAAAAATTACAAAGTTTATGGCCAGGCATGGTGGCTCATGCCTGTAATCCCAGCGCTTTGGGAGGCTGAGGTGGGCGGATCACCCAAGGTCGGGAGTTTGAGACCAGCCTGACCAACATGGAGAAACCCCATCTGTACTAAAAATACAAAATTAGCCGGGCGTGGTGGTGCATGCCTGTAATCCCAGCTACTCGGGAGGCTGAGGCAGGAGAATTGCTTGAATCTGGGAGGTGGAGTTTGCAGTGAGCCAATATCGCACCATTGCACTCCAGCCTGGGCAACAAGAGTGAAACTCCGTCTCAAAAAAAAAAAAAAATTACAAAGTTTATAAAATAAAGGAGTTACAGAAGTTGCTTACTTGTTACTGAAGAATGAAAAGTATTTAAAAATAAATGTAGTGTAGCCTGTGTACAGCATTTATAAAATCAACAATAGTTAATAGTGATGTTCTAGGCCTTCATATTCACTCACCACCCTCTCACTCTTGCACCTAGAGCAACTTGCAGTCCTCCGCAGGTATACCATCGTTTATCTTTTAAAGTGTATTTTTACTGTACCTTTTCTATGTTTAGATATACCTAGAAATGCAAATAGTTATCATTGTGCTACAATTGTGTACAGTAACATGCAGGTTTGTAGACTAGAAGCAATAGACTATATCACATAGCCTAGGTGTGTTGTAGGTTGTATCTTCTAGGTTTGTTATGATGTTTGCACAAAGATGAAATTGCATATCAATGAGTTTCTCAGAATATATTCGTATTGTTAAGTGACATATGACTGTACAAGGAAAATGTGAAATGATGGGTTAGGGTCACAATGAGAAGGGCATTTTTAGCATTTTTAGGGGCCAATTTGATGTACACTGGACCATGACTTCTGATGACTGGGGATGGGGTTGTGTGCTGTGAGGTTGACTCAACCAGGGCTACAATTCTCCCAAGCTGTTTTGCTGAAGTTTCATATCAACGACCCCTTAGTCGAGCTCATCTGTACTGTTTACTGATAACAGTGACATTGATGATTTGCACTGGGTCTCGATGAGGCCTCACAGGGTTCTGCCATTATATAGCAGACTATGCCCACATGCACAGCAGGGTAGTAGAAGACCAGGCTGTAACGCCATTTTGGCCTCACTGGATCTGAGAGGTTTGCGCATATGTAGGTGGTTCCTGAACAAACAGAAAAGTGCATCCATACATCCTTGCGCGGGGAGAATACTTAGAGCCCACTCCCAGCCTCTTTGGACCCCTCCCTATGAGGCAGCCTTAGCCTGAGGTGTATATCCTTACATTAATGCTGTTGCTATCCTGTATCCTTCGCCTGTAATAAACTGTCTTTGTCAGCATTACCAGTTTGGATCCTGAGGGTCTTTTTTAGCAATTGAACTGGACTAACTGCCACCACTAGTGCAGATCTGAACAGCAGTATGGATATCTTTGGAATATCAAATGCAGAGTTCAGACTTGCTAACATAACTGCGTAGGAGGAGGGTACAATCTCCCGGAAAAAGGCAATTTGTGGAATGACACAAACCGAGCTCATCTGCCTATCCTAATACTGCCTTTAACATGGTTCAGGGATGGTTACTTAGGTCTGGTGACACAGACTGTGTCCCCTCAGCCATGACCCCTCATCCAACTTGTGTCCTCTCAGCTTAGGTATAAGTATTTGAGATGAGCAATCCCATTACTGGGCATATGCCCAAAGGAATATAAATCATTCTATTATAAAGATATATGCATACTTATGTTCATTGCAGCACTAAGGAAGATTGCATGCTCCTCCTACGCAGTTATGTTAGCAAGTCTGAACTCTGCATTTGATATTCCAAAAATATCCATACTGCTGTTCCAATCTGCACTAGTGGTGGCAGTTAGTCCAGTTCAATTGCTAAAAAAGACCCTCAAGATCCAATTCCTAAACCTATTAAATTGCTTGTTTTATAGTGACTTTATCACAGAGGGGCTTAGGAATATGTTCCAGGTTGTCGGGAAAAAAGAGCGTGATTTTCTTTTTCTTTCATTTCGCAGATGGAGGAACAGATTGCCTGGTTGGCTTATAAGACACCTAGCCTGCAAGTGGCAGAGTCACAATTTCAATGCAGCCCTGTCAGAGGTAAAGCCTACATTTTGTCAATTCCATTAAGCAACTTAATAACTCCTGGTGAATCCTCCATGCCATATATTTCTTTTTTTAAGTTTCATTTTATTTTTAATTGATGAATAATAATTATATATATTTATCAGGTACAATGTGATGTTTGGATGCATGTATACATTGTGGAATGATCAAATCATGCTACTTAGCATATCTGTCATCTGAAATACTTATTATTTGTTTCTAGTGAGAACATTTAACATCCTTTTAGCTATTTTGAAGTATATAATGCATTATTACTAACTATAGTCACCATGGTGTGTAATAGATTACCAGAACTTACTCCTCCTGCCTAATGAAAACTTTGTACCCTTGACCAGTGTCTTCCCTTTCCCCCAGCCTCTGATAATCACGATTCTATTCTATCTTGATTAGACCTTTCCTGCTAGCACTGGGGAATTGCCCACACTGCCCTTTGATTGGAGATTTGTGAGAATGTGGAAAGATGTACTAGTCTTGTTTCTCTCCCTTCAACTAGGATTTCTTTGAATTCTAATTTCTTCCTAAAACATGGTCCATAGTGGTATGGTTTGGCTGTGTCCCCACCCAGAATCTCATCTTGAATTATAATCTCCATAATCCCCACCTGTAAAGGGAGAGACCAGGTGGAGGTAGTTGAATCACGGGGGTGGTTTCCCTCATGCTGTTCTCGTAATAGTGAGCTCTCACGAGAACTGACAGTTTTATAAGGGGCTCTTCCCCCTTCACTCCTTGCACTTCTCTCTCCTGCCACCTTGTGAAGAAGGACGCGTTTTCTTCCCCTTCCGTCGTGATTCTAAGTTTCCTGAGGCCTCCCCAGCCATGCAGCACTGTAAGTCAATTAAGCCTCTTTCCTTTATAAATTACCCAGGCTTGGGCATTTCTATATAGCAGTGTGAGAACAAACTAATACACAGAGAACGCAGCAAAAAATCTTCACCTGTAGGTGATAGTGCGTTAGTCTCAAGTGCAGACTACTGGTTTATTCAAGCTGCTCCCTTTCCCTTAGACTACCCTATGGAAATATTGCTTTCACAATCAGCCTTGTTTCCATCCCAACCATTTCAATGGACATACCTCCGGAAATTCCCATTTTTCTTACTGGCAATGGCCATACCACCTCAGTCTAGGGATTAGAAAGTGGCTTCCCACACAGCCAAATAAAAGGAGGGAAACTGAGTGTTTGAAGCCCAGTGTAAGATGAGGGCAAAAAGGAGAGAGAGAAGGCACCAATACACCTAGTTTTATGCCTCTAAAAACACACTCATATTCATCCACCAGCAGTTTTAAATCTTCCTTAGTGTTTGAAATTGCACTAAGTAGCCTGGGAAGAAGACTGGTTGCCTGAAAGATTGGGTGGCAGCTTGAAACACCTGCAAGCCTCTCTGAAGAAAAACCTATTAATCCCATACATGCCAGGGTCTTCAGCAAAGTCCCTCATAACTTGAGCAATTCCTGCTTTGGAAGATAGTACGGAAAACCTGGGACATTCACTAAAATGGCACATGCAGGACTTTAGTATTTCCATAAGGAAATATGAGGATGAAAGCAGGGAACATGAGTCACTGTGTGTCCCTTGGCGTTTCTGAAAGCGATTTATGAATCACTCTAATGCAACTGGGGGCTGTAAATGGGAGATGGAAGTGAATGAAGGAAGATAAGTGCTACTCCTAAGCTTTAAAGGTCAAGCTACTGCAGATATGGGTATCACGGAAAGGGCCTGAAGGTCACGAAGGGGGATGTTAGGTTCATTGAGATGGGTATGAGTGCCAGAGGAAACAGATTGCTCATTAGTGTTATGTGGGTAACTTCGTCAAAGGTGAATATTTCACTTATTGCATGGTTAGTGTGCCATTATATAGGACTTAAAGTGATTTCTAGCTATAGAATAGTTATTCCTGGTTGCAGTCACAGGGGGAATATACCTAACATTGTTTCATGGTTCTTGCACGATCTGTGTTTATCTGTTTATTTTCTCTTTTAGTGTTTTCAAGTTTTAGCACATCTAAGATGTTATAAGGGACCCTTAAGGAAAAGTTTTGTGTCTACATGTGGATGAGAATTAAAGGGAGACTACCACCTATCTCAACATGTAGCGAGAATCCAAGTAAAGACAGAAAAAAAAATACAGAAATACGACTTACATTACTGGTCTTCAGCTACTTTGGTCAGCATACTTATGGAATGAAATGTTGGAAGTTCTAATTACACACACATAATGTATAGAACAGACAGCGGAACCAGGATATGGGTACCATGAGCAGCTGTGTCAACATCATGGTCTGGGAAAACGGCTTTACAAATGGCCAAGACTAGAGAGTGGTTGGCTCTGATGGAGAAGTGAAAAGAGTACTGCAGGGCTAACCAGGCATGGACCTTGGCCATACAATTCCCAAGGGTCATATTAATAATAAGAGATTATAACAATAATTTCAACTTCCATTAAAACATTTGACCTTCATCACAACCCCATGGAGTTGCAAGGATTATGAACATGGACCTGAATATGTAAAGCTCAGAGCTGAGAGGACACAAGTTGGATGAGGGGACATGGCTGAGGGGACACAGTCCGTGTCACCAGACTAGGCAGACAAAAGAGAAAATTTAGAAATCTAGGGGAAACATACACAGGAAAGACTGTGTGTTTCCCAAGCCTAAATATGGGTATTATCTTTCTTTTCATAAGAATTCGTTATACTAAACCCATCATCAGGCTTACCTCCTGTTGTGTGCACTTTCTCAAAGGAATATAAAGTTCATGAACATACTGATTCTCTGTATTTTTCATAATTGATCCCAGGTGCCTAGAACAGCACCCTGCACATTAAAATTATACAAGTGTTTGCTGAATGAAGGAATAAATGAATCCCTCCTTTTAGCAACAATCACTAGAATCCAGCTCAAATGTGTTTAATAAAATTAATTAGTCCAGGGACACCATCAAGTATTTTAGGCTGTTAGCCAGTTAGAACCACTCCCATTGCTTTGCCAGGTCAAGCAGGTACATTTTCTAGGTTTTTAAGCAAACTCTAACGAGGGAAAAAGGAAGTGAGTGGATTAGAAGTTATTTGGGCAGAGGCTTGATTTCGATGTGTCTTGCGTCAAGGGTTGTGGAAAACTAAAACTGTGATTTGTTTTCTCTTCTCACTTTTTCTTGATTTTTCTAGGTGAGATGGAGTAAGTTCTCAGGATATAAGAGCTAAGTTCTAAACCTTGTCTTCAAAGATGGTCTTTGAGGGACTTTTCTCCCCTTTTTTCCTTTCTAAAAGACACTTCACCTTGACAGAAAAGTTAGTAGATTCCCCTTTTTATTCCCCATCTTGGGATTCTGTTTCTTTATTACTCCTTAGGCTTTGTCAGGAAGTATTGACAAAAGAAGTGCTATGGTCTGAACGTTTTTGTCTCCCCCAAATTCATATGTTGAAATCCTACCCCCAATATGATGGTATGAGGAAGTGAGGCCTTTGGAAGGTGATTAGGTCATGAAGGTAGAGCCCCCACGAATGGGATTAGTGCCCTTATAAAAAAGGCCTGAGAGATCCTTTGCCTCTTCTACCATGTGAGGACACAGTAGGAAGAAATGATTTCAATGAGAAATGATCCAGAATGTGGGCCCTCATCAGACAGTGAATGTGCCTGGATGTTGGACTTCCGAGGCTCCAGAACTGTGAGAAATGCATTTCTTATGTTCCTAAACTATCCAGTTTTTGGTAATTCGTTGTAACAGCCCAAATGGAGTAAGAGAGGAAGAAAACTTGTTTTAGGTCTTAGAGGGTTGCTTAGAGTAGTCAGAGTTCCTGTCTGGGAGATTCCCCCAAGTGTTACTTATTTCATTTCGCCTTACATGGTTCTCCTTCCACCAACTCCAGATTTTTATTGCCCACTTAAATGCCTCGTCAGCTTCAATTCTTTCTGGCTTAATTTGTGTGTAGGAGTCCAAATTATTTTCCAGCTTCAGAAGACCTGCCTCAGGAGTTTCCCTTGTAAACCTTCCTTATTTTATAAGCAAATGAGAAAGACTAATTGCTGGCTGAATTCATGGTTCTTAAGCTGAATAGTTCCTTGTAGGGAAGTACAGAATATGGCCAGGGGTGGGAGGGAGGTGAGTGACTAATACAATCCCTATGTAGTCTTTGTTCAGAAGAAGATTAGAGAACTCAGAGTCAGGATATTGTTGAAATGCTCTAGGGTGGTGGCAATCCACACTGTTCAACTGGTTATACTTTGGGTAGAAAGGATGACAGAATAAATGAGAGTGGATGACCAGTCTGGTTAAATAGCAACCAGAAGAAGTGGGTCTGGCGATTAAGTTCAAAGAATGGTGCCTTTGTCTTGGTACCTTCTTGATAGTGTGAGCTCAAGCAAAGCATGGGAAAACATCTAAGTCATGAAAGTATGGATCCATGTGGCTCTGATATCTTTTTAGTGGTGGAATTTGGAGAAATTTGAACACTCATGCTACAGAGATATGACTATGTATGAGGATGCCTCTGGTCCTCCCAACATTTCTTTACCCATATATTAACCCCAAATATTCATCATCCCAACATTTCTCTACCCATATTTTAACCCCAAACATTTCTCTACCCATATATTAACAGGAGATGTTTGTGATGAATTTGCCAAAGTATCTGAGGAGATCATCAGAATCTCTGACTTAGACCTATGGTCTAGATAATGTGGGGTGAGGTGGTTCTCAAGAGTAGATTACTAGATTCTGGGGTTTGTTTCTTGACCGTTAATTCCAGGCATCACTGAGAAAGTTCTTGAGCAGCAGAAGCTTCTGTTTCACAAATATAACTCTTGTGTCCTTGTCTGTGGAATGCAATGATTTTCGTGGTTTGGATTGGACAACCAGATTGGATTTCTAGGTTTGGGAACAGGCAATATTCTCTTTGCCATCTCTATTCATGAACAGCTGCTGGGTATATTGGCACTGTCCCACAGGTGGGACTAATTTTGCTTATATTTGCTCATAGGGTTTTGAGAGTCTCATTTGAATATAATTACTGAGGTTGCTGCTCCTTTACTTTTTATAAAAAAGATCTGCAGTATGGAATGCATTACTCATGAAAAGAGGTTGCATTAGGCTGGATAATTGAAAGACTCACAAGGCCTCGAAGAGCATATTCAATAAAGGCAGAAGATACAGTAAAGCAGGAAGAAGAGATTGCAAGCAAGCTTCAGAGGTCCAAGAAACTTCAAGTGCAGCTCCCCAATGTCTTTCTTATTTGCATCAGGATATGCAATGTTTCCAAATTGAATTACCAAGAATTGTGTGATGATAAATCTTTGTTTTGGGAAAGGTACTTAAACATTTCCAACAGGGTCTTTTATATCTCTCTTGGTCACGTAGCCAAGCCACAATATCGAACTGGTTATACTGGGTATAAGCCATCAATAAACAAACTGGTTCTGACTGCCACCAGGAGAATTTGAACTTTAATCATCACATCATTAATCATTAGCTCACTATTCTTGTCTTGGCTGAGTCAGGGCCAGAATCCCAGGAATTCCTGAAGATAAGCAGAGTTGTCCTGGTCAAGCTCTAAGGTAGCTATCTTACACAATCTACCCTCTGACACTTAGTCATGCCTTTTGAAATATATGTTACTGGTTCTTTTTCCTGAAACTTTGACTATTCATAGAAAAAAGAGAAAGGGCATTTTCCAAAGAAATAACTGTTTCTCAATGAAGTGTAGGTGTTTTAAAGAAACATTTCAGTTTACCAATTTTCCAGCATAAACGTGTGCAACCATTACAATGGTTTTACACCTTTTCACTACTGAAAGTTCTGGGGAGGAGGGAGTTGCTTTTATAAACATTGAGATATAACTTACATACCATAAAGTTCACCCTTTTATTATATGTAGTTCAGTGATTTTTGGCATATTCACAAGATTGTGTATCCATCACAACTGTTTAATTGTGGAATATTTTTATCATTCCCTAAAGAAATCCCATGCCCATTGTCAGTAACTCCCTTCCCTCCAACTTCTGCAAGCACAAATCTAGTTTCTGTCTTTATGAAATTGCCTATTATGAACGTTTTATATGAGTGGGCTATATGATATGTGGCTTTTTGTGACTGGCTTCTTTCACTTAGAACAATGTTTTAAAGGTTCATCCATGTTGTAAGGATGTATTGGTACCTCATTCTCTTTTTAAAAACTTTATTGAGATATAGTTAACATACCATTCAATTTACAGATATAAAGAGTACAATTCAATAACTTTTTATATATTTAAAGTGCAACTATCACAACAACCAATTTTAGAATATTTTAATTGTGTCTTTGAGTGTATCCTGGTTGGAGTTTCTTGAGCTTCTTGGACATGTAAATATTTTAAAATTAAATTTGGAAGTTTTTGGTCATCATTATTACATTTTTGAGATGGAGTTTCACTGTGTTGCCCAAGCTGCTGGAGTGCAGTGGCAGGATCTTGGCTCACTTCAACCTTCACTTTCCAGGTTCATGCAATTCTCCTGCCTCAGCCTCACAAGTAGCTGGGATTACAGGCTCCTGCCACCAGGCCTGGCTAAATATTTTTAGTAGAGATGGGGTTTTGCCATGTTGGCCAGGCTGGTCTCAAACTCCTGACCTCAAGTGATCTGCCTGCCTTGGCCTACCAGAGGGAGGGATTGCTGGGATTACAGGCATGAGCCACCATGCCTGGCTGGTCATTATTTTTAAAAATATTTTTTTCTGCTCCTTTCTAGCCTTTCTTGGACTTCCGTTATGTGTATGTTGGTAACTTAATGATGTCCCACAGGACTCTGAGGCTCTATTCATTTTGTTTATTCTCTTTTCTTTTCTCACATGGAATAATCTCAATCTACTTATCTTGACGTTTGCCGGCTCAAATCCGCTATTGAGCTCCTCTAGTGAATTTTTCACTTCAGTTAGTTTTCAACTTCTGAATTAATATTTGGTTCTTTAAAAAATAATTTCTTATTATTTTTTATTGGATGAAAAATAATTTTCATACTTTCCTGTAGGTCTTTAGATATGGTTTCCTTTAGTACTTTGAACATGTTTAAGTAGTTGATGTAAAGTCTTTGTCTAGTAAGTTCAATATTTGTTCTTCCTCAGGGAAAGTTTCTATTGACTTTGTGTGTGTGTGTGTGTGTGTGTGTGTGTGTTTTGTGTGTGGGCCTTACTTTCTTGTTTCTTTGCATGACTAATAATTTTTTGTTGAATATTGGACATTTAACATAATACAGTGTGGCAACTTTGGAGTTCAGATTCTTCCCCACTCTCCAGGGTTTGTTGTTGCTGTTTTTTGTTGTTTGTTTGTTTAGTGAATTTTGGGAACTAATTTTGTAAAATTCTATTTCTCATGTGTGGCCACTGACATGTCTGATTGGTTAGTTTAGTGACCAACACATGATTGGATAGAAATTTCCTTAAATGTCTGGAATCAATCAATCTTTGCTAAGAGGTTCTGTGTGTGTTTTGGGGCATGCCTTTGACATACAACTGGGTAGTTGACAACTCTGCCTTAGCCTTCACTTCCTGTTTGTGCAGAACCTCAAGACTAGCCAGAGGAGAGAGTTTAGAGGATTATCAGGTATTTCCTGAGCATATGCAGAGCCCTGTACATGCACACAGCTTTACGCACGTAAGTGGCTTCTATGGTCTCGGATACGTCACAGCTTTTCAAGGTTCCTATGGACAGCTTATCTCTGGCTTTCCCTTTAAGCTTTTTAAGTAGTCTATTGTTTGCCATAACTGTTATCCACCACTTCAGGCAGCTGCACTGTTATACAATTACCTCTTACTGTTTTCAACACTTTTGGGGAAAAGAATTTTTCACAAGGGAGAATTCTTAGTAAGGTAAAATGAAGACAACCCTGTAAGTGGCCTCTTCTAGGGAAGTTATAAAACTACAAACCTATTTTTCTTACCAAGATTGAGCTTTTTTTTTTTGTAAATAAATTATTCCCAGATTGTTGCAAGCCTTTGATTAATTTCTGTAGTTCTGCAGCAGTTGATTCTGACAACTTTTTTGTTGGTTGGTATTCTTATTTCTTTTATAGATGAGAGGATTTTTGGATGAATCAGGTACAGTGGAAAAGCGCCTTGTAGAAGTTTTAATTCAATCTCCCAGTACATTTTATCCTTGATATTAGTAGAATCAGGCTTTGTTAGAAACCAAATCTTACTAATTGCACTAAATGGGGGTTACATTATGGGTTAGAATATAATTATTACAAAATTAATTCATAATAATTAAACTAGTTTTTTTAAACTAAAAGTGGCCTTTGTTTATATGCCAAATATTGTTATGGATTGGGACATAGATCAAGGGTCAAGTCTCATTTAATTTGAGATTAAAAATTTTGTGGGCAAAAACATGCCATGCTTTATACTAAAGTTTATACTGACATGGGATCTTAATTAACTTTAAGTGATTGTCATCTTTCCCTAACGTTAAAATCCTAGTCAAGTTTAATGAGCTTCTATTGTGACTAACTACATTCTTATTTCCTGCTGGAGAAGTGCCTCAGTGTGGCAGAAGGGGCTCTCTGTACACTTTACATACCCCTCATCAGTTTGGTATGTTGATGGAGGATGCTTTTTGGAATAATAAAGGTCTACTGCTTTGGAAGTTTTAATCATCTGGGGATATGCTGGAACAGAGTGTTGGCAACAAGTAGTATAAAAAACCTTGAGTTTCCAGAAGTCAGGGAGAAGCTCTGGGTTAAGCCTCCTGGTGAATTAGGCTGATAAATATTCATGGGCATAGGCAGAAACGTATTCTGGAGATTCTCAACAGGGATCCTGACAACTGATTATAGGCATAGAAACTGTGAACCCAAAGAAAAGAGGCAACTAATTCTCCAAACTTTGCTTAGAATGATCTAGAGAGGGCTCCTGTTCTAGTGAGCACACCTTTAGAATTTATGGTTAGAAGAAGTAAAAAATATGTGATATAAGGACCCATGACATATACTCAGAAGTAACATCAAGTCACTAAGAAGGAAAAGAGCAGCCTGGAAAGAACTGGACTAACAGCTACCATTAAAGCAGGGCCTTGCTTGCATAGAGGCCAGCCAATTCACAGTGGCCTTGCATTCCATTCTGGAAATTGTCTGCTCTATTTAAGGTTGGGTTTTTTTGGTAACTGAGAAAGGAAGGATGAGTTGCCCTAACTTTCCTTAATGCCTGAAACATTTGATCCCAAATTTTGCATGGATTTTCTCTTGAATGGCCATTGCTGATTGGAAACATCAATGGAATTCTTATGTAATTCCACTATCTTTGGGCTGCTCCCTAGTTACCCAAGAAACAGCCTCATTGTATGAGCCTGCTACATTGCTCTTGTACTACCACTCCACTCACCTGTGCACTATACATATCTATTAATTGTCCCGTTTTATGCAATCTTCTCCTCTCTCCCTCTGCAATCTCCTCCCCCGACCCCAATAATCTCAGAACATCAGTATATTTAGCACAGATATCAGTCACTACTTCACTCCTGCTCCCTCCAGTGGCACCACAGTGGACCTGACAGTCTGTTTTCCCCCCCGAGCCTGTTAAGTGATTCCATCCGTGGGTGCTTGGCCTGTGATTGCATCACAAGCTGGATAACACTTGTTTTTCCTTTCTCTTGCACCATCCCCTGGCTTGTCTTGTATCTTTCCTCATTCCTGTGTTCTTCTTAGGAACTTGTTTTTGTAGTCAAAATGCATCTTGAATGTAGAGTTACAGAAAAAATTTGAGATTGGTGAGAAATTTTTTTGTGCTAACGGAGTTGTTTCTAATACTTGTCTAGGCTGTCATTGTTTGCTGTGGGGAAGTTATTTCACTAATTGGAGTGGGGTTATGATGACATATTTACAAACACTGAAGTATGAGCCTGTGAAGGAGAGTCCATCCCAGGATATCATTAAGGGCTGGACGTATTAGGAGATGGACTTATTAGGGGTATCTCCTGGCAATGCCTCCATCCTCTTTGATAGGACCTCACTGACAATGCCTGACCCTTAGGGTGCATGTGTGTGCATAGACTGTAGTTCTCAATTTTCTGCTTGAAGGTGGCAGAAGGAATTCCAATCGTCACGAGATGATTGGTGTCTCTCTTCAGAGTTCATGGACCGCATTGCTAAAATAAATGCCTCGTCTAGCTTAGATAAGCTTGGGTTTCTTTTTCTTATGAGACAGGGTCTTGTTTTGTCACCCAGGCTGGAATTTAATTTGCTGAGACAAAAGATGCTGATGAAATGCAGTAGCTTTCTTAAGATGAAAGCAAATCCATGTTGCAGCTTATTTTTCTCTCTATCAGTTACTCAATGGAATACTACTCAGCCACTAAAAGGAATGAATTAATGGCATTCACTGCAACCTGGATGGGGTCGGAGACTATTATTCTAAGTGAAGTAATTCAGGAATGGAAAACCAAACATCGTATATTCTCACTCATAAGTGAGAGACTTGTGCCATGATTGTAAGTTTCCTGAGGCCTCCTCAGAAGCTGAGGAGATGACAGCATCATGCTTCCTGTATAGCTTGCAGAACTGAGCTGATTAAACCCTTTTTCTTTATAAATTACCTAGTCTCAGGCACTTCTTTATAGCAATGTGAGAATGACCTAATACACTATTGAATTTAGGGAGGCCATTTAATCTTTAGCATCTTTTACCAGCATTGTGCTATACAGAGAATTACTACTCTAGCACTTCATAGCTGTTGGCACACTTCTCTCCTATGTCTTGATTGGGGAGAGTGTGCCTTTTGCATTCTTTAATAGGATATAGTTGAATGTTGGTGGTGATTATCTGGTTGCTGTGTGGTAAATCCATACTAGAATTTCTATCTTGTGAAGTACTTTGTTGACAGAAATTCTTTGTTTACAGTATAGAGGCCAAAATCTAGCTTGGACCACCTTTGAGTTCAAGTTTCTATCAAATTAGATGAGAAACAAAAAAGCAACTTCCAGCTGCTTCAGCTTTTATAGTTGAATCGATAATCTGGTAATTATACCCATATTACTAAATAAAGCTCGAGCTAAAATTTAGTACTTGCTTGGTCTAGCAGCCTCACATTTTTCAATCCAATCCCGTACATCTTCCTCATATTTTGCTGATTTCAAATAGTAATATCCTGCAATCGTTTTGGCAGATGAATTTTCCTTTTATAACCTCATCTCAGTCCCTTCACTACTGCCACCAAGTGGTAGATATAGAGATGTGCCACCCAGCTCACTTCCTGTAAGTGGAGCCAGGCTGTGGGGAGTGCAGAGCAATTCTGGCTGTCAGCTCCTTTAAGGTCAGCCTCCATGGTAGAAAGATTCCTCATCCAATGTCACTCCCTTGCTGGGGAAACCCATACCCAGTAATTAAGTAGGGTATGGTTAAAAAGCCTGGCCATTGAAGCCTGAAGCAGGACAACTGTGGTGTGTAATACTGACTGTTGAGCTGTCCTTCTGTTTGGTTAGGAGATTGTTGCATTGTAGTTTGACTTCTTCTGCTCAAATCTGCTTCCTCCCCCTTCCTGTTGATAAATATTAATTCCTAAAAAAAATCCTGCACCCTGATTTGGTCTCAGAGTAGCTTCTGGAGAACTCAACCTGTAACAACAATTGGTACCAGAGGTGTATGGACTGAAAAAGTAGGTGATATGATAGGGTTTTGGAGCTGGATTACTTACCGCTCAGCTGGAAATGAGGACCCTGTCACCACTGGAGGAGCACATACAGCTTTCACTGGTGGTATATTGTGTTGGTCTAGTGTCTACCATGGGTAGAGAAAGCATTGGTGGGTACGATATTTCAGGTGTTTGGGACACACAGAGGAAAGAAACTATAAGAAAGAATAAATTGGATGGATGTCCTTAAGAGCTTCTGTGCCACAGAAAGATAATGAGCAGGCAATTAAAAATTAGGAAAGTAAGCAAGAGTGGTTCTTTGTATACAAAAAAACTTGTATCTCCTGCACCAGGGAGACAGATAAAAATGAGGACCAAGCCCATTTAAGAGTTGAAATGATTGAATGTCAAATATAGTTAAATGTCCCACAAAACAGATCTGTTACATCAAATTTGGGGCTCTGATTAGGATAATCTGGGGCCCTGACACATAGGATGAGGACATCTGGGTGGATGCATCCCAAAGTTTGGCTTCCCAGACTCTCCTGAACTTTCTTAGCATTCAGAAATGGCTCTCAACTTCCTATTAAGAGCAAACACCTCTTTAGGCTGAAAGATAACGCATAGGAATCTCTTCTGCAAAGTGAGTGACACATGCCTGTCTCAGGACCTGCTCTCTCCTGGCTACTAGGCCTATAATTATGGCCAACTGACAGCATAATCCAATTTGAGAGGTGATGGGCCTGAAAGGTGCTGCACCTGAGGAAGGAGGAATGGAACTCTACTCCAAAGACCTGCAGAAGTATACAGCAGGAGCTGGGGGAGTATGATTGGGACTGGCTTGTCAGCATGCTCAATCATCAGTCTAATATATATAATTAATTAATAGAGTTTGATTTGGTAGTAATCTCCTGAGATAAAGGATTTAAGACACTGGCAACGATACTAGGAGATAGGACAATCCTGCTACTATAATGAGTTCTAGAAGCATGAAAAATAGAATGGCTCAGGCTGAGTGAAATTGAAATGTCATAATTATTGTGGTAGACAGTAGAGGGAGGGATTGAAAGGCTCAGCGACATAGCATTGATGTCCTGAATCTACTACATATGGCTGGAAGACACACTTGATAATTACATTCTATGGGAAGGCCCAGAGGCCACACCATTTACAAAGGTCTTATGAAAAAAAAAGCACCTTGAGAAGGGCACTGGAATCACTAAAATGTTCAGTAATGATTCTCCTCTGTAGGAGAGGCAGTCATAGAACTTGGCTTTCTGATAGCAGTAGGAATGATAGGACCTTGAATAAAATAGAGGCCAGATCCTAGCACTTACCCATCAGAAGCTAGAGCATTGTCATTATCATAACGACTTGCAAGGATGGAATGGCAGTCGGCCTTTCTTCACAGAAAGTTATAAAGATCAATAAAACATGGTGGCCAACAAGGAAACTACTTAAGCAACCAAATCAAGGACAAATCAAATCAAGGGCAGAAGATCTGGAAGCTGAGAACAGTTGTTTCCAGTTTTAAAAAAAATCACAATCTCTTGCCCAATATCCAAACCTGAGTCAGGTCAGATCTCAGAACACATTGAGAGGTAACTGAGTTCTCAGGAAAGGACTCTATAGCACCATGGAAAATGTACATGGTAATGATCCCCTATGGCTATTTCAGCTAACTGTAGAGTGGGGAAAGCAGAATACACAAATAGGTGGAGGACTCTTGAACACAGAGTCTAACATGACATTAATACCCAGAGAACCAAAGCATTTTCATGGAAAAGGGATGCCACGTAACGAATTGAGTCCTGGACAAGGCCCAGTTTACAGCAGATCCATTTGCTTCATGGACAAACCCAGTAGTTATTTTCCAGTCCTCAAATGTATAATTGGTTTTGCCATACCTGGTGGTTGGTAGAACATCCTCCTTGGATTCATAGCCTGTTGGGGAAAGCTATTATTGCGGAAAGGTCAAGAGTAAGCACCTGAAATCACCCTATGCAATACCAGCCATGATGGTAAATGAAAAGCAAAATCACAGGGGACAGGGAATAGTGGAGATGAATGTCACTGTTGAAGATCTAAAGGATGTAGAAGTGGTGGCCATATCATATATCTTTTTAATTTACCACTCTGGCCTCTGCAGAAACCATATGGATCTGGGAGGATAACTATAACTCACTACCTCAAGCTTGACCACGTACTAGCCCCAGTTGCAGCTGTCATGTCAGGTATGGTATTTATGCTAGGCTAGATTAATATGGCTGCTATCCCAATGAGAAAAGAGGATCAGAAACAGTTATCACTGAGTAGACAAAAATATAGATTTATGGTTTTCTCCAGGCTATGTTAACTTTTTCTCCCTCAGTCTTCTCATAGTGCAAAGAGATCTGGATCATCTAGACATCCTGAAAAAATAATGTGCTAAAGTATCATGTTGGTGACAGTATGTTGATCAGTGCTACAGACTGAAGGTTTGTGTCCCACCAAATTCATATATTGAAATCCTGACCCTTAATGTGATGGTATTAGCAGGTGGGGGCTTTGGCAAGTGATGAGATCATGAGGGCAAATACCTCATGGATGGGATTAGTACCTTTATAAAAGAGACCCTGAGAGCTTCTTTGATTCTTTTGCCACGTGAGGATACTCTGAAAAGATGGCTGTCTGTAACTGTGAAGAGGGCCCTCACCAGAACTGGATCATGCTGGCACCCTGATTTTGCACTTCTAGCCTCCAGAACTGTAAGAAATAAATTTCTGTTTATAAGCCACCCAGTTTGTGGTAATCTGTTACAGCAGCCTAAACTAAGACAATTAGGCAGAATGAACAAGAGGTGGGTAGCATACAGGAGGCCTTTATAAGACACACACACACCTCAGAGGCTGGGAGATAAACCCTGTGAAGATTCAGGGACTTGTCACATTCGTGAAGTTTTAGGAGTCCAGTGGTCAATGGTATTCTGGGACATTCCCTCCAAAGTAAAACATAAGTTATTGCAGCTTCCACCTTCTACCACAAGGAAGAAAGTCCAATATCTGATGGGCTCCTTGATGAGACAGTAGAAGAGGTAGGGAGCAGGTCTGAAGAGGCCATGTGTCATTTTCCAGGGAGGATCCATATGCATTGTCTTTTAGCATAAGGGAGTAACAGTTGAATGATTGGCTTAAAAAAGGGGATGGGCTCTGTCTCAAAAAAAAAGGGGGTGGGGAATATGTACATTATGTAGCAAAATAACCTCATCATAGTGTCAAGTGCCTAGAATATTTTAATCTTCGAAGCCATCAGTCTCTTTTTCTGAGTACTAATTTGGACTTATCAGTTACCTTAATGAGGAGAAAGCATTAGGGAATAATATGCCTCAATTTAACCTACAAATGGACATTGTTTATAATTTTAGCTAGTATTAATCTGTTACTATGTATTCGCCATGGTTCCACAGAGAAACACAACCAGTAGGAGATTAAAATACATAATAATACATAATACACTAAATATATAATACATTGAAATACGTAATGCCCATTTGCCCCTCCACCCTTTTTTTATGAGAGACAGAGATTTTTAAGGAATTGGCTTGTGTGCTTTTGGAGGCTGGCAAGTCCAAAATCTATAGTGTGGAGATTTGGGGGACAGTTAATGCTGGAGTTTGAGTCCGAAAGCAGTCTGCTGGCAGACTGGGGGAGATCAGTCTTTTTCTTTTTATAACATATACATATATATTTTATTTATTTTTGAGATGGAGTCTTGCTCTGTCACCGAGGCTGGAGTGCAGTTGCGCGATCTCAGCTCACTGCAACCTCCGCCTCCCGGGTTCAATAAATTCTCCTGCCTCAGCCTCCTGAGTAGCTGGGATTACAGGCACCCGCCACCAAGTCTGGCTAATTTTTGTATTTTTGTTAGAGACGGGGTTTCACCATGTTGGTCAGGCTGGTCTCGAACATCTGACCTCATGATCCGCCTGCCTTGGCCTCCCAAAGTGCTGGAATTACAGGTGTGAGCCACTGCGCCTGGCCTACATATATATTTTAACTGGACAGATATAGGTACTCACCATGTACAACCTGAAGTTTTGAAGTATATATAAATTGTGGAGTGGTTAAATTAGCTAATTAACAAATATATTACCTCATGTAGTTATCATTTTTGTGGTGAGAACACTTAACATTCACTCTCCTGGCGTTTTTCAAGAACTGCATATGTTGTCATTAAGTATAGTTACCATGCTGTGCAATGCTCTTGAACTTATGCCTCCTATCTAACTATAATTAATTACGTATCCTTTGACCAATATTGCCCCAATTCTCCTTCCCCAACAACCATCCCAGTCTGTTAACCACAACTCTACTCTCTAATTCTATGAGATCAACTTTTTTAGATTACGTGTATTTTCTATGAAGGCCTTCAACTGATTGGATGACACCTGCCCACATTATAGAGGGTAATCTGTTTTACTCAGTCTACTGAGTTCAATATTAATCTCATTTAAGGTATTCCTTTACACAAATGTCTAGAATAATGATTGACTAAATAACTAGGTACAATGGCCTAGCCATGTTGACATATAAAATTAACCATCACATCACAAAACATAGTTAACTTCCTTAGACTGGACAACCCCTTCATTTTACAGATGAGAAAACATAGAAATGAAATGACCTGCATCAGGCTCCATGGCAAGATACTGACCAACTGGCACTCTTAACTCTTTCCATAATACCGTAATCCACAGATTCCAATATGGGAACATCTGGAATGTAAACATGTTCACTTTCTGCAGTTGAGTTACTTTCCTACTTTATAATGTTACTTATATTACACATGTAGGTTCCCAACATAGGACTAACAATAGTTACAACAGACATAAAAACAAAAAACCCACAATTTGTGAAATAATGGAATTCTTAGCTCACAGCCTATTTGAGGCTTTCTCTTCATCTAATTTATGTTAATACCTAGGAATATTAGCTATCCATATTTATATCAATCAACATTTGTGAATTTTGTGTTGAACATATACTCAAAAACTGGCCATAAACACCAGCAGCTGCCCATGTGTCATTTCTAAGGTCAATAAATTATAAAGTAATACTGGTGACATTCAGTAGGTGATGTAGTCTATTTGAGTGTCTCTGTATCAGTAGCAATGCTTAAATGCCTTGTTACATGTTGTCCTACTTTTTGGAAGGTGAGAGAGTTGTCCAACCTTTTTGGAAGGTGAAACACATGTTGATCTCTTCCATAGGTTCTACATATTGCTTCCTTGGGAACAGAAGTACAACCACAGCCAGAGTGGTAGAATAATGATCTACATTTTTCTATACAAGTCCTAATCTTCCTCCTAATGTATCTATGTATATGTATATCTAGGTACATGAATACATATGATTTTTGCTTCTCCCTGCCTTTCTGTTTTGACACCAGTTGTATTTAAGTGAGCATTGTACTTTTATGCTCCATAAAAGTGCAATGCTCACTTAAATATGAGTCATGATAAAACAGAAGCTCATCTGCTTTCTCTGCTTCAATGCCTTTGTCAAAGAATAATCTCTACTCCGGTTCCTGACAACCTTAGCTTTAGTGATGTGGCTAAGTGTCCTATATCCTTAGACCTGAGGATGACAATGGGCCAAACTCTGCATGTAAATGAGCGCTTCTCACAATCCTGTTTGTGTATTTACCAAAGCATATTTTATGATATGCCTTACCTATGTTCCAGATTTGTATGATGGTTCGATGTTTTTCTCTTATAATTTTAAAGTGAAACATATTCATTGAAAACAATAGCAAAGAGTTAAGTTTAAAACAAAGTATGACATTGTTATATGAAATTCTCAAAATGTCCACCAGCAGGTGGCAATATAATCTTAAATATTACTGGTAATAAAAAATTACATTTATAGAAGATGAAAATAATATTAAATCCATAGATTAAATTCAGTTTTACTCACATGATTTTTCTAGATGAAGAATTTTCTTTTTATGTCCACTTAAAAGCCATAAATGGCATTCATTTTATGACTTTAAAAATATATAGTAACATTAGAATACATCTTTAATAATAAAATCAAACTAAATTATATATATATTGATTCTGAATTTATGAGAATTCATAAGTTCTCCCATGTCTAGGCCACACACATTTCAATTAAATAAGAATCTGAGGGTTCAATGTAGGTATTGGCAATTTTTTTTTCTTCAATTTTAAGTTCAGGGGTACATGTGCAGGATGTGCAGATTTGTTACATAGGTAAACGTGTGGCATGGTGGTTTGCTGCACAGGTGGTATTGGTAATTTTTAAAACTCCTAGTGTGATTTTAATCTGAAGCTAGGGTTAAGAGTCACTGGTTTAGATCAGTTCCTCTTAGTTGACCACAGTGCGCCTGGGCCGTTGTTGGCTTTCTTACCTCTCCAGTTGATGCTGACACACACTAAAGTTTGAGAATGGCTATATGCAAATATTATTTATTTCAAAGGTTCAAAATACCTGCATTTAAATATCTGGTCTTTATTCATTAGGAAAGTCCTTCTAAAATCAGGTGCTTTCCCCAACCGGTTAAAAAATCGTAGACACTTTTCCAACTAGCTGCTAATGTTTGGATCTGAACACTTCTCTAACTTAAAGCACCAACATATATGTTATTAAATTATATTGTTTCGTTCTATAACATATATTATAAATTAAGCTTGTATACATGTATACAAAATGAAGTTAGTGAAAAGATTAATTTCTTCAAATATTCTGTAATTTTACTGAAATTTAGTTAGGTTTGTTTTTCACCTATGGGACTAATTAAAGACTACCAAGGAGCTCATCTTAATTTGGTTAACTTACAAAATAAAATCCAGGAATAGGTGGAAATACCTTAGAGCAGAGATTTGCATGTTTTACTGTCTATTAGAATCATCTGGGAAGCTTTTAAAACTCCCAGGTCCAGGCCACACTCATTTCAATGAAATAAGAATCTGAGGGTTTGATCTAGGTATTGATAATTTTTAAAGCTCCCAGTGTGATTCTAATCTGAATCTAGGGTTAAGAACTACTGGTTTAGATCAGTTCTTTTTAAAGGTGTAGGTCCATATACACCACCTGAAAATCTTGTTCACATAGGGATTTTCATTCAGTAGGATTGGGGCGGGTTCTGAGACGCTGTGTTTCTAACCACCTCCCAAGGCGATGATGCTGCTGGTCATGGCTCACACTTTGAAAAGCAGCAGCTTAGCTCTTTTAAGTCAGTGGTTCTCAAAATTTTGTGTGTATCAGAATCACTTGTGAAAATTGGTAAAAAGCAGGATCACACCTCAGTCAACTTCAATGTGCCTGGCCATCGTTGGCTTTATTACCTCTCCAGTTGATGCTGACACATGCTAAAGTTTGAGAGTGACTGCTTTAAGACAGCTAGAATTCTTTAGTTTAGCAGTCCTGAAGATTGCACTTGAGTAGTTAGTTTCTCTGATAATAACATTAATGTTGGCTGGCAAGTTGTTTATCCTGGTTTGATGCTCTTTCCACTGGTTAGAAGGACCATCCACCTCCTCTAGTTGTAGAAATTATATCTGCCTTTAAGGCCTGACACTAGTCAGTTTGTCTAAGAAGTCTTTTTGATAATCATCTCAAATAGATTTGAACTCTCCTCCACCCGTGGATGCCCGCATAGGCTCCTGTAGCACTTTTCTCTTCCACTAGTGTTAAAAATAAAACCAGAAGCCGAATTTTCCGTTTTTATATGTCTTCCTTTACTCTGAAGTCTCCCTTGATAAGATTTGATTATTCCTGTTCTCACCTTGGTCTCTGTTGTATCCCTATTGATACTTGAAGTCATGAATATTTATCATCTGATATGTGGAATAAATATTCTGTCTGGGGAAGAGTTAACACTTGATTTTGGCTGCAGCTTGTTACATATACTTCACAAACATGGACAATGTGGGTCTTCTATGCCACCATATTCACTATATCTTGCATATAGTGGATATTCAAATGTCGCCATTGGCTTGATGAATGACAGGAATGGAAAGAAATGAGAATGAAGCCATGAAGGCATTTGATGGGGTGATAGAGATTTAAGAGTTGATCTTGTAAGCATCATGACTAAATTTGTCAATAAGAAGGTGGCATAATTCTTTTTTAATTTTTAATTTTGTAAAATATAGGAACTTTGGTAACAATAGGATGAACTGAAGTGAGAAGAGACAGAAGGCAGAGAGTTCTATTAGGAGGATGTCATAATAATCAAGATCAGATTACACACCAAAGTATGAGACACAAATTATATGGTTTGTCTGTGTCCCCACCAAATCTCATCTTGAATTGCAGTTCCCATAATCCCCACATGTCGTGCGAGGGACCCGGTGGGAGGTAAGTGAATCATAGGGGTGGTTACCTTCATGCCATTCTTGTGATAGAGAGTGAGTTCTCACAACATCTGATGGTTTTTTAAAGGGCTTTCCCTCCCTTCACTCTACACTTCTCCTTGCTGCCGCCATGTGAAAGAAGGATGTGCTTGCTTTCCCTTCTGCCATGATTGTAAGTTTCCTGAGGCCTTCCCAGCCCTGCAGAACTGTGAGTCAATTAAATCTCTTCCCTTTATAAATTACTCAGTCTTGGATATTTCTTCATAGCAGAATGAGAATGAAATTAATACACCAAGTTAGCCACCATTTCATTGAGTACCTATTATGTACTGAATATAATGCGAAGTGATTATTATACGTTATCTTTTATCTTTATAAAAAATGCCACGTGGCATATAGTCTCTGTTTACAGATGATAAAAATCTAGGCTCAAAGACGTGAAGTAACTTGTCAGAAGTCAAACATGTGAGCTAAAACTTGAATCCCAGACTGTCCAACTCCAAAATCTTACACTGCAGCAATGGGAATGATGGGGATGGAACAAAGAGGGAAGGTTCTGAGATACTTTTATTTTGGGTAGAATTGACTAAATGAGATCACCAATTCGGGCTTCTGAAAAGCTGAATGAGGAAGGAAGAAATAATATTTTATGTAGTACTATAATTATTTACCTTTTGCTGCCAGCTGTGATTATAAATGCCATTATGTAGTGAGGGTTGATGTGATATGATCTGGCTGTTGAAGACCTTGGTTACAAATGGCTAGGAAGAATGACCCAGGAGAAACAAAGAGAACCTAGCAGTTATATCAGACTCTGGTTCAGCCTTTCTCATCATTTTTCTGGTTCTCTTAGTGTAATTTTCTAATAGATTAGACACATTATAAAATAAAGGCAAGCAGCTGGAAGAAAAAGAGCTTTTGCTAATATTTAGTGTGGGAGGTAGGTGTGAGGTCATCTCTTATGGCTCCATTTTTATGTACCTATTAAAATGCAGTGTTTTTAGAAAAACTTAGACAATAAGTGTGCATTCCAGTACATTTTCAAATAATGAAGTTACAGCTTGAAAGATCAACAATAGGGTATTTATTCATATTGCATAAAATAAAAAAAGCTCTACCTACTTTCTACTTGTATAGTCTAAATCAATTTAGTCCTATTAGAGTGGGAGAAAGCATGATATAACTCCAGATAGTAAAAATGGATTGAAATTTCTGATAACTATAGTTTGTCTCTAGTTTTTAAAATACTATTTCAAATTGGTAGGCCCGCCTGCCCTCCCCTCCCTCCCTCCCTCCCTCCCTCCCTTCCTTCCTTCCTTCCTTCCTTTCTCTTTCTCTCTTTTTCTTTTTCTTTCTTCTCTCTCTTTTTCTCTTTGTTTCTCTTCTTTCTTTTCTTTTTATTGTTCGTTTTTTTTTCTTTAGTTCCTGTACAATAGCACCACAAATGATCTCCTAGGGTCATTTTTTTGTACATCCATTGTATTCATGCACATCAAACTGCTTCAGTATATATAATACCTAAAACTCAGCATAACCATAGAAACTAATAAAAGGAAGAAATGTTTCATGCTACTCAAGGGTATTCTGTATCCTTTCCAATTTGCTTAATTTTGTCATCCCTTTTGTTTTTTAAAATTATTTTGCATATTCTAAAAAAAGGTCTTAGAAAATACGCAAAAGCATAGAGAAAAGGTTCCCTATAATTTTGCTATTGAGTGCCAACTACTGATAACGTGTTCTAAGTAACTTTGGAATGCAAATATATGGATTTGCTCACCCAATTTTGTAATGGAATACATGTTACCTAATTTTGTGATTGATACTGTGTAGGAGAGTGTTGAACATTGTTGGAAGGGAGGCATACTGACATGGATATTGAATGTGAAACCGGAAGACTCAACAGAGAATTATATGTATTTCACTGGAGGGCCCAAGGGACATGTTCACCATCAGGAATGCACTGGTGAGAGGGAAACCAGCCTCATTTAAAAGTGTGTGGTGACTCTTCTCTGGCCACCAGGAATGACAGTAGAAAAGTAGTCATAGAGCTGGGTTTTTAATTAAAATGTGGATAATGGGGTCACAAAACAATAGAGATTGGTGGTGCTTAACAGAAGCCAGATTACTGTAATGGTCAGGAAGTTTGGAAAGGCAATCCTCAAAGTAGATTGATCAAGAGGGAATTGCAGAGATGGATAATAGAACACAGTGTCTCCATGGGCAAACTTCGTAGGCAGCCATCAAGGTGCTGTTAAACATGTTAAAAGCAGAAGAAAGCAGAATCAATGAGTGGGAGACTGACATTACTCAACCTCCACAAACAAGTCATGGTATCTCTCTCAGAATCTGGACTTAATCCCTTTCATAGCCCTGGAATCTGTTGACTGAAGAGGTGGTCAGGATAAGTTTGCCAACTAAAATATAGGATGCCTAGTTAAGTGTGAATTTAAGATAAACAGTGAATAATATTTTAGTATTTGTTCTATTTTATAGTATAGTTATAAAATACTTATCTTTTATATATATATATTTTTATTATACTTTAAGTTCTAGGGTACATGTGCAAAACATGCAGGTTTGTTACATATGTATACATGTGCCATGCTGGTGTGCTGCACCCATTAACTCGTCATTTACATTAGGTATATCTCCTAATGCTATCCCTCTCCCCTCCCCCAACCCCACAACAGGCCCTGGTGTGTAATGTTCCCCTTCCTGTGTCCCAGTGTTCTCATTGTTCAATTCCCACCTGTGAGTGAGAACATGCGGAGTTTGGTTTTTAGTCCTTGTAATAGTTTGCTGAGAATGATGGTTTCCAGCTTCATCCATGTCCCTACAAAGGACATGAACTCATCCTTTTATATGGCTGCATAGTATTCCATGGTGTATATGTGCCACATTTTCTTAATCCAGTCTATCATTGATGGACATTTGGGTTGGTTCCAAGTCTTTGCTATTGTGAATAGTGCCGCAATAAACATACGTGTGCATGCGTCTTTATAGCAGCATGATTTATAATCCTTTGGGTATATACCCAGTAATGGGATGGCTGGGTCAAATGGTATTTCTGGTTCTAGATTCCTGATGAATCGCCACACTGACTTCCACAATGGTTGAACTAGTTTACAGTCCCACCAACAGTGTAAAAGTGTTCCTATTTCTCCACATCCTCTCCAGCACCTGTTGTTTCCTGATTTTTTAATGATGGCCATTCTAACTGGTGTGAGATGGTATCTCACTGTGGTTTTGATTTGCATTTCTCTGATGGCCAGTGATGAGGAGCATTTCTTCATGTGTTTTCTGGCTGCATAAATGTCTTCTTTTGAGAAGTGTCTGTTTATGTCCTTTGCCCACTTTTTGATGGGGTTGTTTGTTTTTTTCTTGTAAATTTGTTTGAGTTCATTGTAGATTCTGGATATTAGCCCTTTGTCAGATGAGTAGGTTGCAAAAATTTTCTCCCATTCTGTAGGTTGCCTGTTCACTCTGATGGTAGTTTCTTTTGCTGTGCAGAAGCTCTTTAGTTTAATGAGATCCCATTTGTCAATTTTGGCTTTTGTTGCCATTGCTTTTGGTGTTTTAGACATGAAGTCCTTGCCCACGCCTATGGCCTGAATGGTATTGCCTAGGTTTGCTTGTAGGATTTTAATGGTTTTAGGTCTAACATTTAAGTCTTTAATCCATCTTGAATTAATTTTTGTATAAGGTGTAAGGAAGGGATCCAGTTTCAGCTTTCTACATATGGCTAGCCAGTTTTCCCAGCACCATTTATTAAATAGGGAATCCTTTCCCCATTTCTTGTTTTTGTCAGGTTTGTCAAAGATCAAATAGTTGTAGATATGCGGCATCATTTCTGAGGGCTCTGTTCTGTTCCATTGATCTATATCTCTGTTGTGGTACCAGTACCATGCTGTTTTGGTTACTGTAGCCTTGTAGTATAGTTTGAAGTCAGGTAGCGTGATGCCTCCAGCTTTGTTCTTTTGGCTTAGGATTGACTTGGTGATGTGGGCTCTCTTTTGGTTCCATATGAACTTTAAAGTAGTTTTTTCCAATTCTGTGAAGAAAGTCATTGGTAGCTTGATGGGGATGGCATTGAATCTATAAATTACCTTGGGCAATATGGCCATTTTCACGATATTGATTCTTCCAACCCATGAGCATGGAATGTTCTTCCATTTGTTTGTATCCTCTTTGATTTCATTGAGCAGTGGTTTGTAGTTCTCCTTGAAGAGGTCCTTCACATCCCTTGTAAGTTGGATTCCTAGGTATTTTATTCTCTTTGAAGCAATTGTGAATGGGAGTTCACTCATGATTTGGCTCTCTGTTTGTCTGTGATTGGTGTACAAGAATGCTTGTGATTTTTGTACATTGATTTTGTATCCTGAGACTTTGCTGAAGTTGCTAATCAGCTTAAGGAGATTTTGGGCTGAGACAATGGGATTTTCTAGATATACAATCATGTCATCTGCAAACAGGGACAGTTTGACTTCCTCTTTTCCTAATTGAACACCCTTTATTTCCTTCTCCTGCCTGATTGCTCTGGCCAGAACTTCCAGCACTATGTTGAATAGGAGCGGTGAGAGAGGGCATCCCTGTCTTGTGCCAGTTTTCAGAGGGAATGCTTCCAGTTTTTGCCCATTCAGTATGATATTGGCTGTGGGTTTGTCGTAGATAGCTCTTATTATTTTGAGATACGTCCCATCAATACCTAATTTATTGAGAGTTTTTAGCATGAAGGGTTGTTGAATTTTGTCAAAAGCCTTTTCTGCATCTATTGAGATAATCATGTGGTTTTTGTCTTTGGTTCTGTTTATATGCTGGATTACATTTATTGATTTGCGTATGTTGAACCAGCCTTGCATCCCAGGGATGAAGCCCACTTGATCATGGTG